>NC_089684.1:37864091-38183925 GCF_031753505.1 Anomalospiza imberbis | reverse complement strand
TATGACAACTGTTTCTATTGCCCAACATTTCTCAGCTCCCAAGACTTTTCCTTCACACATGCTGTTTAAAGAATATGGAATATGGAAGTAAAATCTGAGCAAAGGTGCTTTTTTTACCATTTTCCTTTGTTGAGGGCCTTCATACTTGGACACACATAATTCCATAGCATTAAATTGATTTTTAGCAGCAGCATTTGGCTGCAGACCTGCCATGACATAATGTGAAGCTCTGCCTCTGAAATTCGTCCTCATACTCACATGTAAAATCTAAGCAGGATCAGCAATGATGGAGATCTGTGTAGATCCTGGATGTCTTTGCTTGAATCAACTGTGCCCTGCTCACGTTGGAAAAAAACCAAAACCTGCCATCACACTGAGTGTTTCATGTCCAGAAGAGTTGAGGATTTCCTATTGGTAAGAAAGATGAGTATTCAGCAATAGTGGTACCTGTTTCATCATTTTAATGAGATACATTAAAACTAAAGAGAACCTAAGAGGATAGAGCTACTTTAGACATAATTTAGGAGCTTCGGTATGGCATAAATTAGGGCACATTCAAGTAGTCCAAAGATTAAAGCTTTAAACCAGAATTGAAAAAATAACCTGGCCTCACTCCTCTCTGTGCCTTTCCTGACAGCATGATGAACTTCCTAAGGAGAAAGAACTTGCCTGAAGGCAGCCTTACAAAAGCCAAATCTTCCCAGAGAGTCCTCCCAAGGCTTCTGCATAGCCATTTTTACAAACCCATTACACTTGGGATTAATGGTGAGAAAGCCTTTGCACACAAGCAGCTGTGAGAGAAAAGGAGCTAATGTAGTTAAACTGTAAGTACAACTTGCAGAAAGTGAGCAGCATGAATGCAGCCTGCATTTTTCTTTAAAAAAATACAGCAAAACCCCACAAAACTTAAAAAAAAAAACGTTATTGTAATCCAAGTCTACAGGAAAATAAACATGTTGCAAAAAGGAATAGAGTCTGCTTTGCATAAATTGGCTAAGAATGGAGATAATAATAATAATACAGAGATATTTTCTGATGGAAAATTCTTCAGCTTTATCTTTTCCTGAACACTTTGATTACAACAATAAAAAGAAATAAAAGTGAGTATTTAAACTCAATGAGATAATTTGAAAACTACTATTTTTTCTGAGAACTATAACATACTCCTAGTATGCTTTTATAGTCCTGTATTTTAGGACTGTTTCACTGTCTTTTCTACAAATAACAGGTGCTGACTACTCCTGCAGTTTATGTCAAATACTCAGATAGGTATTAGCCATTAACAGCTTCCCAGGCTGTTCAGGGAACACAGTTGATATGTCAAGCAAGAGTTACTGCTTTCAAGCTGTAGAAATAAAAACATGTAGGCAGGGCAAAGAAAAGTGAGACTTGTTAGATATCATGCTTGACCCCAGCCTTTTTTTTTTCAGGCCTTTTGACATGCCACTGTTTATCACCCTTCTTTATGCAGCAAGGAAACATATTTACAGCCTCCTGGCCCTTTGCATTGTGTCTCTAAGTACAACATATAAATTTATGTGCCTATCAGGAATCCCTGTGCATCTAGTGAAATCCACACGGAACTTTCTGTGCCCATATTCCATCACATTTTTACATGAGCACACTGGCTTTTAGAACAGATCCTGCTCATAATTTGGGGCCCTCCTTTTTCTGTGATCCAGCCAGATCAGATGGATTTTTCATCAATAGGGTCCTAAGACTTTACACTTGACTTTGGAAAAAGAACAGGCGTTGGTGCCAATTTATGAACCGTGCAGTCACTGCCATGCAGTTTGTTGTGTTACACACATACAAACACATAATTCTGGGAGAAAGCAGCATCCAGATCCAAAACTGGGCCTCTGTGGGCAGCAGGCTTTACTGTGCATGTGGCAGCACCAGTCCTGGGCACATTGCTGTGGATAATTGATGGCTCGGGGCTGAGTTGTCAGTGTGCTGGAAGTGGAAAGGCTGGGGTATTTCTTCACCCAAATAAGTAGTGGGTTATGATGCACGCATGCCTTGGCAAAGTGCCTTAGTTTTAGTCATTTAGCACAAAAAAACCCTTCCTCTTTGTCTAGGGTTTCATTCAGCTGCCTTCTAGCTCCCTTTATGGTAACAGTTTCCTACCCATCAATGGCAAGCCTTAGTAGGAGGACACTACAACTTTAGAATTTAATTTCAGAATTACCACTACAGAATTTAGTTTCAAATAGTCCTTCATTTGCTGGAATTCAAAAATACCAGGAAAATTTGGAATACTGCCAAATGATTATTGCTAATACCTTGAAATGTCATTACACCTTCCATCACAGGATCTTTGGACCTCATTAGGAACATCAATGAAGTTTATGATCAAGTGCATCACATGCTCACAAAACACTGATGGTCATCTTTAATATTATGTAGGTACTGATACCCCTTGGAGGAAACAGTGTCCTCTACAGTTTCAGAGTAACAGACAAATTTTCTTACAGAAGAAACTCAAGGTATGCAGAGTTAAGAAAGAGACAGGAAATCCTTTGGCACAGCCAAGATAATTCCTACCATGCAGTTACCTTACATTTCGTTCCTTAAAGCTAATCTGGTTTTTATAAATGAGTTGTATTTGAATAGAGTTTAAAAGCTTTCTCCAGGGTTGATGGCTTAGAGCCTGGTGTAAGCAGTGCCTGAGATGTGGGACACCATGCAATAAGTAAACACATTGATGATAAATTAGGAGGATGGTCTATATCTCCTGTTAGGTACCTAGTAGAGCTGTCCCTGGGGTTTGTGCTGGAACTGGCCATCCTTCTGCAATTATTTTCTGAAAAAACCATTCAAACAAAACCTTCTCTCCTCTACATTTTGAAAAAAGGGCTGAACTGCCACCCACCAAAGATGAAATTGTCAAGTCATATAAGATTTGGGCACTAGACATTAAAACATGAACCAACCTGTCAGTACTTTGAAAAGCAGCCCCAGAGGGACTATTCCCAGAAGGGAGAGCCAATATCCTGAATGTCCTTGGAGCTGGTAGAGAGCCAACCAGTGCTAATTGTGGAGATGGTTTATTTCATATACACTCCAGAACTTGCAGTCAGCAAGGCCAAAACCATTGACTTGTTTAAGTCAACCTTTATTATCTGTTTATCATTATAAGCATTTACAAGATATGCATCCTTGCAGCATCTGGACACACTTTGCAATTCCATGGAATGGAACTGCATCTGTTGGCACTGTTAATATCACAAAGAATTTGTTATATTCCCACATTGTTTCTGTTGTCTTGTACACAGTCTGAAGCCACTGGAAAGACACTTTGTCACAGGGAGCTTAAACTACAGACAAGCAAATGTTTTCAAGTGATACAACAAGGCATTATGGAGTTTAGCCTCAGCTGGTTTTTTTTTCCCTTTTCCCTGACTTTTAGCATTAATAAAAACACAATTCAAACTAATGAGTTTACTCTATGAAGACCAAGGCAAATAATAGCTTTTACATAAAGCTGAGAGCGGAACAATTTTTTTAATACTTACGTAGCACTGATTCCCCAAAAGAAAACCATATGTCAGGTATCAGGGGTATCTGTCTGTAATGTATATTCTTTTAGAGTAGACAAATCTGGATATATGCAACTAATGGATATTTCACTTTACCTCCAGGAACTACAGTTTATGTTTCTGAGTTACACATATTCTGAGAACTGTGAAATTATACTGCCTGCAGCCATGGCGGTGTGGAGCTCTGAAATCAAATGTCCACTGTCCCTAGCTCACTAGGATCTAGTTTCATTATTTTATTGAGAAATTACATCAGGACTTCTAGTATTTCCCAGTGAATACAGGGGATGCTCTGTATGAAGCCTTTCAGAGTGTTGGTATGGCTGATGCAGGCTGGGAAGGCAAAGCCAAGATGCTGTTCTGTGGTAGAAAAAGACTGTCAGATTTAAGGTTTCAAGGCTGAAGCCAGGCAGCAGAGGTGAGGTAAAGTCTTTGTGAACATATTTTAACACTTTTCTTGAAGTGAACAGCTTTATGAGATTTCATTGTTTTGTTGTGTGATGTTACTAGAAATTTTGGATGTGAGTATAAACTGATTCCTTTAAATTTTGAGAATAACTTTTTGCTTATACATTAGCCATTTTTTGACTGGATATCATCCTGGACTACACACATTTGGACACTCTTACATCCCAGTAAAGCATTTATTCATTGCCATTGTAGAACCTCACATACAGCAGGATTTCACTGCTAAGGTTCACTTGCTGTCTTCAGAAAGCACTTTAAATATATTGGTATTTCTAACAATTCCCTTTAAGCCAAAACAAACAGTATTTTTAGATTAAAAAGCAAAACAAAATTTAAACCTGCTGTGGTTTTCCTTAATTCACGAGAATCCAAAATAAGGATAATGGATCTGCTTTTGTCCTGTGAAACTTCAAGCTAACATCATGAATTGCAAATGGAAAGCTGATATTCGAGGCTGAAAGGTCCCGAAAGAAACAACTAGCAATAAAGTGGAAAAGACAGGAATTATTTGCAAGAATACTGTGTGTCCAGATTTCCAGAAGTCTGTTCACAATGAACAAAAATCTTGAAAGCAAAGGAGTTGAACCAGCTGGAGTCTCTGTGGATATCAAGCAGGGCTGGTGTGTCCACCATAAGTTAATGTGAAAGTAGTATAGCAATTAAAAAAAATAGAGATTTGGGGCTGCTGCTTCTGTTAGGTGCTGAAGAAGCTCCCATTTCTCTCCTTAGGAAAACAAACTCCTAAACATCTGTAGAAATGTGTGGAGAGACATGGATTGTCTCACCTGTTGTACTCCTTGTTAGCTACAGGGCTTGGGTTTTGGACTTGCTTTTAAAATAGTAACAAATAGCTGTGTGTTTTCCTTATTTTCATTGTCACTTCAATCATAGGAAATAATTTGTAAAGAAGGTGAGAAGATTGTCCCTATTAATACAGTTTTTTTCTCAGGTCAGACACATGTGGCTGAACCTCTTTAAACTCTGATTAGGAAAAAAAAAAGGACATACATAAGTCCTATAAAACTGATATCTACAAAAAAAAACCCAAAAAAACTCAGGTGTGCTTAGGGCAAATCTTGTCAGTAATATGTACCTGAGAATAACAGGAAGAAAAGTGAAATGGATGTGAAAAGTTCAAGATATAATTTTTTAATACATATATACTATTATATATTATTATATACTATTATATATTATACTATACTATACTATTATATTATAATAGGTTATGTCTATGATATGCAATAGATTATATAATAATAATATATTATATGTACTATATATATATTTAAATATTTTATATATATATATACACATACACACACCAAAATTATCACATAACATCAGCAGACACACAGGTACTCACACTTTAACCACATGAGACTTTCAAAGTTGCAGTTAAATAAGCATTATTTTGCATAATTTAAGTAAAATTTCTGGATGTATTCTGCTTTCCAGAAGTCCAGCTGACTCTGGTATTTTGTTATTGGGTAGTGACTACAAGCAGGGGATTTGAATAAATATTTATTTACGTACAACTATGTCATCTGCTGGATGCTTCATTATTTTTCTGGCAAAAGGGCCAAATAAATGGAAAAAATAAAATTCATGAATGAACGTATGGCTTGTCATTGTTTTGTTTTCCTTACAGTGAAAAAACAAGGCAGTGACAGAATTCCTCACCCTCATCATGTCAGCGTTCCACATTGGTCTTACTGTTGTCAGTACATCCCCAGTGTCAATATTTTCCTGAAAAATTGATTAAGCTGAAATAGCTCATTTTATATATACATTTTTTTTTTTGTAATTGTAATCTTTTTTTATAAAATGCACTCTAAGAATTTGAGAAAATGTGTTGTTTATTAAAGCCATGTTTTGCTTGTAGCATTTTGCAAGAGTTCAGATTACTCAGTGCCCTCTTCATTACTCCTTTTTAAGGAGATGTTGTAATTTGGGGAAGCAACGTAGGCTCCATTTGTATCCTGGATTGCCATGGCAAATTCACATTTTGATTCTATGGTATTGTAAATAATAACATGGAATTGTGTGCAAACAGCCAGGATGAAGGTTAAACAAACCTCCCAAATACCCTTAACTTGGGACAAGATGTATTTTTTCTTGTCAAGCCTCACAATTCCTGAGACCCCTTCTGTACAGTATCCATGTGCACTTTTAATTGCATTTTCATGCTGTAGGCTGTTCTGAACTTCTTGGCTCATGGACAGTTTCTGGATAAACTACCCAGAAAGATGCTTTGGCCTTGTTGGAGATGAGTTTTATGAAGAGGCAGGTTCCAGACACCATCCAAACCGGCTGAATACTTTCAGGTACTACCTAATATCTGCATACATAGTCAGCTTTCCCTGACACATGATATGGATGAGTGATGCAGGGTAGAAGAAAACCCTCCAAAAGCCATCAGCTGCAGTAAAACTTAAGCTGCTATCAACACAGCTAGCCTGACTCATCCCTTTATGGATGTATCAGTCTGGACAAGCACATGGCTGTTGGTCCTTTCCCCAGTCTAATGCAGCAGTGGAGGGGTCTTTGTCTCCCAAACTGAGAGGAGACTTGTGGTGCTTAAAAAAAATTTAGCACTAATAAAAGACACATCCCAGGGCATTCACTTGTTTGCTCTGCTTGAACCAGAGGTCAGCTTGTTTCAACACACATATTTTCTTTGTTTCTTTGTCAATATTTAGCACATATCAGGGAGAACAATGATGGTTTGCAGATAGTTTTGAATCCAAAGAATAATTAAAAGATGTGTATTGTTGCAGAGGAAACACAAATATACTCTGAAGAAAGAAGAGATCATCCTGATCACTTTTGCCCTGCCTGCAAGAAAGCAGGAAGGAGGGCAAAAATTTGACTGTGAAAACATTTGGCGCTGTATCTCCAGCGCATTCACCCCTGTGGGATTTTGTGCTCCTTGTGAATTGCTGCTTTTTTATTTAACAGCTGAAATGTAGAAAGGGAAGAATTTTTTTTTTCCTAAAACATAAAGGTATCAAGTCACCAACTGATTGTAGGAATAAAACTGGCAAATCAAACATAAGCAAAAATGATTCTAAATCAGCAGAAAAATGAATTAGATTATCTAATTTATTTAATTTCCAAAGCTGAGATCACCTCATGCCTTTCTGTGCAGCAGAAGATTGAGACTGAAGGGTTCTTTTCAGAAGGCAGTGCCAGGAAGCACTAGGTTACACTCTTTGCTCTGCCTGCTTTTCTCTTTATCTCACTTTTTCTCTGTCTTTTGGGTTCCTATTCCCAACAAGGACCCAGAGCTGCAGGGTCTTTCCATCACAAGAGCAGCCTCCTGGGGAAAGCCAGGAGGGATGAGCTGGAGGCAAAGCTCGACCTCCCACCTCTTCCCATCTTGCTCCATCTGAGCTTCCCTGAGATCCTGCTCCTTCACAGAAGTTTCCCAGGATAAATAAACAATGTAGATATTAGCAACAGAGCTGCAGAGATGGTGGCAGCTCAGAATTTCTGCCTTTTGGGAATGGTGCTATTTTTAGACCTGTGTTTAAGGTGTGTTGGAATTAAATACAATATTGAACTTCCACACATCTTCAATAATGTTTTGAAAGTTGCATTTCTAGAGGAATGAATTGTTAAATGAAAATTAAGCTGTTGTTTTATTGTCTTCCTACAGGTTTCATTTGCTCTCATTTTTACTCTGCCACAGCTAGTCTGTTATCATCAATGGGAGTAAAAGTAAAAATATATGTTTTCAAATAAATGTAATTATTTTAATGGTTTAAATTCATTCTAATAATTTCAGATATCATATGGCATGTGATTTAGAACACCACAGCTTCTCTATCTTTTTTTAAAAATGAAATTGCATTTACAGTACTACTTAATGCAAACTGAAATAGGAGTAATTTTCAGCTCTTGTTGCAATCGTTTAAATATTAAGAAAATAAACAAAATAAGAAAACCAAATCTTAAGAGTGTAGTCAATCTTGACAGTACAGATTACCCTTCAGTCTGGTTTTGCTCCTCAGTTCTTCCCAGAAAATTCTGTAGTCCTTCTAGAGTTTGGTTTTTTTTGCTGTCATTCCCAGCTTCCAAACAACACAACATCAGTTATACTGGGGGTATTTCCCCAACAGAAATTACAAATTACTACTTCCCCCCTACTACTGCCCCATGATGTGATGCCACTGATTTACTTAAGGAAAGGAGGAAAATTGTGTCTGATGAAAACTGTCTCTGATCTGAGCATCGCCTCAAGAAATAAGAATAAAATTCTGGGTCTTTGCCAGCTCTACTGTCTTGGAGCAACCCTTGCTATGAAAGCTCACACCACTATTATTGCTGCAAAAAAAAAAAAAAAAAATTATCTTCTTAATATTGTCAAGACCTTTTTTGTCTTACTGATTTCTGGCCAACTGCCTCTTCTTTACTAACAATCTCTGCAGGTCTGACCACCTGCAGAAGCCACTAGCTGCTGAAATTGGGAAAAATAACTACAAGTAGACTACATTTCCCATGATTTAATTCCAAAAATCTTGCACTTGTGCTTAATTTAATGTTCGTGTGTATTCTCAGCAGAATCAATGGGAATAGGCAGATGACTAAAGGTAAGCAGATGTGTAACTTGTGGGATCCAGGTCTGAAATTAAGACAAGCTTCAAGAAGTGAAAACTGCAACAGAAGGGGAAATCAAAGATGACAGGAGCAATAAACAGCAAAAATGTCATGTAGTCAACCTCAGACACGTGTGTATCATGACCATCATTACATTGTATTTCAAATTTTAAAAATTTAAATAACAATGTATTCCAAATCAAAAATAATTTTCTCTTCAAAGAGTGGGATACCTAGAGGCATAGGGGCTAAATTGTAAGGATGGAGTCAAATGAGGGGAAAGCAGACTTTTAGAAAGGCTGTTGAAAAATAACTCTTCAAATATCATGCTCACTGCAAAATACAGAAATAACAACTCAAAATTTTAGCAGCTCCACAGGAAAGGTGTTACAAAAGTAAAGAGCAATTGTATGAGAGATGGCCAAACAACCAAGAAGAGATGAATTTGATTTTGTCTTACGAAACAGGACAACCAACAAGCTGCTCTAGTGCTGCAAACGATGATCCAATGTGTGGATTCGGTGGAGAGGTGACCTTAACCGCAGTGATGAGGAAGGAG
The DNA here is from genome assembly GCF_031753505.1 of Anomalospiza imberbis. NCBI lineage: Eukaryota > Metazoa > Chordata > Aves > Passeriformes > Viduidae > Anomalospiza > Anomalospiza imberbis. Next base: position 38,174,754 of record NC_089684.1, on the reverse strand, counting down.
GGTCACCTATGGCATCCAAATCTGAACGAGCATTAGAGAAGGCATAGAACATGAGGTGACCATTGACAAAGCCAGAGACAATAAGGACGTAGGTGAAGGTCTCATCTCTCTCAGCGCAAAAGTATTATACCCAAGAGTACTTCAAAACAGACGTAGCATTGTAAGACTAAGGATGAATATAATAAGAAATCGCCAAAATATTTTCTTTCATTTTGATTGACTGGAAAGTTCTTACTTTCCACTCATCTACTTTGCAGTTTCAATCAACATATATTATAATATATGAAGGGAAGATTAAAAAAAAAAAAAAAGAAAGAAAACAAGAAGAACTGAAAACATTGTTACAATATACCCTGATTCACAGCATCATTTTGGAGGATGATACTGGTCTGACTGCTTTATATAAACATTCCTGGTACCATGCTGATGTTTCAGAGCTGGTGCTGTACCTCCCATTGATTTCTTTACAGCAAGAGCTCCTCCTCTCAAATGTCCAATCTCCATACCTCTCTGCAGTCATTCCTTTGTTATTGCACACATATTCAACATCCAAACACTTAGCAGGAGGTAAACACTTAGATATTCATTCTAATAATATTCTGATGATATGAACTGTGGTTTTGACATTAAGCACCTGTTTAAAGTTATTTTTCTGACTGAGCACCTATGCTCTCAGGATTAAGATAGTGAGAATGACAGATGACCTCTAAAGACCATGGGGTGACCGGTCTGTGGGTGGTATCTGCGGGTGGTCTGGAAGGGGAAGGAGATTGGAGATCAGTAAGACTTTCAAAGGAAAAACACTTAAAAGAGAATTTCTCAGCTCAAATTTATGATGTACATTACCTGCGTCTTGGAAGTTTTATGCTGACAGAGTCAGGGTGATTTCTCATGTCTGACACTCAGTGGGAGATCTCAGTACATCTTAGAATGGGGATTTTGCTTAGATATTCATTTTGACATTCACTCCAGTGCAGAGATGGAGCTGAGTCACAGCTTTTGAAGTCATAGCCACATCAGAAAATCCCTACAGTTTGAGGGCACTTGGACTGATAGTTTTGGCTCAAATCATCGCTGATCTTCTTGTAAACAACTTGGCATCCTTCGTATTTGTACATACTCAGGGAATGATGTGAACTAGGAAAGAAAATACATAGGCTAAAATAATCCTTTCCCCCCTGTTGTGCATATGAATGGATCTGAGTCTGCCAGAAAGGCAGATATCTGCCAGTACCAGCAGGGAGGTTATTATCTTTGCATATGTTGTTTCCTAAGAAAATCCCTGTTAAGGACCATTGTGGTGATATGCAGAATTGCATTAGGATGCATTTGCCCTCTGCCCATTGGCATCCATCTAGCTTTTTAATTGGCTGGGTCTCTAAACCCTTCCTAGGGGAATGGCATGACAGCCCTGAAGAGATTACCTTGAACTTCATTCCATTTCATCAGTACAGGACATTCATCCCAAAACAATGCTGTCAAGCAGTTCCCAGATCAGTGCACCCATGAGCAGGACCCACATGGTGAGGCTGGTGCTGATAGCAAAGTTAACCAAAGCTGGAGGACTCAGGACTGTGCTTTCCATCTGCCTATTTTATATCCTTGTGTCACCCCTGTCTTGCCTTTGTACAGACCTCCACCTGAAAAAAAGGGCAAGAAAAACAAAAAGGAGTCATGATCTGTGTGTTTTCTGAACTGCCATATGTCTTCAATTTATCAGAGGACAGCAAATGGCCAACAGGTGAGAGAGAGGGAGGGAGGGAGTCGGCATCATCTATTTGTGTCTGTGCCTGCTTGGTAACATCTGTTCCCAAACTCCTGCACAAACCACAAGCAACTGCTGAAGGCTAGAGGAGGGGCAGCATGAAATTAGGGCACATGAAATCAAGATCAGTCCTTAGTATGGGACAGAGCAGAAGAATACATCAAAACACAAGAAACAGCTTGAAAAAAATAATTTAAAAAAAGTCAATAATGGCAACTTTTTTTTTTTTTTTTGTTTAAAAAAAAGCAGGATCCCAAAATAAAAACCACACCATTGGTGGTCACTAGTGCTGTGCTTAAGCTGTCATCTGTTGAATCTGGCAGTCTGCACGTCATTCAACAGATAAATGCCTTTAGCAGAACCCTCCGGACAAGGAGAATGTACAGCACACACATTTAAACCAGACTGCAAGGGCTGGCGGAAACTCTGTTGGTGGCCACAGACACCGAAGAATCAGGTATAGGAAACTCTGAGTAAAGCAGATGAATGCTCAGAAGAAAAAATAATGAGAAGCAAACCTTTTTTCCCCCTTCTTATCCCACATTTCGGTAATCCAGACTAATTGCAGGGTAATGCAGCCACTCATAAATCTAAGAATACACACGGATTACGTCTGTGTGGCTAAACTGGAAGTGGTCTTTCCGTTCAGGTAGCCACAGAGCCATACAATCTGCTTTGGGAAAGCAGGACATATTTTATCTTCTGTCATCCCAGTTGCTCCAAGGAACCACATACTGCCTACTCTGCAACCTATTAAACATGCCACAGCAAAGTGTTTTCCACTCTGTGCCATGTGGGAGTCTCAGCAAAGCAAAAAAAAAGTGGGATCTGTTTGCAGATTATTACATGGGCTCAGAAATCCCGAGCCTGTGCAAACATTAAAGAATACTCATAATATTTGAACTGGAAAACACACTCATTTGCTGTAAGGGCTGTGGATTTCTTAAAAAAATAGAGGATCTTCTTTTCCAGTCATTCCCTCGAATGTGAAGTGGGATAATGAAGAAGAAGAGTTCTAAACTATTTTATTGTAGCATGTCTTCATAAGCTATTTACAGCTATTTCAGTTTAGCCATTTATGTGCACTTTGTCTCAGTTTTCAAACAAAACCAAAGCTTTCTTGAGGGGGCTAGCTTCATCCAAGTTCTGTCTTTTGTTCCATTGTTCTTTGACCTGCTCCATGGAAATGCCCATATTGCTGGAATCTCCTGCATTCACATCAGCACTGGCAGATGCTTCGAGGGCAGCAATTATGCCTGGGGCTTTTAAAGGGTATTTCTGGGGCACTGCAGCCCCTGGCACTCCAGAAGGAATGCTATGTTCTGGAAAAACCCACCATGTGTGCTATTTTCTGTGTGATGCAATGCAGATTGAACACCCTCTCTCCTGGGCATCTGCTGCCATCCCTGTGCCAATGCTCTTTGAGTATGTGATCCAGATTTATTACTTTAGTCTCGCTCCTTTTCTTCCCCTCTCACCAGCCTACAACCGGGATTAGCATTTTCTGTGTTATCTGTTGAGTACACATGCAAAGGGACAAGAGAACAAACCTTTTTACAGCAAAAGGCAGAGGATCCTCTGCAGACTATCCATGTTCACAAGGCATTTTCCACCATATAATGTGGAAGCACAGTTGTTAAAATGTTACCTCTACAGAAATTTCCAGTTCCTTTTGTTTATTCCTGATCTACATCATCTGGGCCTCCTGTGCTTTTGGGTGAGCAGTTGGTTTGTAGTCCAGCACATGAATTATCTTCATATGCCAAAGAAAGCTTAGGAACTGCCCAGTATATTTCAAAACCTTGAAAAAGTAGGAGGTTGTATCTGGCAGCAGCAATAAGCATTAAACATTCTCAAAGAAATCTTTGTTATTAAGGAGAGGTAACACGTTTGGATCAAGAAAGACCAACATAAATCTTCACTCAGGGCTTTAAGAATACCAAGAACTACTCTGAAATTAAATAAGCTTTTTTCTTTCTTCTTTTTCTTTCCCCCCTTAGTGTTTTGTTTGGAGGGATTTTTTCAGTATTTCCTAGGTCTCTGCACTGCTAAATTTTAGCCTCTTAGGAAATAAAAGACCTCTCTGATTGCCATTTGGATTTTATGTATTGAATAAAGTGTAATAAAAAAAAAAAACATTTTTGTTATGCATGATATATAGTTCCTGAAATCACTGCACAATTCAAGGGCTCTTTTAGACTGATTTTCCTGAAGCAGATGACCTCTAGACCCCTGCAGCAAAGGTAGCAGGACAATTTCTGTTCTCATGGAATATCCTGACTGGGAAGAGACCCACTGCGTCTAACTCCTCGTCCTGCACAGGATCATCCCCAAGAGTACACCATGTGCCTGAGAGCATTGTCCAAACACTTCTTGAACTCTGTCAGGCTTGGTGCTGTGATCAGCTCCCTGGGGAGCCTGTTCCAGTGCTCAACTATCCTCTGGGTGAAAATCTTTTCCTGACATCCAACCTAAACCTCCCCTGACTCAGCTTCCTGCCGTTTCCTTGGGTCCTGTCACTACACTAATCTACAGAACTCAAGGTCAGCATTTTTCAGACTGCCTGTAAGCAGAACCGAGCCCTCAGACCCCTTTCCTCTGCCAAATGGCACAGACAGGGCTACAAACTATAGCAGTGAGTCAGACCAAATCTGACCTGACTGCACCTTCTTTGAGACGTGAAACGATACCATGCGATCATTCCCCTTGTTGTTTCTCCACTTCTGTTTCTCTCCTTGCTGTACTGGAGGTTTGGATGCTGTGCTGGAAAGCTGAGCCCTACAGATCAGAGACAGTGAGTTAATAAGAAATTCTCCTGCCCAAAGGGTTGATCCTGAACATATTTTGGGTAGCAATCTGCTGTTTCGTTAGCTGCATGAAGAGGAATGATGAGGTAGGGAAGAGAAGCATGAATTTGGAGATGGCGCCTAACATCTGCCTAAGAATCCAAAAACCATGGAATATTTAGAACCTCTGTGGTTGCAAGGCTCTGGAATGTGGTTGAAATAATACGCAAATTGAAAAATAAAAATCCTGCTGAAACATTTGACTGAATGTACCTTCACGTAGCTGAGGCCAGCTGGGAATTCGCTTAAGGCCCAGAATGAAGTGAGCTTTCTGATGCAGATAGCCCACAGTGGAGCAACAATGTTCCACGGATTTTATGAGTTTCAATAACTCTGCTTTAATCAGAAAATTAGAAGTAACCAAGAAATCCCCCTAAGGCCCGATTTGCGACTCTATTAAACCAGTGTAGCACCAGAGTAACATCATGGTTTTCAACAGAGTTACGCTGGCATAAATTTGATGTCAGGGACGGGTGAATCAAGCCCCAAGACAGCTGTAAATTATTTTCTTCCTATCTGACATGTTAATGCTCAAGTGAAAAAAACATGGTGGAGTTGGGAACGAATCCCAAATGCTCTGAACCTGAAAGTCTTGATAGAGAGAGATATGATTTTAGTGCTGGTTTAATCACTCAAATACACAGAATACGTTTTAACAAAACCACCAGCTAAACAACCAGGCTGCCACAGTTCTTAATAAATTAACAACCTGCATTTATACACTGACTTTAGTAAAACTTCGTAGGGTATTACAATGGACAAATCCAAATATTTGTGTAAGATTTTCTGATGATTACTATTTCATTTTTTTCAGAACACAAAGTTAAAATATTTACCCTATGGCATTAGGAATAATCTTGTAAACTGTAATGGAAGCAAAGAACTCAGCAGTGCTCTTTCTGTGCAATTTATCTGCAAGAAAATACATAAGTGCATTAAATTGAAGGATATTATGCTAATTAAAAACAACGAGAAAGAATGCACTTAACAGTGCAGTAAGATTTTAACTTAAGTGAGCCATTTTAGTTTTGCCCCACTTTTAAAATCACAGTACTGTAATGCTTAGTAAATATTTGCAAAATTACACAAAATCACTTAAAAATGGAAATCTGCTAAATAAGCAAAAAGAAAGCATCTGTAAGTAATCTAACATCTGAACATAAAAATATTAATCAGGAGACAAATGTTGCCAAACATACACGTAATTATTTTAGTTCATTAGACCCAAGCCTGATGAATCTCAGTGAAACTCACAAGTACATTTGAGATTCAATCCATTCTTGCACCACTTTTACATCAACAGAATCCTATTAATTGGAGGTCAGTGGAGACCTTCTGATGGTGTATGAAAGAGAGGAAATCAGGCACTTGGCTTACAGTTTTCCAGGCAAGACATAACCACTTATAATTTCAGTTTCTTAAGTAGAATGAATTAAAAAAAAAAAAAAAAAAAAAAAACACCCAAAAAAAAAAAACCACCCAAAAAAAAAATTAAGTGCAATTTTTACTGCCAGGAATTGTACAACTCAAGCATGCAAAATGAAGCAGTATAGCATTTTAGTGCCAAAGCAAGTTCACTTAAAAATTCTGAAAAACTGCAGTTTGCTAACTCCATGTGTGCTGCACACAACCAGGCAGTAATGAGGGATAAACACAGGAAGGTAAATGGCCAGTCTCCTGTAAAAATACTTGACTTCATCTTAAATATTAAGCTGAAATCCCCCTACAGTCTTAATTCAAAACTGAATCTATCACTTTTATGCCCTATGCTTACGTGGGGGTTTTAACATTTGTGCAACAGTTGGCATCACAAAAGGAGCTGAAGACAGAACTGATCTTTCACGAGCATCAACATGCCTTGGGCCAGTCCAAAGTGGTGGGACTTCTAGGACTTCTCTGCTCCATGCCACTGTCAGAGCAGCTCAAGTTCTTCTGCCTAGTTCAGAACTGGGTAATTATTTAGAGTCACATATGTGTGCCAGTGCAAAGTTTACACATTTTTCCTAGAGCTGTCTAAAAGCCACCTGAGGTACCAAATGCCTTGTAGGTGACACACAATATTCTATTTTGTGTCACATTTACTGACCTACACAGATGAGGACATCACTGCTGAATTTTGGTGCTGTACTCCCAGCTCAGTTTCACACATTCATTAGCCAGATAAGCTGCAATCTTCTCAAAATTCTAAGGGAGTAGTCACTTAAAGAGAAAAAAGAAAGGTCCAGGCATCAAACTTGCTTTACATCTACATTCATAAAACCATTCTCTTCAGAGCTAGGCAATGAATTCCCAGGAAAAAGTGAAGCAATGCAGGACAAGAAATGAAAGGAACAGGATTATGATTCTACTGAACTGATTATGCACTATTACTCAACCTTGGATTTTTTTCTAATCATACATTTATATGCAAGAAATGGTCCAAAATAACTGGGAGGGCAGCATTTGAAGGAAAGAGAAAGGAGAGAAGACTGAAAATTCTACATTGCCAAATAATGGCAATAAAACATTGATTCATGTGGAAATATATCTAGCAAAATTTCAGTTATAATAGTACAGCAGAGAAACAATAGTATTGTATCAACAGAAGAGATGTTAAAAATGTTATCATCTGTTTCAGAAACCACTGAGGCTGCCTTGCTATGATGGTTATTTAGATTGTTTAGCAGAGCTCTAGATCTTTAAAAAAGTCTTGTTCAATTAAGACATTTTTACTAAAAACAAATGATTAAACTGTACGTTGTTTATCTTACTCTGATCAGCATAGACAGAGTGTTTCATTCTTGAAAGCAATGTTTACAATCTACTGTACCATCTCCTGGAGTGCAATCCCAGTGTGTCTTGCAGAATAAGGCTTTTACTACAATTTTCAATGTCACAGGAAGTGATGTCTCCATCAACTGTCACTGAGAAGATAATTTTCCAAATATCCATATCTGTTCCTTTGCTAGTCATTGAGCCTGCTGGTTAAATTAATTACTTCCCCAGTTAAAACTGGAATGCATAACTATAAAAGAAAGTTATCCTAGTGCTCCTTTTTTAGAGCATTCTTCATGTCCTTTGTTCAGATGGCATTTTTCCAAGAAAGCAGAGGAATCAAAGGCATTTGAATTTTCTTTTCCTTAATCACCTACCAAATTCTACAGCTTGCCTGACCTGTATAGCCAGAATGATGCTGCTAAATTTGGCAATACCCAATTCACCATCACAGCTTAAACACAGGAAGCTCATGGCTGGTGAGAGGAAACCACAGATCGCCTACTTTTTGTGCTTCAGTGTCCAAAAAGGAAAGAAATGTTCCTTTTAAAGCCTTATGAGCTACTAAACACATAAGCTTTGATTAATGTATGTCTGCTCAGAGGTTCATGTTTTTGGACTGGATTGAGAAGACCGACTGATGCTGTCAAGCCAGATACCTAAATTGGAAACAAAATATCCTTTAACAATTTCAATCCACAGGTTTCATTACAAAAAGATTTTTCAAGTTGTCCAGAAAACTCATGTTCTGTTCTCTGAAAATCATTTCCCATGCTTCAGGATTGTTTGTAGTAAATAAATCAAGTGTTGGATTAACAGAAAACCCAAGTCAGGTTTTAGCTTGAGTCTTTAAGCTTCAGAGTTTACAAAGAGATTCAGCAAAAAAAAAAAAAAAATTTCTTATTTATTGCTACCCAACACCAAGTGAAAGAAATCAAATCTCCAGCAAAGACATGATGGGTAATTTCATTTTGTCACACAATGAATACTCCCCCAAAGATTACTTAATCAATTATTCCATAGAAAACCTCTGTATGTCTTACTTCAGGTCTTATTCAGCAAGGGATGTTTCTTAACATCCTAATTTCAATAAACCTTAAATATGATTTTCAATATATATCTACAGTATTACTTCAATAATATATTGACACATACTCTTTTCTCACAACACTGTATGATGCATACATATGATGCTGAAAGAAATCTTTTTCTCAGTATCAACAGCTATTCCTCCCCAAGAGCTTTAATACCTTGTCCAATAACAACACCAAGACCACTCATGAAGAACAATTTCACAAGTCCCCTGGGTCTAGGGTTTATTGAGTGTAGTTTAGCCAACTGGCAGTAACTACTCATGAAAACAATAACTTTATGGCACATATAATTGTGATAACAATTACACCCCATTTCCAATTTCTTCCAATTTAGAAGGATCAGTTGCTTTTGGAATCTGGTGGCTCCTCATATTCTGGAGTTTTTTAGTTGTTGAAATTGCACAAGTTTGCCATAGACTCATCACAAGAGCCATAAGAAAATACACTGAGAATAGTACATAATGTGTGCTAATAAAAAAAAAAATCTAACTACATATTAACTTTATCTGGATCTATTTTGACTTTCAATTTTCAGCCATTGAAAAAAATTTCATATGTTGAGGTATTGAAATTATTAACATCAACCAGACTACCAAATAAAACTTCCATTCCACTCAATAGAATTGAAACACCACTTCCTCAAATTCCAAAACAAACTCTAATGTACATTACCATTTCTCATTCTATTTACTGAAAAAAATTACTTTTTTTCTTTTTTTTAATGGAGAAAGAGCAAGACATATTCCTCCCAGTGAAACTACAGGACTATAATTCCCTAGCAAATACAAGGGTTTTCCCACTATGCATTTTGCACATAACATAAAGCTTTAGGAAAGACAGAGCTCTCCTGTTGTTTTGAAACACCATTTGGTTTGTGTTCCCAAGAGTCAAACCAGGAAATTTTTCCCCCAGAATCCTGGATTAAGAGTCTCACTCTTGAGTGCATAATTAACTTTATTAATTACGTCTGAAAGCTGTGCTACCTAAAATAGAATCGCCATTTTCAAAAGAGAGTACCTAAAAGTTTAGCTCTGTGATATCATTCTCATGGCCAAAGCTATGAATTTTACATCTCTGACTTGTTACTACTGTTTCCAAATCAGGATGGGAAAATCTAAAATGTAGCCTGACTTTACCAATTAGGGCACAATAAGAGCAAGTTATGGCACGATTTCTTTTCCTTCCTGTAGAAACTTCAATTTTGTCCTGACATCCAGAGCAATCCCAAAGAGATCAGCACAAACCCATGCCCCTTCTGAGGTGTTGGGTGTGTCTCTGCTTGTGTCTGGGCTTCCATACAAGTAATTTCCTCATACTTAGTCATTGAGACTGGAAAGCGTATTCATTGCAGTAGAGGGCAGTAGTATTCATCCACAAGCCACATAGAGCTGTGTACAGTACATATAAATACCAGTGCAGTTGTCAGACAATTTAGGCAAAGGGAGTGTGTTGAAGGAAAAATAGTTCTTCTCTGGAAATTAATTTTCTTTTTAATACTTTGATCAGAGAGCATAATGAACTCACATCACACTCTTTACAGATAAAGACAGGTAATCAGATTTTGTAATCCCAATATTAAAATCATCCTCTACATGTTAAAATTAGTAACCTCTTAGGAAATCAGTCCAAATTTATGAGTGAACAGAGACTGCAACCACTTGTGTTTCATGCACCAATATGTGTAATTTAAAAATCTGCAATATTGAACTTGGGGCCATCCCTACCCCATTAAAAAGAAAAGTCTCATCCAAGCCAGTGGAAACTGGCAATCTTCACTGAGAAGCAACAGCTTACAGAAATATATCTCCATTTGTAATCATTTTAGTGTATGGATGATGACATTTGCAAACATCTGGATCTGATGATGTCCACAGGAGATTCCAAAATGGTAGTGTCTAAATGTGATGATACAATAAATACAAGATGTTTTATTTTAGATTGAAATAGCAGAATAAAGACAAGGGCAGATTTAGATAAAGCATTCAAGCATGAGACTTCATGTGGCAGCATGCAGACCTCCTAACTCTGGAGAACACCTCCAGCTACAGCCACCTCCTGAGATCTCAGAGCAGCCCTGCAGCTGCTCTCCAGCCAAAATTCTTAACAGCTCTGTGCTCACCAAACTATGCGCCTGTAATTTAAACCATTCACTGCTCAACATAATTAAGAACCAATCTCTGAGTCCAGAACAATAGCCTGCTCAAGCACTAGCACATGGGAGCAAAATGAGACTTTATGTCTTGGCTCATGTTTGCTTTCATATTTTTTTTTTCTCTTCCAAACCATAGCTTCCCCTCTCCTCCCTGCAGCACACGCGTGGGCAGTTTTCAGATTACTGCAGACTCCTCCAGGTTTTCTTCAACACTGAAATGGGGCTGCAAAGTTACCCCAAGTGTATTATCATGTAGAAGTGCTAAAGCAATAAATTTTGGGTGTCTGACTTCACAAGAGTTCGCTTGGAGATCTGATAGAGACACACCAAGAACCAACCTGGCACTTATTTCTGGTCCACTCCACTTTCATTGTGGAACAGAGGGGAAGTGGTGGGATTTACACAAACTTTGCTGTTTCTCAAACCCCAGGTGACTCAAGAACTACTTTATGCCTCAGCTTGACCAAGGGCAGCCGCAGGGACAGCTCTGGCAGCCAAGAACAGCTCGTACGGAGAAGCCCTGGGAGATTTCTGGTTTCCCACTACATTCCCTGCTCCGCCACGCAAGGGTGGAGAAGGCCGAGAGAAATAAAATCGGTTTTATGACACAATTTTCCTCAGTCGGGAAAATTTTCTTCTGGACAGGGCAGGCACTGCTCTGCTTTGTGACCAGGAGGTTCCCAGTGACCAGATGAAGGCTTGGGAGCAGGTCTTCCTCTTCCCTGAGGTGTGTGACAGTGCTAACCCAGCTCTGCACAAAGCCTTTTGGCATGAGCTACACAAGGCCACTGTTAATGGATGCAACTTCAGCACTGGTTTAAACAAAGAAACAGAACAATGAAGGAAAGCAATTAACACAGACAAAAGTGTAAGACTTTCTGGGCCACAAGCAGAGAGAAGAGACACTCTATTATGGAAAACAATCAGAAATTAACTGTTCTTCCTACGAGTGCCGAGCTTTTTGAAAAGGACCTTCCTCACTTCAAGCTACTGACAAAGACATAAATGCAGGAAATATTTTCTGTTTTGCATAACAAAGTCTTGCAAAGGAGGCCAGGGAAGGAACTCAAAATATGTTTCGAAGATCTGAAATCAAAGCCATGTGGAGACTCATGAAAACATACAGCAGACAAGGGTTAACAAAGATGAAATCTACACAAGATTCGTGTCCTACTTTTTCTCTGTGTATTCCTTACAAATGACACAGTGTCATTCCCCACAGAGAGGCCACCACTAGTCTCCCTAGGCCTGGAAACCAAAAAAATTGTATTTGCAGTTCAAACCCCTCTACCCTCACCATGGGACACTCCTCATTATACCATCTAACTCCAGCTGACTAAATTTGCATTATTTAAACTCAGAATAATAGGTAGATCAAATTCCAGCAGGGCCTTTCTATCCCCTAATTAACCTTTGCTATCATTAAATTAGACACTTCTGAGATTGTCTTTGTAAGACATACCCACTGAGGCTGAGCAGTAGCTGTGCCTATTTACTTTGCTAATCAAAAATAAGGTATGTGCACAGTTTGTGTCATCTTGCCATGGAAACATGGAAGGAACTGGAAGCCAGGAAAAATTGGAGCCATCTACTTCCCAGCCCATAGCTCATTTCCATTAGGGAAGAAAAAAATTTGTACTTTTAGGAGCTTAGACACTATTGTCATTCCATTAAAATTGTTCCTAGGCTTCCCAGATTCTCTGTGGTGCATAATGGGGTGTGTATGCTGCTCGCACATGGCTCGACGCTTCTGCACAAGGCTGCACATATGAAAAGGAGGAGAAAATCACCACTGTTAATGTCAGTCTCTATTGCTGTTGGCACTAATACTACTTCTTTTTAAAATTAACATTTGGCACTAGAATTACTTCTCCTCAAAATTGACATTTTTTTCTGCTGAAGGCATCTACACCACTTGTGTGCACAGTAAAGTACAGCGTTTCAAAGTTCAGAGCCATCAGGACTGTCTTTGTTTCAGACCTTGAATTCAATTGCCTGATGCTTCTGCACATTTGAGCCAGAGGAACTACTTCAAATAATCTTAGGTCTGAGAGTACAAAGCCTTTTGTTCACAAGTTCCCTTCTGCCTTTGGAATACATGTTACATAAATTTATCATTCTCCCCACTTTTTTTCTTCAGAATCTTAAACATCATGTGTTTGCCCCAAATTCCACACCATTATGCATGTTTTAGCACACACAGTCTGAATGACAAAATTACTGTATCACATCAGAGTTTATCCTACATCACATCAGAGTTTATCCTGCAACAATTTTTCTTTCTGCATTAACCATGTGATAAACTATGGACGAAAGATGTGTCTTCTTCCAGTCATCTTATCTATGGACTGTAACTACTATCAGGGAAATGGTGACCCCCTTCCATCAGTTTCCCATGATAACTTTATTGGATTTGTTTAAAGAAACTTGTGTCCTAGTTCTCTGATACACTAACATGTTTGTAGAATCACTGCAGCTGTTGGTAAATCACATATTTTACAAGAGGACCACTATCAAATGTTTTAGATTTGGCACTGTGTCCCTGACAGATTGAACAATGATCACCTCACCCTGCTAATGAAGGAGGCTAAACTTCAGAGTAGGGAAAAAAATCTCTTGCGTGTGGATTTGCAACAGGAGGAAAAAGAAAGAGAGGTCCAATGCAATCTTGACATGCTGTTTTTCAAAAAGTGAAAGTCACCAATCCTACCCCTCCTTTCCCTTTTTCCTCCCCAGACTCCAGAGCTGTTTTTCCTTTGCTACTCTTATCAGTTCCCAGGCTCCACCCTGCTGAGATGGGGGGACACTTTTCTCAGAGAGTGCATTTTCAGCATGAAAATCTCCTTGCAGCTCCCCATGACTCACAGGCTGTGCCTCCCTGGTGCTGAGGCCTGGGGTTTCCATGAAGGGTGATGGAAATCCTCTTTTATAGAGCACAGCTCCTTTTAGAGCCCTGCTTAATTTACTGGTGTAACCTTTCCTGGGAGAAAGCAGCCATGCTTCTCTCTCCTGTGATTTGCTAAACTGTATGAACTGTGTTAAAACCTAAAACCCTGCACATACCTGGAAAGCCTTTGTTGGGGCATTCTTGACCAATTATTTCCTTGAAGTGGCTCACGTTAACGAAGCAATTAATGGAAATCGAAAGAAAACAAGAAATTTGGAAAAAGCAAACATTGAATAGCTGGCAGTCAAGTGAATGTTGGTACTTTTCTACTCATGGGCAATTTTAATTCCAATTTGTGTTCTTAGTCAAACACTAAATCTAGGTACCTTGTCAATCTCCTTTTTTAAAATTCTGGGTGATTTACAGCTTCTCACTGAACAAATTATAAATAATATACGCTGACCTCTTTTTTACAAAGCTGTTGAAAGCTAATGCATGCCCCTCTTTTGGTATTCGGTGTGGAAACTGAGAGGAGGAAAGAGCAGTGCGGAAAGTAAAAATTCACTAAGGAAACACCCTTCCTCTCAAGACAACAAAGTGGGAGTGGAGAGCCCTCTTCACTATCTTGACTCTGGAGCTAGGAAGTATTCAGATAGCCATAACCTTTAGCAGAAGTTGTGCTCCAACCTTTCCTGGGGTGAGGCGAGCTGAAATCACAGCCGCAGCCTCTTAGGAAACGCCAAGCCTGTATCTGCTTCTTGTGCAGAGATTTATTTCTCTGTGGGACTTGGCTGGATGGTGCTGGAGATGAGCCTGTTGGGTTGACTCCCACTACCCTTTTAACCTGTGCAGTGAGGCAGCACCTCCCTCCAAGGCAACTGGAGAAGAGATAATCTGTGCTTATCATCTAAAACTGGTCAATTCTTCCTATGAAAGTGAACGGGATATCTTGCCCAATGCTGTTTTAAAACACACCCTCCCAGCACTGAAAGCTATGAAAAATGGACAATACCTGAAAGCTGTGAGGCTTTGATTTTTTTTTTTTTTTTTAATTAGTTGTGTCTGCTGTACACCTGTGACCTAATATAAAATTCTGCTGGAGGGGATAATGCGTTCCTGTGAATTCCCATAGGCAGAGTAGCATATAAAAAAATAAGACTCTCCTGGGCTTTTGCCAAAATAATTGAAATCTCAATTTATAAGAGTTTTAAAACCTGGTACCAGCTGGCAGCTACTGTTTGTAGGAGATTCATTTTGGTTATGGTAACAAATAACTACTTTCTTCTGAGATAATAACAGACTCTAGTTTCAAGTTGAAATCCAATAAGGTAAAACAACCTTGCAGCAAAATATCTACTACTAACTTGGGAAGAAAGGTAACTATTCCTACATGGTTGTTCTTAGGCCAACACCATGGAAGAGACCAGCATGCCTAGAGTTTGCAACTTTTACAGTTAAATGCCATTAAATAAAACTATATTGTAAACATAGCAGAGAATTAAGTGTGCTCTGCCAGACCTTTATATTTAAAATGAAACTTTAACTCTTGTCTATCAGAGTCAATGGCAGAGATTAATATTCCATACAGAAGGAAATTTGCATAAAGAAAATATTGTCCCAAGATCACTGGATATGCCAGAAAGAAAAGAGTGTGAAAGCATGAAATAAAAAACTAAAAGTGTGGGATCAAGCTTAAAATGCCACATCAGCAGAGAAAGCCCCTTACCCTTTCCCAGGCTGAACTCCCCTCTCTGCTGTGAGTCTTTTAGTCCTGACCCCCACTTCTAGCACTAAGAATATATGTGAGGAACTGTGGTATCAAGTGAAACCACTGTCAGGATAGCCAGCAGTAAAACCCTCAGCAGGCTTATGTCACCATCAAACCTCCCTGAGGTGCCTTTTCTTTGTGGCTTTGCATCACTTGTAGAAAATGACCTGGTAGTTGTCTGAAATAATACCTAGTTTCCCCCCCCCGAGTCAGTGCTTCTGAGGAAAAGTATGAATCACTGTATGCATACTTTTCACTCCTCTCTGGGCCTCGGGAGGTGTCAGGAGCCTAAATAAGGTAAAATACTGGCATATAGGTAACCTGCCTTTCTTTTATCAGGGCTGGACATTAGCCTGATGAGAAAACAAGGGGATCAGTTCCAATGTCCTGTGTATGGATGGCTGCAAAACATACCATTCCAAGATCTGGGGAGACAATACAAATGACAACAATTACAGGAGCTGAACTAGGAGGGAGGAATAGAACTAAAATACTGCAGCTACATGTACTTGAAATTCAGACTGAGATGGGAAGAAGAAGAGGAGAAGGAGAGGAAAAGCACAGCTGTCACATTGCCACTGGGTCAGGGAAGTAGGGAACTGTGAAGCCCTTCCATGAGGCTCAATTCAGGAGCCCAGGACTGGTGGATGCACATACAATTTTGCTGGTCATGCAGCACAGCATCACCCAGTTCATGGGCTTAAGAAGGAAGAGTGTATAAGCTGCTGAGGTTATAAAGAGGAGTTTAACATCAGAAGACCTTTTTGGGATCCAGTTTGGGGAACCTAAGTTCCAGAGTGGAACCATATTAAGAGTATTATCCTCTAAATAGTCTTATTATTCTCTTTATCTGTAGGAAATTTCTTGCAGATCATAGATGGTGTTTTGTGAATCCAGTTTAAATTAACTCTTATGGTGGCTTTTATGCACTACTTTAGGACCATAATTAATCATTTTCTTGGACCAAATTATTGATGCTTCACTAAATCTATGCCATGGAACTTGGAAACAATATCACTAACAACTTTAGGTACCAAGATAAATATTGCATCTACTACATCAAAGATTAGAGACCTTTTCAGAGTTTATGCCTGTCTCTCTAATAAACTGAAATGGACACAGCATAGGCATCTGCATCTCTGGATCAAACACAAGGTTTAAAAGTTACTAAACAAATACACCCATGATTGGAACTTCAAGGGACCCCACAGTAAAGAAACTCTTTATTTCACCTCTTTGTGGTGGAGTAGATATTTTCCACATGAAACAGGGTCATGAGCCACCATAATGCTAAATAAAGCTGTGGATGCGAAATCTGGGAAGCAGATTGCAAGGAAAAGTTTCACAGAGACTTTCACAGAGTAAGAGTGCTCAGCTGAGTGCTGTCTCCCCCAGATTCTGCAATCACAACACAAAACCTTTCACCTTTTGTTGCAGTAAATGGGCTACACCTGCCAGGCACAATGAATTCTGACAAAGGGAAAAGATGATTTGAGGAAATGCATTATTTGTTGTCACTGATGTTTTAATAAAACCAGTTTTGTCCACTTTACAAAGACCATATGTTGAAATAGAGACAATACATAATGATAAGACCCTGAAAGCTATTGTTTATTATCTCTTCATACTAAAGCATAGTTTTCAGTGCTGCTCAAGCTGTTTCTGTCTTTTCCTTGTTTGGCTTTGTTTTTTAAGTGCCTTGTCTGAGACTTGTCTTTTAGCTTCCCTCAGGAAATCTTTAAGAGTACAGCTTTCACAAAGCTCTTGCAACTGTGAACTTGAAATCTTTAACAAAATATTAAACTGAAAGTACGACAAGAAGCTAATGCTCCTGTAACATTTAGGGACTCATAAGAATCCTACAATCAAACATGCCTGGCACCAAGGGCATCAGCAAATCTGGAAGAATTGGCAGGTCTCTGGTGTTGGGTTAACACTGGGCAGAGCTGTATGCCCAAGAGGAGACAAAGAAATAGAGCAATGGGAGAAGGAGCCTCGCTAGCTGAAGCAGCAGTGAAGATTCTTGGTTCTTTTTCTCTTTATTTGCATTTACACCAGGCTTTGTCATCATGGACATATAATCCCATGTTTTTAAAAGAAAAAGGCTTTTCTATAGCCCCATGTTGACTCCCCATCCTGGGGGTAAATGCTTTTTACTTGATGATTTGGAGATTCTTCACAAGAAGAGGCAGCACACACACCAAAATCACTGGGATAATTTACTTGTGGGTACCACTCAGAGCCACATCTCACAGGGTCCAGGGTCAGTACTGGTAAATGTGCACAACTACGGCATGAATTTCTGACAGGACTTTCATCTCAGATTTGGAGAACAAAAAAGATTTTGTGGCATCCTGGGGATGCCACTGAAAAAAATACTTGTTTTTCTTTTATTTCTGTGTTATTGTTTTAATTAGGACACCACAAGAGCTATTGTAATGAACTGGACATCTGAAAGAGAAAGGGAAAATTAAATCTGAATGTCCTTGGTAGGAGTGCTTTGATGTAATGTTTAGTTTAGCTGAGAGATAGAAGTGCAGAAAAGAGGGGTAGGATGGCTTATGTCTGTCAAGTCTCTTACCATAGCTGAAAAAAATGATCTGAACAGTCTGCTGTTAAAATGTCTGAGGCAGATGTTACTTTTACCACCACAGTCAAAGCAAGGGTCTTCAGTGTTTGACTTTCCAAATCCCCTCTAAGTTCCTTACAGAGACATAAAATGGTTTGTTTATTATATCTGTAATTTTACAAAACTTGTGAGGTCCAGAATGAAATGCTGAATTCTCTGCAATCTCTGGTGGGACATACATTTCCCATAATCTCTTTAAGAACATACCTCCTCCAGCTCACACCAAGTGACACATTAATAATCTATGAAGACCCTAAATATCTTTTTTTTCTTTCATTATCATTTCTGCTATATTCATCTTTAGTACTTTCCAATTTAGCCATTTTATTCGTAAGAATACATGGTGAAACTCCACTTTATGTCAATATCCAATGCCTGAATATATTCATGCGTACTTGCTGCTTTTTTCTCTCAAAAGATTTCAAAGGTGTTTTCAAACCTCATACAGGAAAGATTCATTTTAACAGCCACAAAAGATTGATCATTGCTCAGCAGCAGAGTGCAGTAAAGCTAACCACTGAGGAAGAGCTCATGTCAAGAAATGCAAGTAGAAGCTTTCCTGAAATCTACGTTCAATTAGGATATTTTTGTTTCCTCAGCAGTCTGATAGGGCAGTTGCCTCTTTGCGTTCCAGAAATCAAAAATGAAATAACACCCCAGTGGACAACACTGGGAAATAATGCAGTTAAAAGGGTCTATTGTCTGCATTTAAATTTCTCAATATTTAGGTAATAGTGGTTAATTCACATCAAACTCTGAGTGACTGAACACAGGCAGACTTCAGGCAGGGAAAGGAACTATGGATCCAAAAGGGTATAGGATCTCCAAATGTCAAACAGCATTTAAAAGTCATGGAGGAGACTCTAAAGCCACTGAAGCTGGATAGAGCTTTAGCTTTTTTGGCTGTGTTGCAGTCACCCACTGTTCCATGTCTAATGTTTAAAGACACGCACAGCAGTGCCACAAAACCCCAGCACTGCCCCTACCTCCGGTACCGCAGCAATCATCAACCGGCCCTGAATGTTTGGGATTGCTGAGACTAATTGGGATCAGGACCCGAGCTCTGAAGAAGGGTCTGAATGGACTGACAGATGAGAAACACATCAGGATGGCATTGGCCAGCCGCCATCAATCCCCCAGCGCCACCGGAATGTCACACGCTGATTGCCCAGATCTGACACGGGACTGACATAAACCAAAGTGAACTAAAGCCTGCCAGGCTGTCCTGGGATGGGCAGGGAAGACAGAAGGAGGGCACAGAGTAGGGATGAGGAGTCATCTTGCCTAGACAGGATGGGTCTGGACTTCTTCCCAAAAAAGAGAAACAGAAAACACAAGCAAAATAAAGCAACCACCAGAAGACACAGAAAAAAGAGGAAAACCTCCCTGAGTATATACTTGAAAAGGTTTCCTACTTGACCCTGAGACACTGATTACTACTTAAAGGCATGGAGTTTTCTCAACTGTTACTTCTAGGAAAGGAAACAGTAATGGGCCTCCTCAGGATGGGAATTTTGGTCTTTCCTAATATTGGATATATTTTTATATGCTTTGATTGAATTTGTATGCAAGTGTGCAAAGAAATCAGTGCACAGATGCCTCAGTTAATGCTCTTGGAGTGTCTACACAGCAACAAGAAGATTCAGACATAGAAAGAGGAGATGGAGCGGCACCCCAGTATCAAGGCTTCCCCAGAAATATTTTTTCACCACTGATGATTTCCCACATTTTAAAAGTATGTATGTAATAGTATATAAGTATAAATAGGAATACCTGTTATGCAGTGCACTGTGCATCCTGACTCCTTAGAAATCAATACAGAAGGCCCTCTGCTGATTCTAGGAACAAAACCACATTGATAACAACAATAGGAGTTCTGTAATGATGTAA
Organism: Anomalospiza imberbis; assembly: GCF_031753505.1. NCBI lineage: Eukaryota > Metazoa > Chordata > Aves > Passeriformes > Viduidae > Anomalospiza > Anomalospiza imberbis. The sequence goes on along the minus strand of NC_089684.1, from coordinate 38,154,969 downwards.
ATAAAAACTACGTTTTATGAGAAGGATCAGTAATTCTATATATAAATACGATGTGACTTGCATCCTTTGTTTGTTGCACCAGCTGGGAACAAGCACAACCTCAGGTGGCATAAATTATTCCTGAACACCTTGACTCAATCCCCTGAAATTAGTGGGATGAGCTGTTGTGTCCAGTCACACCTCATGTCCTTTTTGATTGAAACAAAAAGTTGACTTTTATGTGTTACAGCAAAGCCAGAGAATCAAATGCACATTCAAAATAAATTGAAATCTCCCTATGATAAATACTGTTACTTTTTACTCAAGGAACCCTGATGTTAGTCTTAAAATACTGTATGATACTTTAACTTGAGCATATCCTTCCTGAATTTTTTCCAGATTATTTTGTCAATCTTCATCACACTTCAAAATTGAGACATCATTTCTAGATTATTCAACTTCTTTTTCATCTTCCTTTTACTTGTGCATTATTTTCAGGGGGAAAAAAAAGCCTTATGCCTGCTGTCTGTTTTATTTGGAAATAGTCAGAAACATTTTGGTACTGGTATAACCAGTCAAACCCATTTAAGTGCAATTGACTCCAAAGACCAGCAGAGATAAGCAGGAGGTTCTGTAAACCACTTTAGTGTTTCCAAAGCAGATGTCCTGCAATCCTTCTGGCCACATGAGAGGCCAGGTCCTGGTGTGCAGTGAGGCTATCAGGAGCACCCTGCAGCAGAAAGTGGAGCTTAAGTCAAAGCTGAACTTTGCAGCAAGGCAGCTCAGGCCTTCTGGCACACCATCCTTCCTTGTGGTGATTTGAAAGGAAGGAGAGAAATAAGGGAAGGGTAGAGAAAGGAAAAAGGGAAAAGGGAAAGAAGAAATACTTTTGTGAACCAATTCTTATAGCCTCTAGTCAAATTAAGTTAAATTTTCGAAGGCCTGCCAGGTGAACTCAGGGTATCATGAAGTCCTTCGGAAGGCTCAACTTGTGCAAGTGCCAGCAGATGCACAGAGGACTTTTACTGCTAGTACTTCTGCTAATTTTTTCCCTTGCTTTCTCTATCTCCTCCTGTTGCTACCTTCTGCTGGTCTCCCAGCGCTTCTGCTGGAGACCTGCTCCAGGATGCTGAAGCAGTGGGAGCAAGAATAACAGCACTGAGGTTGCCACTTTCCCTGCTGTGGGAGCCATCCTGAGGGCTCCTGTGAGTTGTCAGCATTAGGTTATCTGGCATAACAAAAGTTCATTCCTGAAGATCCGTTCATTAGCATTACTAGTACTGTTTCTGCAGTACATCTGAATATCAGTACTTGAAAACACTTACCAATATGTTGTTCTCTCTCTTTCTGCACAATTCTTTTTCTTTTCAGTATCTGGTCACAAAATGTTGTACTTCCACATTAGTTGATATTATTTCACTCTTCATAAAATATATTTGTTCAGGGTTGTATGAAAAGCCCAACACTGAAGGCTCAGAAAGGAGCATATAAACAAGTCGAGTGTGCAGTGGCAGTTCCTCAGAAAGCCCATTCCATTTCCTGTCCTCTAGTCTTCCATCTGCTGCATTCTGCAGAGAGTTATGTCCCTGTTGAAGACAAGCCATAATTCTTGATGGTGACCTCCAAACACTCCTAGAGACAAGGATGTAACATGAGCAGAAAGCAATTATTTGAAACACAGTGCTGACACTCGATGCTATGACACCCTTGGACATATCATAGTGTTCTTTCTCCCCAGCTGGCAGAATTTCAGCAGAAGCCTAACACAGATTGTCACACCAAACAAGAGGAACCCCCAAAACTCTGCATTTCTGAGCACCTCCAACTGAAGTATTTGAAATGTGAAAGGAGGCTTTTGAGAAATGAGGTTTAGAAAAATAACATGACTTTACAATAGCTGTTATCCCTTTTGGTAGACTATAAGCAAGACATAAAAAATTTCACTTTCAGGTTTAACCATGACAATTTTTGGTCCTGTTCCAAATACATTGTATTTTTCTAGATACAAAAAACTTTATTCCCACCATTCTCAGCAAACAGAGGAGCTCAGAAAACATCACAGAGGATCCTACTGTTGATGGAATCACAGCAATTTTTATGGCTGAGCTTACATTTACAAGCAGGAGTATCAGCGGGGTCACAGCCCTGCTTCATGTCATGTGGCAACTGAGCAAAGTTGAACACACACAGACAGACATTTAGGTGGCCAGCTGGCACAGGAGGTAAGCACTGCAGTATCACTTTGCCCACCCACATAGACAGTGTTTTAAAACCAGTAAATAGAACTACAACAGTAGTTTTATAGAAAGGCCAGACCACAAATAATTAATCCATGGGATAAATATGCTTACATCAGAGAGAAAGGCAGAACTCACCAGCCAAACTTTACCCTATATAAAATTTTCTGGAGCATGTACGGTTTTCAAGTGTCATTAATTCAAAAAATAGAGCTCTGAAATTGTTGTTTCATGCAACCAGCTACACTAGCAGAAGCCTTTCTTGAGAAACATGCTATATTTTAATACCCAACTTCCTCTGCACCAGGGAAACAACCCTGATAACTGTCACACAGACAGTTTCCCTCAGAACTCACCTCATTCTACAGCTATTTCATTAAAGTGATGATGATTACAATCATTAGTGAATATGAAAGCTGCCCCTGTTACAAAGCTATCTCTAGCATCTGAGCATTTAAGGGAATTTAGAACACAATACAGGTAAGATATTAGGAAGTGTGCTCTTCTTTCTTTTCTTCTTAATTTCTCTTTCCAGCTGAATCAGTTGGAAAAAGCCATACAATTCTTTTTCATTATTAAATGAAAAAATAGTTTAAATTTTATGCTTTAAAAGTAATGTACATTTATCACTTGCATTAACCTAACTGTGACCTAGGCAAGTACACTTAGGACTATCTAAGCTTTAAGTTAAAAAAAGTAAATAAAAATTATATTAAAAGTGGATTTTGCCACTTAATTATAAAAATAATGCTCTAGCTTAATGTTCTTGTAGACAATTATGAGGAGTTTAATTCTTTAAAATATATGAGAGCTATTCAACAATACATTCCCTTTCTTTTGCAAGAAGAAGCATGATTTCAATAATTTGAACTTTACTTTATGTACAAAGGCCATGTCCCTTTCCTACATAACTACTATGGTTAACCCTACATAACTGCAATGTTCCACTATGCTGGCAGTAAAGGTAAGGGGGGGGGGGGGGGGCAAGGAAAGCTGGTTTTCTTTCCATACTGAGATGAAATACAAAAATTTTAACTACATTTTCCCCAATAAGCTGGAGTGAGGTAATCAAACTTCTGGTCTTCTAATTCCTTCCCATGGAATCTGCAAGGTTCACAAATGGTGTTCTGAGCCACCATGAGCCCCAGGAGGAAACAAGCAAAGGAACAAACTGGAATTAGAGATGCAAATACAAACACCTACCAATAAATCTGGGGTTTTTACTGTGTTTTGAGGTTGATACATTAAAAATACAATCCATAGTATAGAATTTCCTAAGTAACTCCCCTATGTGCTTCCATAACTTTTTCTTAGCTATTTTCCTACAGATTGTAAAAGAGCAAAATCAACCAAAAACCCAATAACTACTTTTTTTTTTTTTTTTAATCAAACTGTTTTGGAGACAGAACTTTATTAGACTACCCATACGATGTAGCTTAACAGATGAAAGTAAACACTTCTTAAGGCAATGCACAAACAGTCTGTATTTGCAGCCAGATAACATCAAAACTAAGAATTTAAGAGCATTCCAGAGAAGACTGGAGAGTTAAAAGACACCAAGAGTCACCTTCATAATGAATGAGAAAAATACAAATTTGGCTAGGGCTATAAAAGAATCCATAAGTCTCAGGACATGATCCAACCCATCCCACACCAGGGAATTAAGGAACTCTTAGTCTCACATGAGAACTAATAATGACTTTTACGGAATATTTCTTTTCCAAGCGATACAAGTCAATGGGCAGGATTTGATCCTGGCCAGATTGATGTACCAGGTACCCACACTGCTGATCCAAGTGTGAAATGAGGTCTGCATTTTTTTATGCCTGCTGGGGATTCCAGGCCCAGCAAACCTGCAGTGTGCTTTTCTGCAGCTGCTCCATGAATCCTGCTCATCAGATTTGCTGCATATTCCTCAAGGGATTTTAAAATAACTCTGCACAAAGAACCGAAGTTTAACTCTCCCAATTCCCAGGCTGAATCAGGAAGACTACCACTTGTAATTCTGATGGGAAAATAACAGAGCTAATAAGAGGGAGGACACAGAGTATTCCTCCACATACCTCTGCTTTTGATAGAGAAGAAATACAATTTCATGTGCTTCAACATTTCAGGTTTAGGCACAATTTCACTTCAGCCCTCATTTCATCTTTTCTTAGTTTTCACCTGGTTTTACTAGAATTCCTGAAGCTTTACTTCATGCATCTGCTCTCTTCCACTTTATCTCTCCGAGATCCCAGGTAGGGTTTCACTCCTGGCACGCCGCGCACAGCTACCGGAGCATGTTAGCAATTAGGGCAGCCCATGGGCTGGCTGAAAGGAGTGGGAGCTGCAGATCTCCACGTGGGATGAAAGCAGAGCCCTGTTGTAGCTGACACCTGGCTCTCAAGGACGACTTTCCCTGCTGGGTGTTTAGTCACACGAAAGAAAATCCTCTGCAGAAGCGCGAGGCTGTCACTGATGGCAGTCACTGGTCCCTTTGAAGTAAAGGGACACATACCAATAACAAACTGATAACATCTTTCACTTTCCCTTCCTGAGTTCTCTCCTGGGCCTTTTCCCTCATCTTTTTTCTCTTCCTCTCACTCCATTCCTCACCAAAGCCTTAGACTTATGGTTGGACTCATTGATCTTAGAGGCCGTTTCCAACATTAACAATTTTGTCATTCTATGATTTTTACCACTGCACTGCTTTCCTCTCTACTTTATGCCACATATGTGAAAAACTCATGTCTCCACCTGCTTTCCAGTTAGATTATGCATTTCTTTCTCATTAGTACACATCAGATATAATCATGGTTTTCAACAGAATGGGAAAATAATGTAAATGGGATCCATATGTAAAATACAGCTCAATGTTTAGCTTACCTATGTCATGAATTAAGGGACTCTTTTCTTTCCTCATCTGCTGGCAGGTTGTGTTGATAATCATCACACATGATAGCTACTATTTGTTGTATATTCTATTAAATTATCACACGTGCAATCAAGTTGGTGGTTTTCTCTGCAAGAGATATACATCACAGGAAAACAATATTTATTAAAAATCTCTCCACTTTCATGGAGACAATAAAAGTATCTGACTATAATTCCACCTTAATACTAACAAACTGAGAATGAATAGTGAAAAATCTGAACCCTCTACCAGTGACATGATTTTCAATACCAACCTCTTTACAGAAACATGGTGAGTTGAATAGCACAAGAAGACCATTAGGAATAGAAAAACTTGAGAAAATATGTTTAAAGAGGGATGTTTTCAATTCATATTTCAATATGTGTAGCAACCTCACCAAGTAGCACCTTTTACTATAACAGCTTATCCAGGTTTTCCCTTGAAATTTAGGTAAATGATGCTTAAAATACATACCTGCTTATTATCAACCTAATCAAATATGTGAAGAGTCAAAAAAGACCATTAGATCATATAGAAAATCTAGTGATGAATATTATCTTGCTTTACTTCCTAGAATTCTTTATTATACTTAATTTTGCTGGTTTTGTCCCAATAACAAAATGAATTTTGAATTAGGCATCTGATATCAAATAAAGGCTATTACACTATGCATACCTGAAGACATACTTGGTGAAAAAGTGTTTCAGTAGTTAAAATACACCTTAATATCTGGGTTGTCCTATACTGTACATCATACAAAATTATTTCAAGTTCAACACCTTCATTGTTTACTGTAATCCTTTCAATATTTGGCATAGAGAGAGTCAACAGGTCACAAAAGTGTCCTTCACCTCTACTGTGAAATTTCATTTGGGTCTGAAAAAAAGCCCTGAGCTCATGGGGTTGTGACCTCAGTCAGGAAGTCCACCATTACTGGTGTTCATCAGCAGGAGGGCAATGAGCTCCTCGGTCTCACAGCCAACCTCAGCAACAGCCACATCCCTTGAGACTGAGCTTTAGAAAGGGCAGCTTTACAGACCAATTGGTTAACATCTTTGTAAAAACTCTTCACAGAAAAATCCCTCACAGTGTTGTATGGCGACAATATTACATTTGCAGGTAATGGCATTTTGTCCAGCCTGAGTTGCTTTTTTCTACTCAAAGACACACACCTCTAAATAGATGCTGTTTCATCCCAGGAAAAGAAGATCAGTCCTGAATTTAAGATACTCTGCCCTCTAAGCTTCTTCTCTCCCTCTATTTTTTAGTCATGTTTAATCCACCTTGATATCATTAAACATCTCTCCTTCCTCTCCTAAAGTTCTCCCTCTGTAAAATGGAAATAGCAGCCCTGTATGTCAAAAGGAGATAAATGCCTTAATATTCTCCAGGTACTTTGCTGGTACATTGATGGATGCGCTAAATGAGGCTAAAAGTAAATGAACAATTCCACATTTAATTCCAGCCTTAAAGACACAAAAGACTTTGCAGTGAATAATGAAAAGAAAGACGAAAGTAGGAAACTGTCTGGAGTATGTGTGAACACGTAATTAAAGACTGCACCTTAATGAAAAAGGCAGATGAATTAGAACTGCAAATCCACTTAGTGTTAACACTCCTTGCTTCATAGAACTTCACAGAATAATGTACTTTTAATGTATTTATGAGCAATGATGTACAAACCTATATATATTTAAGTATTGAATGAGCAATGGATCCAGTCTGACTCAGGAGAGATTTACTATGTAACAACTACAGGAAATAAAATCTGGATGAGAAATGTCATTTGTACTGGAAATTAATTTCAAAACAGTCATCAATTTATTCATGGAGCTCTAATGAAAAGGATAAGTTTTGCTTTCCAAGTTAAAATTAGAAAAGTCATTATTAAAAAAAAAAATTCCTCACCATTACCTTAAACCCATTCTAACTCAGTCAAAAACTCCATTTATTGCAAACTGTAGCTTTGCAGGCATCGTTATTTCCCCACTATTGTGATAATTTACACAACTGCCACCCCACACCAAGCATTCCCTGTGGGTTCATTTCCCTTTTCCACTTGGTGATGTCCTGATGGCCCAGTGTGGGAGGAGGTCTTAGAAGAGATCTACCGGGATTACCATGGGAAACTACTGTGGTGTAGAGGCATGGTAATAAGATTCCCGCCATTCCCTATGTCCATCATTTGGTGTAGCCTCCCCAGTTAATGTCAGTTAAGCAATGGTACCATCCCAGGTTCTGGAAAGTTCTTTGTTCTAAGTTCTGTTACTGGTTCCCTCCTTGTAACCACTCCTTCCCTTATCTCCCATTGGTTCGTACTATCCCTATCCCTCCCACAAGATCTTACCTCATTGGAGGTATGTACCCCGACCCACCTCCTCTCTCTCAGATATAACCCCTATCCCCTCCTTCAGGGGGGGCTCTGAGGGCTCTGGTCACCCAGACCTCGGAGTCCAGGCACTCAGGGTAGCTCCCCTCTCAAGAGGTTGTCTCCCTTTGCTCCTTTTACCTTTTCCTGCCTTGAATAAACCTCTGAGAACTGCAGCGCTCTGTGTGCTGACCCGTCTATTTGTTGGATTCGAGCTTTAGTCATCTGGGGCTCCTGCAGACCAGCGACCGGCGGGCTTCCCCGCGGGACCTAGGTCCGGGACGCCTCAGCACAGTTCAGATCTGGTCCCCCCACTACGCACCCTGCACAGTGACTCACATTCGAGTCCTGCCCTGAGACTCACTGCAGGCAGGGTTGAGAAACCCACAGGGAAGGGACAACCACTTAATTTTTGTGTTTTTGTGGAGCGTGGCTATGACCCTATCACCCCTGCTAATACCTTATTTGATGGCTTGCTTGCCTTCCCTGAAGGTGTGGTGCCCTGGTACACCCTCTTACCCACAACGAGTCTTCCCTCGCAGGGAACTTGTACAGGGGAGGGGAAAGGTGAAAAGGAGACAAACACAAACCAAACCTGAGAGTATGCACAGCTACAGTCTTGGTACACACTGCGTCTTCTCTCTGAAAGGCTTCCTCAGAAGCTCCCTACCCTGCCCCTTCCCTCTCCCCACAGACCCATAACAAGGTGCACACTCAGCTGATGTTCATTCAGCTCAGTTGACTCAAAGCTCAAAGGAAGGGAGGGAACAAAGGGTAAAAGTAAAAAATAATGAAGCAATTGCTCAGTTAGTGTAATTGCATAGGCTTCAATAGGATTATGCTAATTTCCAGCAGCTGGAGTTGTGGCTGTATATTTTTATTTACTTTACCTCCTGTACTTAATTTCCTATCCTCCCATTTGTTTGTTATTTTCATGTTCTATGGTGGCTTCATTTGGAGTGTAACTTCCTTGAGGAATCATGGTGGGGGGTGGTTAAACAACCACCCAAGTCTAGGACATAAAATAAATGCATTCCACTAAAAGATAGGTAGGAGAAATGTGATAGGTATAGAGCCAGTATAGAACTGGAGCGCAAAAAATTATATCTATATCCACAAAATTTTCTATCTTGGACAAGTTTTTTCATACACAATGCTCATTGTTCCATTTCACAATTCATAACTTAAGAATAATATTTTCTTGGTCAAGTTTTGTATGAAATAGTCTGTGTATGTTTTTGAACAGACATGCTTTGGTTCCTTGAAAATATGATAATTTAACAGATGTGTTTCTTAATGATCATCATATAAATTGACTGTATAGCCCACTTCCCCACCAACTATTTGAGAAAGAGAGGGTGGATGACATACAAAATGATGTTTGGAAAGTATTACAGGACTCTTTGTTGCCTAAGCTACTGCCAGTGAGCAGACAGACCTAAAAACACAACAATTTGATCTTCCACTTTCAGAGCTTTTTCCTACTTCTCAAAAGAAGGAGCTTTGAGAGAACTGGTGGCTATTTTTCAGCTTTGGTGATCTCTTCTTCTTGTACTTTTTTCTCTACCAAAGCAACCAAAGGTCTAAATGAGCCAAGTTGTGTATTTTTGGTGAGAACTTTTTCCAGAGAAAACCCTAATTCGAGCTTTCAAAAGTTTAAATCTCTTGAGCCACAAACTAAAATACAACAAGGCTAATGACACAATCAGTTATAGAGACGCACTGAAATGCAATATAATACCCTGACTTCTATAATAGATCCCCAGAGGCCTTGCTGTTGTGGAAAAGCAAAAAAAAAAAAAAAAAAAAAAAAAAAAAATTATTATCCTCACCAACCTGTGACAAAAGTCCTCAAAATGTTTTAGGTAATAAACTGAACTCTGCTTCAAAGTTCTTTCTGAATAGTCAAGATGACATTGGTAAAAATGTTTTTATTTATATATAAATGTTCCCATTTTTTCCTTAGTAATTATAATACTTTAGAAGAGATTTGGATATCATTAAGTATTGTATAAATATAATTGCAAATTACCAGCTTTTTTACTACTTATTTAATATTTAGTAAATTTCATGGAATCAATTTTATCCAATTGTGGGGGGAAAAAAAATCCATAAAGCAGTAACAATTACTAGTCAAATAGTTCTCTTGGTACCAGCTGCACAAAATGCTTAGGACTAGGACTGAAAGGACATAAACCCTGCAATCCTGTAATGAAACTGTAATTACACCCTGACTGTTCCCAGGGGGAGGAAAGGTTTTTCTAACACAAAGCATCCCTGTACACGTGCAGGGGGGCTGGGAGTCAGCCTGTGCCATTACTCCATGGAAATAGAAATGTTTAATGTTATTTAATGTAATAATTATCTTCATGCAGATAGACACACCGGTTACTTCAACAGTTTTTGCTCTCACTCTCTCTGGCAATTTTTCAACTATATTCCTCAGATCTACCTATGAGCAGCTAATAGTGACATACAATAATGTATAAAACAAAACAGTGTTTTTCTCACCCCTTGCATTCAACTGTACTGTGCCTCCACCAGTCAAGAAGAAACTTCTGATCACAATCTGTGAAGAATTTTTTAAGATATAAGTTTTTACCTTGGAGTTTTATTATCTAGCCAACTTAATGATATAAACCACCATGTCTTTATTTCCTAACAATGGGTTAGGAAACAACAATGGAACAACTAGTCAGGTCAAAGTAATCTTGTTTCATGGTTTCTGTAACAAAAGTTGCAATCATTTTCTACAAGCCAAATCCATTATCAAAGTCCTGTTATTCAATACTAACAATGAATTTTTAAATACAAATAACAAAGCATTTTTACATTTTAGTGCAAAAACTAGACTTGTTAGGCAAACCTGCTCCTAACTTTCACATAACTTTCAAAATAACATATTTTCAGTTAGCTGGAAATATCAATGTATTCATTTACCAAAAAAAAAAAAAAATAAAATTAAATTGAGTATAAATCATTCTGTCACCCACATCCAAAGATTTTTGCTTATAGTTAATTTATAGTTAATTTTGCAGACCATTTTCATATAAATATACCATAAACATTTTCCCACTAGGTTCCCATTTCCTAAGCTACAAGTGCCATTCTGAGATGCAATTTACAGAATATCATCATGATAATTTGCACTGGCATGGCAGTGTAGGTGGAGGCAAGTGTGAAAGAAACTGTTTTGTGGAAGAGAGACTGATTGCCAAGGAATGTGGTGCTACAGTATTTTAATAAGAGCAGTCTAATGTCAGAAACTGGGCTATTTAAATGCTGGGTATGGATTAGATTTTTGACAGAAGAGTATTACTCTTGTTTTGCCAGGCATCTGTTGTTTCTAAGATTTTGCTTTAATGCTTGTAGATGATGTAAGGCTCATAAAATACTGCAAAACTCACCCATCTCCCTGGATCAAAAGCCCCAGTATTCCCCCTGAAATTAAGCCAGCACTCCTGTAAGGGTTTAACAAGGACAGTGGGTCAAACACTGAGCTGAAGAACAGAAGCTGAAATGGAAGTTGTAAAATTTGGTCTGGGGACTATTACAGAGCCAGTACTTAATGAGTTTAGTCCAGCAGTAAATCAGGAAAGGACCAACAGTGAAGGGAGTAAAGAGCTCAGTAGTGTCTATGGTGTTTTTCCTATACTTCATGAGATTTCACTTTCAGAGGCATTACACGAGATTAATTTGTTCAAACAAAGCCTCAAGGGATTTGCTCTATTATTCCTAGACAGGAAGAAGAGTCTTATTTCACCGGTACAGACTTCACCCAGTTTACAATTCCTCCAAAATATCTTTGCATACACATATTTATCTCTGTTTACTGTGGGAACCCTTTCCTTGAGAAAAAATATAAACAGCTTTTACCAGTAATTCATTGCAATTTATAATATCTTTATACTGTAAATATCTGTATTAAATGGCTCCTAAAATAAGTGACTTTATTACTGGAATAAAAATTTCTATCAGTTTTTGAAAGTTATTGCTCTTCTCTCAGTCATTTTGTGTAGCCTTGCATGTACATCTGATGATAGCGCTCATAAGCATCTTAGTCTTAAAATCCCTGGTGAGACAGACTTTTTTCCTGGGATGAAGCTCACCTAAATGAGAACAGACAGAACTGGTGAAGCAGGAGACAAGGAACGTAGATGTTGAGGGGTCTATTATGTTTGTTTTCATGTTAAACTTTTCAAATATTGCATCTTCTTGATCATCAGAAAAAGGTCAGTTATAAGTCCATCTTGGTACAGCCTGCACAAGACCTCTAAATGGTCCTCTTTTATATGGAAAAGTTTTATCCTATTTCATGCTTTTAGTTTTTTACCAGATGAAAACAAATCATAAAGAAGCCCGCAGTTCCTGAAACCATATTAAACCCAAAAATGTGATATGTTTTTTCCTTTTTTTCAAAATAGCAACTTGACTTTTACATCAGTAACAAACTGAACTGCATCGAGTTACATTTATAGATGACTTTTCAGGTTAAGTACAGGTTATGATGTGTTTATTCTATTTTTAGTTTAAATATATCATAATATTCCATTACAGGTATCATTAAATTCAAACCCAGTCCAATTTAACTGGAGACTAAAGAGTTTATTCATAAGTTATTTATCCCATTGTCAGCAGCATTTGTCCTATAATGCACTTATTTTTGCTGTTCCTGAAATCTGTGAAATAAAAATAGAACAAAAACTTAAAGAAATAATTTCTCCTAGAAATAATTTATCACAATGTAAATTTATATCACATGCATAAACCCTGGAAGTATCATTTAAAATGTGTATTCCCCAATTATTTTATTGCTGTCATCATGAATTATTTGGTCCTTTTAGCCAAGAAGTGAAGTTATCAATTAAATTAAAATGAGACCTCATCCCTTTTGACTCAGTCTGGTCACATAATTAGTAGTCATTTATAGACTCTGCCATTCACGGTGTCACTCCATTTACAGACTAAAATAGTGAGGGAAAATTAATGTCCCAGATTATTTTAGGCTGATATAATGTGCAAATTGCAGTTCCAAGTACAGTGATAATGTCATTTATGGGACAATTGTGTGGGAAAAGAAAATTGTTATGACACATTTCTATAAATCTTTTTACTGCGAGTCAAGTCAAGACAGGAGTCTTTGGATATTGAAGCTTTTCCAATTTTAGGAAACAATTACTTTCCTCTAATGATAAAATTAAGGGAACCCAGACTGATTCTTTAGAACCAGTCAAATATGTTTTAAATGCCATCAAATACAGACTGCAAGGTAAATATTACTTCAGTGTAGCCCACACCATTTTTCCTTGTCCTGCTAAAAGTTGAAAATAGATTCCTCACAGGAATGTTTTACATGTAAATTCTTACTTCTCAATGACACCAAAAGACAGAAATCCTAAAATGTTTAGGTCTTCTGTTTCTCTGTCTTTCTTAAATATAGAAACTTTTTCTATGTTTTTTTTTTTTCCTGTATAGATTACTAACTCAGCACTGCATGAATTTTGGCCCAGCTCAGAGGCCAGTAATGGCATAAATATATCTAAAGAACTGTTTAAATGCCTTTTAAATATCTTTTTATTTTCTCAGAGAGTGAAAAATGATTTGAAGTAGATTGCTGAACTTCAACAGGTAGATTTTGCCATATTTTAGCATTTCAAAAAGTTAATTAAAAATATGTCCTGCTAAAGAGACTCATCTGAATAAATATTTAAAACTTCAGAATTTTGAAACTCAAGTTCATATTCCTTATGCTTATACATTAAATGTAGCATAACTGGCATTTTATCACAGATCAGTTTACATTTGAAAAGGGATAAATGAAGCAAATAAAAAAATGAAAGGAGAAATATATTTATGAACTCTGAATTATATTTTCTTTAAAGTTCAGAATTTTGACAGTAAGACTATGACATGATTTTTAAAACAAACAGGGAAGCATCCAAAAAAATGCATTTTTCTTCCCCTTCAGATGGTATGGGGAAAACCCTTCAACAAATACATGTTTGCATTTGCACAACAGTTTCAGATTATGAGCTGCATTCTCTAGCTTTTACAAGAAACCGCTGTGCTTGGTGGCAGTATTAAGTTATTTTTTTATTGGCCTAGGATGCGTACTGGTTAAAGCAGAGCTATTTGGTGAACCACACATACAGGACTGTTTACCCACAGTTAATAGAGCACGCATTAATCACGTGTGAGCAGGACATGTAGACAGACTCGGGGCTGACTGGAAGCCCCAAGTTTACCTCCACGATCTGTAAATTTTCTCCAATCAACCACACGAGTGCACAAAAACATGGAAAGACAGATCACATCTCAATACTAAAGAACCAGCTCCCCAGATTTTTAAGCTATTTTTGACACCTTCTCCTTCCCAGCTGTGTTGATCTTACCGCTCCCTGAGTGGGCCAAAGGACGCAAAATTTTCTGTGTTCATTTAGTGACTACATAAAGCAGAAGAAACTTGGCACCATAAACTCAAAGCACTCTGGAAAAAGTACCAGTTACATTTAGTTCTAAATCAATAGACCTTCCAAATTATTGTTGAAAGCCCATGAAAAACCACAAAAAAGAGAAATTCTTCACAAACTGGAAAGAAAGGAGGGCAGAAGCTTTTTACATTATACACCCAAATATCCTTTTTCTCCTCCTGCCATTGTCTGCCACAGAGTTAGGAGCTGGATGGAAATGAGCCTGCAGTGCTAGAGAAAGAAACCCTCCACTGACTGAAGTAACTGCTGCAAAGTGGATGGGGACAAGACACACATGAACCTGGGAACACATCTCCACCCTGTTTTGCAGGCACCACTGTTTTGTTCCTTATATTTTTCTCTGTGGAGAAACAATTCAAAGGCTTTCAACATCCAACATGCCCTTATATGAAATTTATAAAGATGTACATGTTTGTCCTTGGCTTCACTCAGACAGTAATTACTCTGAATAACTCATAGTAGTTACTCTGAGTAATTCTTAATTTAAGGGTCACATTCAGAGATAAAATACTGTAAATAGCAATATTCATTACAGTAGCTTGCATCACCACAGTCCTTGATGGTTGTAAGACAAAAGAGGATCTATGATGCAAGACACTCTAAACTGATGCAAGACAGACTAAAATTGGTGTAGTGACAAAATAACCCAAAACAAGGGAAATACTGGATGTACTGTTTTATCTGGCAGCAGTTAAAGAATGTGGAATAGCAGATATATTCTATAAGACTGCCTGGAACACCTTCAGTGAGTTAATTCTATGTGCAATCCTACATGAATATTCACAACATCTTAGGGAAACTTTTTTGCTGTTTGGAAACTTTGGTCTAATGGCAGATTGTAAGGGACAAGCAAATTTTTCTAAATACCCAGAATGCTAAATTCTAGATGTGGCACTTTGAAATAGCTCATTAAAAGCCATCTCATTTCAAATTCAAGATATAAAAGCTTTCATTTCTGGAATGCCTGGGAAACTCTCCAAATAAAACCCGAGGTTGTACCATCCACATTTTGCAAACATTTCTCAATGTTCTATGCTTTTTTCCACAAGTATGGCAGCCAAATAATCCTCTACAAATTAGCAACAGCCACTCATCCAGAAAAATAAAGTTAATGTTTTGATATGTCAGAACTTCCCTTTAGTGTGAAGCTTGGATAACTTCTGGATTTTTTTATCCCAGTTCCTTGCCCTCTAAGGTACCACCCAGTCAGGCTTTTGGGCAACCTTGTGGGTGTTTGGGTCACATAAAAAGAAAATTAGACCCTCTGCTTTTCGTCTTACTGAGAGCTTGGGACTGCAGTCCTTGCTTTTAATCTTGACATTCCAGGATGTACAACTATTGTTCTCCTCTGAATTTTTCTTATAATTTGCCAGGGCAACGGGTATTTGGACTTCTGCATGGACTTTAAAAGAAGAATAATCCCAGGCTCGTTCCCACTTGCATTCAAGCTAATAAAACATTTGCCATAACTTCAGTAGAGTGCCAGGCCCTCAAGGGGGACTTTCTCAACATTCAGCTTCAGTTTTGAAGTTCCACATGGCTCAACCCAAAAGTTGAGTCACTGGGGAGAAGCAATTTCTTGAATCTTTACACGCTGAAATACACATTCCAAAAATTATAGAGGCCAGTTTAAAATAGAAATAATTTTGCCAAACGTGCCATGCTTTGACCTCCGTTTTTTCCATGGTACCTGCACTTTATTGTGCCCTGGGCAAGTTCAGGTGTAACTTGCTGTTATCACAAGAGGATTCATTTAAACAAGTGTGGATGGGGATTTATGCTGTCTGGAGAAGTCACTTTCAAGCAAAAGTCGTTTGTTCAACCATTTCCACTTCAGTGCAGGAACAGGATGATGTCCCCTCATGATGCCAAGAAAAGAGTATGGCTGCTGTGGCAAGGGTGAACAACTTTCCCAGGGGAAGCTGACATGTTCTTTCTTTTGCAAAAACCCTAAGGACTTTCTGAAAAGGGACGCAGTATTTGGTGAAGCATTAAGGACTCTTTGGAAAATGTGCTTTGCTTCGTAAGAAGCTACTCAGAATGTGGTTCAAAATGTGTTTTTCTAACTAAAATGAAATGTGTGGAGCATATGAAAAAATACAGAAACCCATGAAAGATATCTTTGTTAAATGTCAGTGATATGTGTCTGTTATTTTTCTGTCTTGCAAGCTAATAAACTTAAGACCAGTTGCTTTACAGACAGGGTAGTTATTAGCTCTCAGTGGAAAATAATGTACCACAGGGAATTTACAGTATAAGAAGAATGCTCTTAAATATTTGGAGCCATCTGAGCCACCCAGGTTAAGTGTTTTCTGGCAGTAGAGGTGTTATTGTTGCCATAGCCCTGCCACATGCTGTTATTCTCCCAAGTAAAATGTAGTTTTCCTATTAAAGACCTCTGCTTAAGTCCATGATTTCCTTCTCATACCCAGGATGGAAGAGATGTTTTTGAGGAGTGTGCAAAAAACCAAAAAGAACAAAATTGCTATCAGTATTTTAAATAAAGCAGGTGGACTCCAATAAAAAGGCATTTAATTTCTGACTGCTGTCACAGCAAATAGAATTGTTGAAGGAATATATTACTGAGTAGAATGACTGTAAACTTGTTGCTTCTGTCTTTCAGGAAAAACAGAAGACACCCAACCCCAAATATAAGACACTACAAAACCAACTTTGTGAGGAGGTATCTAATCCTAATGGCTTTATTTCTCTGGAATGGAACCCTATTTCTGCTATTCTTTTTCTTAATTGTAGCTTGAATCTAGCTAATGAACATCCAGATTTGCAATAAGAACAGCTACTGTTGCAAACCCAACAGCCAGACTGTGTGGTGATTGTCAGGATTATCAACCACCTTCCAGACAGAAAAATAAACATGAAATTGGGTTTTCAAACCCCTTAAACAATGTCTGGCTATACACATTCTTGGCCTTATTCTCTGCTTTTAATAATGTAAATATAAAATTATTCTGCATTAAAACTTGACAAAATTGCTTCAGCGCTTATTCCAGGGCACTCATAGCAAATCTGAGGTTTTATGAGTGTAAGTAGATTAAACCTGCAATATTATTTTTAGTTGTGTAGTTATTCATGAGGAAAGGGTTTTTTAGATGCAAACCAGGTACAGACCAGCTGCTTTGTGTATCTGTGAAAGTGGCCTCAAACTGAACAAAAACATTGCAGATACCCATCTCTGAATAACAGCATTTCTGTGACACACAATTCCTCCATGTTATCCTTGCACAATATTTTTCCATAACTAAATAATTGGTGGGCTCCTCAGCTGAGGTCAAACCATGAGTGTCTGCCTAAGCAGAGCCTCCACAGGGCATGTCATGGCCAGGTTGGGAAGCCAGAGAGTGCAGACTGCTCCTTCCCAGGTCCATGGACCATCCTGGGATAGAGGGAGCCCACTCCCAGCCCCTGCTACATGCTGACAGAGCCCTACAATAGCAGCACAGTTAGAAAACCAGCAAATCCTGCCAAACAAAACAGGCTGTTTGAGACAAGGATTGTAAATCCCAGTGGAGGTCAGTGTCTCCTTGACCGTAAACAAACGATAATGATTAATATTAACACGTAAATTCATATGGGGAAGGGAAGAGATGCCTTAAGGAAAGCTATGATGCTCAGCCACAGCCTAAATTTCATTTCACATATCTCACAGTGATTTGCACTTAGCTTCTGAATAAAGGCCGGAAGCAATGTTTGATTGGAAAAATATTATGCAGCCAGAAAGCAAGAGCTGAGAGAAAGGCGCCTACAGCACTTGAGACTAGGGGCTGAAAGTTGCATCTGATGGAAAAAATGAATGCCTGTTGATCTGGAGCAAACATAATGTGAAACACGTTTGCTGAGTGAGAAAAAAGTTGCTTGGGCAATATCAAAAGCAGCTGTGGTGTGACAGTCAAAAACCAATTAAGTAAATGTGACATGGCAGCAAAAGAGTCCATGTAGATTTGGGTCTGTGACGTTACTGGAGGGGACAGGGATGTAGGACTGTCTCACTGAGCTGTAACTGTGACAACAGCACACGGGACCTGCCAAGGGTGAGGAGAAATATGTGTATTCCTCAGATTCTGTGGATCTTCCTTTTATAATTATTATAATTATTTATTATATATCTCAGATTTCCAGCTGATCAGACACATCTCATACTATGAGGGTAAGTTAATAACACATGTAGCCATGCTCACCTGATATTTACCTAAGAGTGTCCATTCCCTGCATTTCTTCTTGTTCTTCTTTACACCAATCTTGAAAGAAAACCCCAATCAAAATACATAACAAAAAAAAAACAAAAACAAAAAAAAAACCACAAAAAAACAAAACCCACAAAAAACTGCTACAAGCCAAAAAACAAAAAAAAAAAAAAAAACACAACCAAACAACTGATAGGCAATTTATTCTGCCAGACAAGAAAAGTGTTAGACTGACTGTGCTGTGATTTTCAATTCTGCAAAAATTGAATAAAATATCTATAAATTTTTACTATCGAGAGCAGATCTACAGGCACCAGCCTATTCCTTTGCAGGAATATGCAGTGGCTGCAGTGGAATGGGTTTCACCTGCTTCTACCTGCTTTTTGAGGTATTACTAAAATAAAAAATTACTGGCTTGGCTAAAAAGACCAGATATTGACACGCTGATCAAAGACTAGGTGGGTAAAACACACTGAATATCAAGATTTTGCAAAGTGGCATTCAATGCGAAACTGCTTTTTGTACATGAAAATACTGGAAAGCCAAAATGCAAACGCAGATAACAAAGTTTATGTCCTTTCTGTCTTTTTTGTGGGTTCCTTCTTGAACAAAGAAACTAGTATTCCATTTTTCTGGGTATTTGAATAACATAAAATGTTTCACCAATGAGTCACTGTCAAGAGACTAGATGAAAAACCTTAATCATCAAGAGATAATGCAACAAAGCAATGCAAGTTTATGTTGCAGATTATTATGTAGGAATTTCAACATACTAGGACTCTTTTTCAAAGTCTGCTTACAATAATTCAGACAAACATGGGCTTTTTCTATGTCCCAGATGGCGTGAGCCATTCTTTTTCCTGAAGCTTCCTGCATTTCCATAGAATGGAAGCAACTTTCTTTCAAGCCTCCCTGACATACTCCCACCTTTTCCTTAAGGGAGCACTTTGGGATGAATGGATGCTTTAGTCTCCATGACCGCCTCCCTCGGTGGTGCCACTGTGACTGCCAAGAAGTGACTGACGTGAGCTTTAAGTGCCAGGTGAAGGCCAGGAGAAGCCAGAAAGACACCAGGGATTCATTCCACTCTTAGTGCACATTCCTGCTGCTGTTAAACTGCCTGAACCAGTGACCTGCAGCTAATGCATTCAATAGGCCGTCTGCTTAAGTCTGACCAAGCTATTACTGTTGCAGCCGGGCTAAAAAAAGTACAAAAAATAGTTTGAATATGTATATGATCTTTTAATGACCTCCTCTATTACTAATGCCTTCAGCCCACTTGCTTCCAGGTCAGACTAATGTCTAAAGCAATCATCCCAAACAGCAATGGGTTATCTTTGGTACCTACAAACCATTCCACATGGTGAGCTTCCCTTTTTTTTTTTCCAACAGCAGCTGGGAAAGTAATTTCTGGTGGAAACACAAGGACACAGTAAGCTTCAGCACCACCAGGACTGCATTAGGCTCTGTGGTTAACTTGAACTGCATGGGTTTGGATTCCCTGTCTTAATTCTGAACCCACAACATAAGGGGAGCATATTTCCCTGCTCCCACATCATTATTTGCAATCACTGTTATCCAAATAATCTTGTTCATAGATAAAAACTGTTTCAAAAAAAACGTTGGAAGAAAGACAATAGATCAGATAACAATAGACTGGCTAATCATTTAGGAAAACTAATAAAATAATAGTGACACATTAATAAACCATTCAGACTCCTGGCTCATCAAGTGTTTGGTCTATAAGCTACAACAAATCCAAAATCCATCTGCTGAATTCTAGTGACACTGAAATCTATAGGAACTCTTGATTCTTGTGTAGGGTGACGGGTCAGTTCAGCGAGTTCAGCCAAGCACTAAGGTCTGAATTTGGCTTCAGGAATTCTGACATGCCTCCACTTCCAAGGGATTGCAAAGGTTTACCAAGCCCCGTAAATAGCACAAGGCTCTGAGTGAGCAAAGGACACAAGAAGTACCTGCATTAAGTTTTAGCAATAAAAAGCTTGTTACCTTCTGCCTTACATAGATTTTCTACGTGACAAACATCAGAATTAAACAGTTGCAATATTCAGCACATTTTTATCCAGATAAATATTGAAAACATATTTAATGCAATATTGAAGGGATTACAGAATTCAGAAAAGGGAAAGTCTGACTAATGCTGCAGCTGTGCAGCATTCCAGTGAATCCAAGCCATTGCCAGCATTTATTAGCCACTCAGCCTCTGACAATAAACAATCTTCAGCTCATGATCATATATCCAGACAGATAGATGTACGGTATTGCCTACACAGACACATTAATGCTGTCCTGTCTATGTGATTACTTTCCAGCAATAGCTTTAGTTCAGTGAGCCTCCTTCAAAAGGTGAAGTTCAGTTTTGATTTTATCTTCTTTAATGACTGTAAACAATTACAGTATAACATGTCCTGTTGTACATTTACTTTTGTTTTCTGGAAGAATTACTGAGGCCTGAAGTATGTGAAGACTGTTCCGGACTCTAAAATGAAGACTTCAGCCATTTTACAAAATCAAATTTTAGGTTGGAAAAAGGTTTTCCCCCATAACATTTGGAATCAAACCATTTAAAATTATGATGGTAACTTCAATCGGAAGCAGGTTTTTATCCACTGGAGTAGGGGTTTTATCCACTGGAGTAGGATTTGAAAAATTAAACACCAGTGGAAATGTCTAGGCATGCATTTCTCAGGGAAAAGTACAGTATTAGAAATACCAAATAAGTAATTGTGATACTATCCCATTAAAACAGATGAAGAAAAAAAACTCAGGGATTTTTTTCCCACCCTTTTGTGGGACAAGTAACATGAGTTTTGTGAAGTCTCTTCCATTTTGGCATGCATTCCACACTGGATTCAGATAACCAGACACACGCGGGAGGGACTCAAAGCTGCCTCTCTTATCTTTGGCCACCACCACATTATAAACTTCAGTTAAGAGCTTCATTTATGTTTGGTGTCTGGTGAAGGTTCAGAAGAGGAAGCAAAGAGGGGATTGTCATTAACTAAACAGAACTTTTCAACGTGAGAGGGTTTTGGTTTCTTGAAATACCTGCTCTGCCAAGGACATGTTCAAGGGTTTATATCGTACAAGCCAGGACACTTGCCTTGACATACAGCATTAAAACTGGACTAATACTGGCCAAGACGAATCTCCAGTCTGAGAGACTGTTCTGAGAATGGCCTAAACAAGAAAACAAGAATGCTTTGCAGAGGAAGAGCCAGGGAAATGATTCAATGCTTCTGATAATACAAAGCAGAAAGTCACACAAGAGAGCTTCTCATATAAAAATATGTATTGTTTCAATACACAAGATAAAATAATTACTTGGCCCTCTTTCTCTTCTGTTTTAGTAGATGAAGAATGACATGTCACCAGTATTATTCAGTTATAGTCTTGTCAAAGTTCAACATATCAGAGAAAATATCCAAAACACTGAGAAAGATTTTGTTGTCAGCTGGAGAGTGTTTTATTGTGGTACCTTGCTATGATAGTTTTATAAACATAGTCCAAGAACAAGTGGAAAAAGCAACAGATTCCTTGCAATATATGGAAGGATTAGGGTAAGAATAATACATCTATTTTCATTTTTCCCCTGTGCTGAACATTCCAACATTAAATAAAAAGGGAAAGTATTTTAGAAGCGTATTTTTCATTAACATAAAATTTTCCATTCAGTGCAACCATCTCTGGGTTTGCACTTAAATTTATCACTTAAAATGATCATTCTCAAAGTAGCCTTAGGTGGTGAGGATGAAAACCAGTAATAGTAGGACCGAGCACCCAGGTGGGGACCCAGCTAACAAGAATTCATTCCTGACCCCATCACATTGGTCTAAGCTGCCAGACATGCAGATTCCAAAATTGTTGCAGTTTGTCATGCATTTTAGGACAAATATTTGGAGGCAAAACAAACTGGATGAAGTTACATGCTTCTGACTGGAATAGGCAAGCAGCTCAAACAGGTCTAACTCATGAACAGGATAGGCAGGCCTAAGTAATGATTCATCACTCATCCCAAATTGCCAATATTTGTTAGTCATTACATTTCAAAAATGATGGACCAGGAAAAAAGATGGACCTATATGTCCTGGTCCATACCCCAGATTTACAAAAATTGCAGTTGTATGGGCTTTGATCCTCTGACCACTCAGCCAGCAGAGCAGGGATTCCAAGCAACTGCCACAGGGAGGTGAGAGACAATTCTGATCACACTGAGCCATTGCTGAACTGCCCCTGCAGCTCAGCTAGGGAGTAAGAGCTCTGAGCTTGGAACTGGATCCAACAGGTATGAGACAATTAAACACCGGGGTTGTCCCACTGCTCTTAGATATTTTTGGTAAAACAAGCATTGTTACGATACCACTTCAACCCAAACTTGCTCAGTGGCCCAAAGGTGTCAGGTGGTCAACCAAAAATGGTCAAAGTTATGGAATCATAACAAATTGTTCCATTGATAGCCCTTGCACCCTCTTCCATTAATGACTGAAGAACACAGGGGAATTACTGAACATTAATTAGTTGTGAAACTCCCAACATAGCTAATGACTCACATTTACTAGAATTTCACTATTTCAAACAGAATTCCACCACAGAGAAGCAGGATATCACCCCTGAGTTCACATCAAGTTCAACTTGCAAAGCACCATGGTACAGTATGTGCTGCTGGATGTAACAAAATAAAGAAAATGACTGCAGCTAAACTGAGATTATGGAACCTGAGAGACTTCCTGGAGTCAATGATATCCAACTGAAAACCTACCACGGTGGTCTGATCCAGAGGACATTTATTACTGTATAAGGAGCACAAGCCCAAGAGACTAGACAAAATTCAATAAATACATTTTTCATTTATGAGTAGGGTGATAACCTGGACAGTCAACTAAGATGTTTTAACAAAAAAAAAAAAAATTTAAAAAAAAAAAAAATCGTTCATTTCCCTGGCCTTTTGTTAAATTTTTTTGATGCTTCACAGAGGTTTAGGAGAAGCTGCGGTCAGGGATCAGGAGCTCAGATGCAACTGCCTGCAGGTGATAGTCATATAAAAGATAAAAGGGCTATAGTACCATATGGTAGCCAAGCAATCAGAAGGAACACTGGTAGAGAAGAAAAGTAAGGAAAAACAGCCTGAGGTACACAATTCAAGTTGTATGTTTCCTTTAAAAAAAGATACAGAATAAATCCAGCTTCTTTGCCATTAGAAATTACTCTTCCTTTTATATAACACGTGAAATTATGACAATTAAGGTAACATCTACAGGTCAAAACAAAAACTGCAACAACTTCTAGATTGTCTTCTCCAGAAAATAAAAAGGATAACTTTTGCAACTAAGAGTTTTAGTAGAATGTGCTTTCAAAGTTGCATTCTAAATAAATGCTATTATCATGAAACAGTATTGGCTTCTTTCCACTCCTGAAATCAGGCCAAGTATTTAAACATATAATATGGTTTTGTCATAGCCACTCTAAAAACCCAATTCTTTGTATTAGGCCTTTCTCAATGAAATGCTGCTGAGATTCTCAGCTTGATCTTCTAATTATTTGGTTATGAGCAGAGTTCATCATGGTTTAGATATCAACATTAGTTTAAATTAAAATTCTGTCTGATTCTCAGAATAGTCCTTAATTGTTGAATGAAGGAAGTAAAGGTTAACCAGGACTGTTGCAAGGAGCTGATATTTTGTCATATACTGCTCAGTGGTTGTTTCAACTCTTTTTATGCATCTGCAGGATAGCACACTTTGATAATCCCACAACAACAAATTGTTTGAGGACTCATGGCTGCATTTCTGTACAACATCAAACAAGGTTTGCACAGAATTTATCCCTTTCCCACCTTTATCCCCTTCTTCCCACCTCAGATTAGGCACCTGCATTGGAAGACAAGCCACTCCAAGCACCTTCTTATGGCGATTCAGACAACTTGTATTTCAAGGCCTTTTGGAAACTCCCACATCTTTCCAATTCATGAGCTTCAAGCTGTTACGTCCCAGGAGAACCCTCTGGTTAAAAACAGATGGAATTAAACAGGCCAAAGCAATGATACAAAAAAAGTCTTCCATTTATTTGAAAAGTAGCCTAATATTTTAATTCTAGATCTTTCTCATCCCCCTTCTTAACTGAGATGAAAATTTCTCTCTAGCTAGCAGAATTAATTATTGGCATAATTTCTTTAGTGGTTTAAAATTATGTCTTTCAGTAAACAAGCATTTAGGCAGGAATTTATTACCAGTCCTCTTATCAGATTACATTTTCTGTGAAATTCAGTTCATTGAAAAAATGCCCTGCTTGAATTTTGAGCACTTTGCAGCATTTGGAGTGAATTTGAAGATAAAAAACAAGATACAAGCAGCAATGAATTTCTGTGAATTTCTTATTTCATTATAAGAAATTAAATGCCCTGCTACAGTACTTTGTGTATATTCTGAATAAAGAAATCTTCTTAGATTGAAATAAAAAACAAACCAAAGATCAAAATACCTACCCACAGAAGTGTGTTTCCTAACATAATAAGGAACATTAAGCATATGTATGTGACTTGGTGACAGTCAATAACTTCAGGAATATTGCTTTTTGAATGTCTCTTTATAGTTCTGATGGAAGCTAGAAATATTATTACAGGTCAAATAATATTATGCACACATTTTTGGGCCTACAAAATGGGTGTCAAATTGAAAGACTGTATTTTTTCTGATTTAGCCATTAATTTCTTTATTAAACAAAAGCTGAGGAGGCTTCACACTTCCATAACTGCATTCCATAAGAAAGAATTTTTTCTAGATCATGGGATTCCTTCCTATTCCCAGTTTTAAAGCAATATAAAGGCATATTAAATGAATTAAAGTAAATGAAAGTCATATAACATTAAATAATACTTCATACAGAAGATTATGTCTGCCATGGAAATGCCAATCAAAGGTAAATGCAAGGGGAAGATGTCAGCTGGGGTAGCTGATAAAGAAAAGGCAGAGTCACTTCAACAGTCCGTGTCATTGCAATCAAGAGGGAATTCTAGAAAATCCTGCTGCTCCAGACAACTTCCCCACGGGTTAGCAGGCTGAGTCCCCAGCATGCAGTCGTCTCAACACAAGGTGGGAATCTCTGAACCAGATCATGCCTGTGGCATTAAGTCTTTGGGGAAAAAAACCCCAACCAAGCAACCAATTAGAAAACAAACAAACAAAAAAATCCCACCAACCCATTTTGTCTGAAAAATAAAGAATCATGTCTGTGGTATTAATTCTTTAGGGAAAAAAATGCTACTTCTTCTGCAAAGTGAAGCCATGCTGAAATGTTGCATCAAATAGAAGTGATTTCTGTCAAGTTAAACACTGCAGAAGACATTTCCAGAGCCTCATAAGGACCACAGATAACCCCTTCCCATTATTGGGCTTTAAGGCATCCAGACCCCACGTTAGCTTTGAAAATTTCAAAGTTGATGAGGGGTGTTTGTTCAAATTCCTGTTTCATTTTTAGAGGGTCTCTTATGCCTCAGTTGAGTAAAAACAGATTTTGTGTTCACTTCAGCAGGATTAGTTTCCTTCTTGAGAGAGGACTAACCAGGATTCATGTCTTCCTACTGTTCTCTAGTCAAACTTTATCAAAAAGTGTAACCCCAGAGCACTGACACCTGATGTATCCAAAACAGGGAGACATTCTGTGCTGCTCTGACCTCATCACATCCTGCTGAGAACCACCAGGTTAATCCAGGCTAAGTGAGACTGTGATGTTTAGAGCAGATCTGGTTTAAAGCAGAATATTCATCTCCAAAAGGGATGAGAAGAAGTGTCCAGAAGCATTATTTACAAATGAAGATAAGTGCTGGCTGACTTTTCTGCCTTATGCTTATATCATCTAATTACTTTTGCACAGCCTTTCACTCTTTCATGTTCCAAGTCTGGTTTCTGCTCGAGCAATTCACATCATTCTCCTTCCTATCTCTTAAATATTCTTTCCCCTCCCTTTAGATATGCCATTAACAATCCTAAGTAAACTGATGTTCAGGGGTTTATATGCTCAGTGTTACATAATTTCTGCTCCCAGTTTCCAAACAATTTCTTTTATGGCTGTGAGGCATTATGCTATGATGAGCACTCTTTTAATGGGATCATCGAGACCTCCACATCAATCTCAAAGCACCCCAAAACCAGTGAGAGCAATGAATCTCAATGCCTAAGTTCTATAATTTGGAGAGAGGGCCATCTAGAACTATTAAAATCTTTGAACAACAATGAAAACAAGTGAAGCAAGACCTAAGATACCAGACTTCTCTGGCATGTCTAAGGGTTCTCTTTTACAGCACATTAAGTTAAATGTTCAAACAACATGGTTTATGGCTTGCATGTGCCGTTAAAAAGGGTTTGTATGTGACATAACCCTCTCAGTCTCTGCATCTGCAAATCCAAATCTTTAAAACGTCTCTTTTCTTTGATCTTCCTAACACGAGCAAACAATTCTCTCAACCTCACTACCTACTTCCTTCTCTTGCTTTTTCAGTTAGCTCTGAGTTTCAGTGGCCTGGTAAAGTTTCATAGATTTACCTTATGTAAAGGACACTTCTTAAGCTCAGATCGAGGTAATGGAATATAATTTCTCAAGCAAATTGTCTGATTAGAGAGTATTAAAAAATGACAAATCACTCTCTTCAAGAATTGAAACATCAGCAGGTAGCTGGCAGAACAAATTATGTTTAATAACAAATATTTGCACTCCACTGTCAATAACATGATTTAGGAAATAGATTGAAAATGTAATGTAAATCTTTTTTGTATCCATTTTTAAACAAATCTTTACTTCTTCTTTACATAAATGCATATCTTATCCTAACACTAGTTTGTAGAAACTTCATCAGTACAAGGGGAATCTTTGATCTGCACAATTACCAATTACATAATTAAAATCAGAAGAATGGAGATGCTTTGAAGATTTATTAGTAACTTAATTTATTCTCAGTTATTAATTTTCATTTCCTAAGATTTAAAAACATGAAACAACAAAGTGTGCATGTTGGCTCTGCAGTGGTCTTTGAACTAACAAGCCTCCTATGAGTTCCAAGAAGTATATTTCGGGTTATTTAATACATGGGTTCCTAGGAAAATACAGGCAGAGTCTGTGAGGGGTGGATTTTTGATTTGTTGCAAACATTTATATCTATATTTGAGGTTTTATGAAAAAAAATATAGATAAGTTCTTGAAGATTTTAACTACATTTTCTCTTTCAATTTACTCTAAAGGTGCTTTTTATCTGAAGTAAGAACAGGGTGGATGCTAACATTCCAGTCCAATCTCTTTCTTCACTACAATCTTTTGCATTGAGGGGAATTAAATATAAAATATTAAGCAACTCAGATCATCTTGTGATAACACACAGTGGCCTACTGTTTAAAATGAAATCACAGCACTTCAACCTTTCTTACATGGAATAAAGATTTTTAAACATATGCAGTTTATTTGTATTTGCCAAAGATGCTACAACAGTGACTTTGTGCCCTCACAAGCAAAGGTAAATCTTGTGCCACACAATTTTCCTCTAGCTAGGCAAAGTGATTACTTCTAAATTACTCCTTCTGTGCATCTTAGTAATATTAATTAACCAAGTGGTTACTTGTAACCTCGAATATCTGAGGAAATCTCTGGACTAGCTGCCACAGTGGAGTCACAGAAAAAGGAATATAAAGGTGGTAAAAACTTATCTTGTTTAATAAAAAAGCTACAAGCCAAAACAAAACACTCAGATACATAAAGACTGGGTATGAATACTATCAAGAAGCACCAGGTTTTGAAGGTAAACCATTTTTAGGAGAAGATAGTGTGCAAATCAAAACAATGGAGATAGATAGTGCATCTGCACACTATAAACTCTAGAAGGAGGTAAAAATATTTCAGTTTAGAAATCATGTTCTGGATTTTAGAAGAAATCAACTTATTTGAGGGAGTTTAAGAAGAAAAAGAAGGAAGTGTGCCAGAGCATTTCATCTGCAAGGCCCCAGCCTGATACCAGCAGACTGCTTTTTATCATTTAAATATCATAGAAAACTGCCAGAAACAGAGCTATGCATCATACCAGCCACATAAATCTACTTCCTTAAGGAAGGATTTAAAGTTTTGTCATTCAACATCTGTTTATGAGCCTGAAGGCTCATGTCAAGTATTCTGCTCCTTCACTTCATGTACTCAAACTGGGAGATGGCTTTTGTTACATATAAAGAAAAGAAAAAAAAAGCAACAGAAGTTCAGAGGATGAGCATTCTGCCTCCCAGCCCATGGAGTTTCACTATTTGTATGTAACTTTGATTTATGTATAAAGGGTGAGTAATTGAACATGAAATCCCCAAAGTTACCCTCTACAGGCACAGACATCTGCAGTGATTTCTTCTAGGAATCAGGCTTTCCAACACCACCTCATACACATGATATTTTTAGTATTTCCTGGTTTCAGTTAGGAGAGAAATCACAAAAACCATAACTTTTTGAATGTATTTTCCCATGTATGTCTCTTGCCATTGTACCTTAGAAGTAAACCATAGCAGAGAAACAGAGCACATCAGTACAATAAGCATCTGGAGCATAAACAAGGGTGAGTTACTTCTTCCATTTCAATGAGTATTTATGTAAATGTAACTTTAATCAGATGTGATCAACATGCTTTTTTTTTTTTTTTTTTTGCTTTTTTTCTTTTTTTAAGGTAAATGCAAAAACCCAGCCCAGTGAACTGTTATTGCAAATGGGAAATAGCATCAACTCTGTCTGAAGCTCTTCCCAATGCCATGGAGCTGAGTAAAGACAGAGTTGTAACTACTACTTAAAGTTCTCTGATATAAATAATTAAATGGCACAGTTTCTGGAATTGACCTGCATTTTGCTAAGTTAAGTAAATACTTTTATTACCATTTATGGATCACTTCTTATTCAGAGAAGTCAGACACTATGCCGAGCAAACAAATCATGAGCTACCCTCTCCACCCAAATTTGTTTCAACAAAGCTTACAGTATCCTCCGTTTTATTTTGTAATTAACAGCCTGAAAGGATGTGCACACTGCTTTGTCCTGCCTTGGACATTCATGACAAATGGATTTTCATGAAATTTCATTGCTTTAAAGATAAACAAAATGGTTTTAATATGGTCAAGGGTTTGTTTGCTTGAGAACTCAATTTTCAAACCAATCATTCCATTTCAGAACATGGCCTACTTTAAAAAAATGCGGGAAATGTACCTCAAATTTGAACATAATTACTTTGAATTACTTTCCAAAGATTCAGAATGCAAAGCAGCCTTTCCAGTGGTTTTTGCCATTCTGATAACTTGGAATAGTCAGGGACTGAGTTCATGGCTGTTCCCGAAGTCATTCTCCTGGTACAATGAATTGGTTGTACCAGGGAATTCATCCTTTCTTGAGTACTCTTCTCACATCTATATATCAAATAACTAATCAACCAAAAAAAAACAAACTCCAAACTTTTACTGAATAAATAAGATAGCCATGCATAAAAGTTATAAAAGTTGCAATGTTGCTTCACTAACCATTCACTTACACAGAAGCTCAGCAGAGAGGGAAGAGCTTCGAGACCTAGGGGAGAAAATGGGAGTAACAGTTTCCTGAGGACCTCTAAGCCAGCACGCCATTAAATGTATGGTCTGACATTGTTCTATTCTTCCACTCTTGCAGCTACCACATGTGATGGACAAAATCCAAGTTAAACATTCTCACCAGAGCATGCTCCAAGACAGACGACCGGGCCTCGCCAAAACAATGCAGTTCTATTCTCTATTTATTTTTGTAGTTCAAAGACCTGGCAGTAGCCCATTTGATGCTTGCCATAAGGACCCGAGCGCTCCTGATTACTGCCATGAGATTTCCAAGCCCACAGAGGCATGTATTCCAGCCTATGCCAGTCACCAAGATGGACTATGTAAAAACAGCAGTGGGATCCTCTGAAAGAAAGAAAAAAGCCAGCTCCCATTTCCACTTTGAACCCACTCATGATAGGCTGCCAGCTTGAGGATCTTGCTTTAATCACAGCAACCACATGAAAGGGTTTATTCTGTTTATCTTGGTACATTTAGGAAACCAGTGATAAGTCTGCCATGAAAAAAATTCCATCTTCTCCTGGAAACTGGCATACTTGTCCCAGGTCTTTGATTCCATTTTAAGTGTGCTTATTTACAGTCATATCACTGATGGCATGAGTTTTCTCATCCTGCCAGATTACTTCTTTTCCCTAATAAGCAAGCTGTGATAACTTCAAAATCCTTCTCAAGCAGAGTGGCATCTCTGGAGGGGAAGTGGTGGGGAAAGGGCAAGCAGATCCTCCTAAAGCCACATCTGCAGTGTGCAGACTGCATCCTTGATGCAGGCAGCCTGCCAGGAGGCAAGAGGTGCTGGAAGAGCTGTGGCCCACGTATGGGAGGGGATGAGATGTGCAATGAGACCACCCTTTCCTTCTTGCACTAAATTTTGTGAAGAAAATAGGACAAATGCAGTCTTCAATAAAGATATGAGACTGTGCCCAATTACTGAACACGAAGATGGAGTAAAAAACAACAGACATCGAGGCTCATGGAAGATAAAGTAATATAGCCCTCTTCTGCATGGGCTAGATGCGAGTTTGCTGGCTGTGGAGTATTATGGATAACCAGACAGGTTCTCTTGTCCCTGAAAACCAGAGCAGTGTATATGTAATATAGCTTAACCTTCCTATGGGCTGCTGGCTGACCCCAGTGGTGGTGCTGCTGTACCCAGACGCTCTTGCACTGGCTTTCTGGGCTCACCAGGTACCTCACAGGGCTGAAGGGTCAATGGATATGGTTCTCTCATTGGACACAGATGGTAGCAGTCTTCTGTAACCAACTGGAAGACATTTATGGATATATTGGATTCCTGGAAGCTACATGAAGCCTCAGCATCTGGCAAAGACATAAATGAGAATGGACAGGAAAACTCTTCTCATATTTGCTGAAAGGTGCATAGTTTTCAGATTCTGAGGCATCATTATCTTCAGCGAGACCATTTTTCCTCTTAAGATGTAGGTTATAATACTACATTTACTTCTGGTTTCTCAGCCCTTGGCACTTATAATTCAATTTCCCCATTTAAAAAATTGCTGAGGTCTCTTTGCTGATATCTCAGCAAACAGAATATTTCATTCCTAACCGTGCTAAGTCTGGATTTGTTCGTGTTCACAAGCAATAGATTTGAAATAAAGCCTTGCAGAATAATCAGTAATAAACATACAAATGTGACAGGCAATAATTTCATAGTTTTCATGTGAGATAACATATGATATTTTGCAAAACTTTGCTGTATTGTGTGATTGTGCCAATTTACCTCTCACAGTAAGATAGAGTTGTTCATGTTGCGAGATATTAGGAGATGGTACTATAAATCTTGCAGTATCTTAAAAATGCTGCAATTACTCTTTGCAAGTACCTAGATGGGGATTATATCTCATTATATCAAGTGCTATGCAAAAAACATGTCTGGCTGTAATTAATGGGGTTGGAAACTTCAAGAAGAACAGATCTGCTGATGAAAAAAACACAAACCTTCAGAGCTGTGGTTTGAATAACAACTCCAGTGAGTGGATGTTTATGTTAGACTTGTCCAAAGTACGTAATCACCCTGAGAATGAAGAACTGGACTGAGTCTCAGGAGTGACCTTCCTTGTAAGATTTCCACTGTGCCCTTTATCTGTGTGTCTATGCCTTAGAAGTATGTCCAAAAATTTTTCCCTTCTGATGCTACAGTAGCCTTTAGATTTCTGATCTGGTTTTTTTAGAAACAGAAATAACAGACCCCTGAGGGGAAAAAAAGAAAAAAAAAAAAAAAAAAACAAAAAAAAACACAGTTTTATATACCTTTAAGGTTAGAAAATGTCCCATTTTGTTGGAAGCTAAAATGAGTTCCTATTTCATGTGAGAACTGATTCACTCCAGCACCCAAGGCTGGTTTGCTCACATAGGTGTAACAAGATGTTGCCAAATTCCCAATTACAAGCCCTAGCCAAACTTTCTAGCACAAAACATTCCCATTCCTCCTGCCTGGAACCTTAAAATGTGTCTCTGAATTCTCAGCCCCCTTCATGTAACATCTGTAAATAGACAATATCCCTGGATTGTCCTGCTCAAGAAATGCTTGTGGCCAGTCCACACACTCTGCAGGATTTCAGTGCCATTTGCCTCAAAAACAGATTTCCCCAAAGGAACATATTTGGATGATCTCACAGGCAGGTCAGAGACAGTCAGCTTGGGGTTTTCCCTAAAGTTTTCTGTGGCAGTATTTGCTGGACAGGTTGAGTGTGTATTCAGATATGCTTCTATTGAAATTGACTTTTATTATTAGTCACGAACAGATCTTCATACTTTTACACATATTTTCCCTGAGAGCCAATGTGGTTAAAGAAAACTGCATCTGAATAAAGTTATTCTCATTGTCTAATAAATAGGCTCATTAAGAACACCAAGTGTGGATCAATCTCTAAAATATTTTTAAATGCTTTGAGATGTAAGTTTTCAGCTTTCTCTAAAAATTACATATTTTATCTATTCCAAAGGAAGTATGGGACAAGTCAGATGAGATTTTTAAGGTAAAAAGTGAAAATAACATGAAATTTTTGTTTAAGAAAAATGACCTTTCTGAAACAAAGGCTTCCAATTTATGGTTCCACTACGCTAAACTGAAAAGAATTCCTTTTTCTTGCTATTGCAAAAGGAATCAAAAAGCAGGGATAGGTGAATTTTGCTTACCTCTCTTTAATTTCACATTAGCAGTGTCATTTGTCAGTCAGAACCAATGTCAGGGGTGCACAGTTATTAAATGAACCCCTTTTACTGAATCCTTGCAACTCTGACTGCTGTGCAAGCCATGAAATGTGAAAGTTCACATTCATTTTCAGCTCAGATTGCAGAACAAACAACCAGGAAAACCAGCTCTCCTGCTTGCCTCTGCCTCCAGCTCCCAAAACCTGTCTTGAAAATGTTCAGTGACCCCAACCCTGCAAATCCACAGTGTGTAAATGGATGCTGCTTTTTAAACAGACTGTCATAAACACATGATGAACAAGGGGAGCGGCAATAGCTATTTTTAGATGGATGGCACCAGTTTCAGAGCAAACTAATTTTTTTTTTTAAGGAAGGCTTTTAGATCACCCTATCTTGTATACAGCTACATCAATTTACCTCAGCTTCCTCTACAACCACAAAAAAAACCCCACCAGTAAGTGATCCAGCATCATCCCTGGGCTTTTGTTGGATGGAGAGGAGATGTCCTGCCAGTTCCACAGACTTAACAACTCTCACTTAGCAAGGACTTTGCTGACAGTGGGAAACTCCAACTCACACACTTATTCTCCTGGCTTACTAACTCACTCTTCTGACTTCTCCTTCCAGTTTCTTCTATCCAGTTTGTGCATAATCAACTCTTTCAGCGCTTAGGATGTGAACCTCAGGTTTCCTTCTTGCTGGAATTCTTTCTTCCTTAGTCCCACTCGCTTTAATTTTGTACTTGTTATATCTAACACTGTGCTCTGACTAGAGAACTGGTATGCTTGCAGTAATTGGCAATGAAAGCTGCCCTTGAAGGACCACTGCTGTTTTATGCTTGGAAATACCAACCCTGACAAGACATGCCAACACTTAATTTGTACTTGAACCATTTAGTAGGTGAATTGACTTTGATCACTGTAACAGTTTAAAGGACCAAAAAAAAACCAAAAAAAAAAAAAAAAAAAAAAACCACCAAAAAAAAAAAAAACACCCTAACAAAAATAATATACAATGGGAACAAATATGCTGGACTATCTCTACATTCTGAAGTCTTTTGGTCTCTTTTTCTGATCTGTGCAACTCTGAACAGCATAAGAGGCTTTTTTATACAGCCTGTTCAGGAGAATCTTCCTGAAGCTAGGAGAGTATGACAGTGTGTACTTCCCACAAAATACACAATACTGAAGGGCTGCTCTGAATTTTTTCAGAGGGTAGGGAGTTAACAAGGGAGAGCTCTGCCTACAGATTAACTAAGAAGGTGTTACCTGGATGTAATGATATGCTCTTGCTTTCAGTAAAACAGGATAATGCAAACCAGAATAATACTCTGGCTGTGTATCCACAAAATATAATTTTTTTCCACCAGAAACTAGAATAATTTAATGTGTTGATTTTTACATCCTGCTACAGTCCTTTAATAAAATCAGCCCAGAGTTTGGAGGGTTTGGTTATTGTATTTAAAACGCATTATTGTCCAGATTGCAAACTTGACCATTTTTACTTCTCCTGTGCCCATAACAGTATTACAACAGAAAGAAATGAACCAAACTGTGCTTGTTAACCTACTTACATGATTTTAATCCTAATAAATTAATGGTTTTATGTCTTCTGGTAATTTTTCTAACAAATCTAGAAGAATTTATTTCTAGCGGTTAACTGAGGGTTCTAATCCAACAGAGCACTTAAATATATACTGAATTTTAAGCACCTGAGTTAATGCCTTGACAACAACTGAAATACTATAGAGCAGAATTGGTGAGAAACAGTAATTATAGAACAAAAAAATGGTTTGGGTTGGAAGGGGCCTTTAAAGGCCATCTAGTCTAAACCCCTGCCATAGGCAGGGACATCTTCACTTAGATCAGGTTGCTCAGAGTCCTCTCCAACCTGACTTTGAATGTTTTCAGGGATGGGGCAACTGTTTCCTGTCAAAAAAAATCCTGAAATCCCTAAAAATATTTTTTTTTTCATCAAAATGAGAAACAAACAGAAAGTTCTGGCCTTCTGAATGTGTGCCAGAAAAGCTCCTGTCATCTGCCAGAAAGTGAACTTACAGCAGAAGAAAAGGTGGCTTCAATAAGCACAAGAAGGGAGCAATAAAAGCAACAAAA
Organism: Anomalospiza imberbis; assembly: GCF_031753505.1. Taxonomy (NCBI): domain Eukaryota; kingdom Metazoa; phylum Chordata; class Aves; order Passeriformes; family Viduidae; genus Anomalospiza; species Anomalospiza imberbis. Next base: position 38,119,905 of record NC_089684.1, on the reverse strand, counting down.
TTATTATAAACAGCCTGGTAGATAGTAATTGCAGCCATAAAAACGTTGCTATTTACTTACTTGGTTTTTTATAGCTATTGTGGAAAAAAATGGGAAAATGTTGAAGAGATGGTGTTGAGAAGCTTTAAGAGTTGGAGAAGCTCACAATGTTCAAAAGAGCTGTTAAGAATGAAACACAAAAAGGTTAAGGAAACATGAAAAATGGGACATCTCCTCATCTCTGGTTTTTCAGGAAACCTGATAAAGAGAATTTTATGCATGGGGGGTGGGGAAAGGTCAGTGTAATTTTTTCAGAGTTATGGATCTAGAGCTACTTCTTGAATGAATAAAAACATAAGTAACTATGGGAGAGCTACATAACTGAACTCAATATTAACCCTTTAGACATGTCATTGCTAATGCCTGTTAAACAGTTTGCTGCAAGTATCTTCACTGGGGTGGGGTAGAAAGATTATCTTAACATTTATAATGGAAAGGTAGCCATAAATTTTCTTTGAATCTGCATTACAGAAACTATAAAACTGAAGATCAAATTTATAAATGGAGGTTTTGAAATCTAAAAAAGAGCCTGAGGACCTCAAGGCTCCTGCTTGGTCTTTGGCATTTTACTTGACATAACTGAGATACTGACTTAGAAGGAAAAACATAGTCTGTTATTTCAGAAAGCCATTTTAAAGAGCTGCTGTGGTTTGTGCCCAGAGGTGCTGGGAAAAAGAAGGATTAACATTTTCCAAAGGAAGCTAAAGTAATATGTGCAAATAGCATACATTTGTAATGCATTTGGTTGAAAAACTAATTGAAGCTTCAAGATTAAAAAAAAAAAATAAAGGCAAAATAGATACTTGACTATCTGATTTGATATAAGCAATCCTCTCATTCTTCTTGTCACAATGTCACTAAAGAATTAAATGCCACAAGACAAGAAGTAGCCATAACAGCCATATCCATCTCCAGGAGCTTTCCATGATGTAGTAGAAGACTGAGATGGGTTTGATTGCTTTGCCAGTGGGAGCAAAGATGGAGATCAGGAAACATGGTGCCTTCAAAGTCTATGTTGAGGACTTCTTTTAGCATTTTTTCTATATTTTTGCTCATCACCAGCTAGATAGCAACAGGAGAAACAATTCCTAATTAGTTTAACTATGAATAAGTCAAGCAACAAAAGCCAGCCTCATTCAGCAGTGACATTAATATCCAATAACTGGGTCATATTATCCACAATTACTACAGAGACTATAGAGCTCCTTGTGGAAAACAACTTCCTATAGTATCACAGGACACGAATAAAATCTGGGATGCATCTAGTTCAATAATGGACTCAGCCAAGCAGAAAATTAACCAACACATGGTCTAACCACTAATCCCATAGCTCTAAAATTCCTGCAGGATGTTAGGTATCTGTTTCAATCAAACCAGTAGTGAGAAAAAGTCCAGAATTGTCTCACACAATGTTCACAAGGAAAGAGAATTTTGTTCAGAAGTGAAAGACTGGATGCTTTCACCTACTGATCAGTACTTGACGCAGCAGGTAGGTGTGAAGGACCCTGGGGACACTTGGCTATAATGATTCCTTCAGGTAAAAGTGGATTTTCTGTGTGTACCTCGTGCTCATTTGCTGGAAGCATCCTCCAAAATAGTTCCTCAACCTGTACAGAGAGTCTTGGCAATCAGCAGAGGAGCTCTCACTGGCAAGAAATTCTGCACGTGGGCTAAGCAAATTTAAGAAAATCCAGATCACAGAATTCCTTGTTATTTCAAATGTCTTCCAGCTGTTTTCTGTCAATCACAGTACTTCTGTATGCTTGAAAGTACGCTGTTGCTGAGGACATCTGCTAATGCAAAATATTGTCAGATGATGAACAGCAAGAAACCATCAGAAAGGATATATATTCTTACCTCCTAAGGAAAATGTGACAACAGCCTAATCTGTCTAATCTGCACACAAAGGGTATTAAAGTTCCAATCTCACAAATTTACAACATGCTCCAGGCCTGCTCTTCTGCTTTGAGGAGTATTCTACTTTGCATGGAGAAGAATGAAGAAAGCTAACATTGTTTTGTTCCCCTCTGTGGTCATAAGGGGACAAGATGGTGCCATAGTAAAGGACATGGGGCAATGGCTTTAGACTAAAAAGTGGTAGGTTTAGACTGGATATGAGGAAGAAATTCTTTACTGTGAGGATGGTGAGGCCCTGGCACAGGGTGCCCAAAGAAGCTGTGGCAGCCCCATTCCTGAAAATGTTCAAGACAAGGTTGGATGGGGCTCTGAGCAACCTGTGGAAGGTGTCCCTCCCTATGGCAGGGACATGGTCTTCATAAAGATGGTCTTCAAGGTCCCTTCCAACCCAAATGATTCTATGTTTCTGTGATAAGTACCCAGTCCCACAGTTGAGATATAGCTGAGGACTGTAAGGCCCCTGAAAACGCACTCAATGAGGCTTTCAAAAGGGTATTTTTTTTGTTCACATAGTGAGTTAGATGCACAGGAGAAATACCAACAAGATATTCCCTTGATTCAAAAAAAAAAAAAAAAAAAAAAAAAAACAAAAAAACAAAAAAACCAAAAAAACAAAAAACTTTTCTGGCAACTTTAGAAAATCAGAGCTTTGGCAAGAGGTTTAGTGCAACATTCTATCAACATAAAATGTTTCTGAAAGTAATAGTTTAGCCCATTTAACTCAACAAACTCTAAGCCTGTTCAACTTTACATTTCTCAAATATTCTGAGAAAAGGAAATTAGGAGAAGAAAAAGAAGATGAGAGAAAGTCTAAAAAGACATAGAAAAGCACACATACAGCTGCCATCTCTTGGTGTCCAGCTGATAGAAATGAAGGTATGGACAGGTATAGGTTAATCCAAGGAACTGACACAGCTATCTCAGGAGCATATCAGGTCCCATATCCTTAAGTTCCCGCTAAGTATATAGTAATCAACAATAAAAAAGAGAAAAGTTTCTCTTTTCCAGTTTAACAGTATTGTATCAATTTTTCTCACATGAAGAAAAGCAAACAAAAGAACAAAAATATCCAAAGCCAGCCATCAGTAAGTGATCAATAAGTGCAGACAAAATAGCACACAATCTTTCTCTGATTTATGCAGTAAATAAGACACCAACTTTTCCCTCATGTGAATTACTTTGTTTTTTACACTACATTAAGGTGCTAATCAGCTTTGAGAAATACTTTGCTTTTTGTTACCCCAACCTTTAAAAATAATTGTAACGAACAAAGAAAAAAAGGCATGACTGAAATTTTTCTGCTTTAACTGATTTATTTTGTTATTTTCAAGGCCTAGACTGGCCATATTAACGTGCCCTACTATGATATATGTGATCTGACATTGGTATGCCTGCTCAGTATTTCTGGGAGATTATGTGGTTATATACCAGACAAATGTCAAGGTCCTTAATTTTCACTGAGGTACATTCCCTGTGGTTTCATTGCAGAGGTCAAGATTTTAATTCCCAGGGGCAATTGTATTTTTAAGGTGGAATTATGTATCTATAATGTTTTCCATTGTGGGCTACTCTTTCTTGTAATAAGAATTGTTAAGAGCTCTAGTAGCGTGTAGTTTATTAAAAATAGGAGGCCTTTTCCTCTCAATAATCTTTGAAAATGTATTCTGTTTCGTACCTATATCTTGCTGTCAAAAAATGACTGCAAGTAAGTATGATATGCATCAAGAACCTTTAAGAATAAAAGTTTTTGAAACTGCTTCCCTCATACTAAAAGAGTTTGAGAGAGGTGTAGTGTTCAATTTGCATGGTAAAAATACAGAAAGCAATTGCAAGGCAGTCACTGCCAAGAACATTTGGTGTCAATTACAGCAGGGTTGAAAAAAAAAATTTAAAAAATTATATATATAATATGGGAGAGGTGGTTCTTGGGTTTTTCAGAAGTGAGAATTTCCTGTATTTTCTGTTTCATCAAAAGGCAGTTTGTCCCAGCAAAAATGTCAAGATGTCTCTTACCTAAGTAATTGCCCCACTTGCATTCTCAGTAGACCAGAAAGTTGTACTATTTTCATGAGTAATAATGAGAATACTAGAACGTGATTATTAAATGCAGACATCTGAGGGACAGAAATTGTAAAAATGGAGGACAATTTTCCACTTATTTAAATGGCTCCCACTATTATTCCTGGAACTGTCCCATGACTGCTGCTGTTGGTAGCCACATACCTCAGTGACCAGGTCTGTCATTGTGCCATGAGTAACTTACCCCATGAGAAGCCCCACTGGTTTCATTCCCTACCCTTCCCACGGGACAGAATCAGGCCCTTTTGATCTAACAGAAAAGTTCTCACAATGGATATGTTCAGGTGCTGCACTTTTCTAAAAAAGCCCTTTTTAAGAAAATAATAAAATTCCATGCACCCTTGTTTTCAGTCCATAAAGAAAACTAGTGCTTTCTGGGTCGAAAAAATGACCCCCAATGAATAATAATGTCCTTGCTTGTGGCTTCAGAACTTAACACCCATAGGTTTTCCCCATTTTCATCCCAGAGTGTAATTGCTTTCCCCATAAACTAAAGCTCCAGCCCACATCAATTTTATGACATACTTTTAAAATGTCATTTCAGTCCAAAAATGTGCAAAATTAATTTGAAGTATGTTCTACCAATCATAAAAAAACACATATAGACCTCCACAGACAATGTGCAGAAATTGTGTAATGCTGGGAAAGAAAACAGCCATGGCTGTTCACACACTGCTGGTGAACCAGCAGTGAGTCGATCAAGCTACTCTTGGTTCCTCCAAAGAAATCCTTGATTTTTCCTTTCATTCTTTGTGTCCCCAGCACATGGACACTCTACTGCTGTGCCTACAGCCAAAAGAACCACACCTAACTTCTGAGCATGCTGGGTCACCTGTTGTGAAGAAGGTCTAAGGCCTGGCATGAGCAAACCCTAAGTGGACAAGCTCTTGTTGAAAAAAAAAAAAAAAAACACAAAAAACAACCAAACCAACCAACCCAAACAAAAAAAGAGCAAACAAACAAGCGAAAGGCAGATTTTTGAGCTGGCATGGTCTCTTGTGTAAGTTTAGCAATCTTGTATCTCACCAGAGCTATAAAAGGAGGCCCAGTCCGTGATCTCATTTCCACCACATCTGGAATGATTCCACTGGAGTCACTAAAAATCCCTCTCATGCCTCCAGAAGAAAAGGCTGCAGTTACTCCCAAAAATGTTAACCATCAGAAAGGCTAGCTGGTAGGAATTCTTCTATTTAGGGGCACATTTGGCTACAACATGAAAACCCATACCCCATACCTTGGACTTCTATGTACTAGAGCAGGGCACCAGCTTTTGGAGTCACTGTAGATCCCTATTTCGCTCCACTGAAACTCAGACAATTTCATTTTTAGATGCCTTGTGGGCAGATTACAAGGTACACAGTCACTGAGGTTTTTTGCTCTTGCTTGTAGGCATAAGGTGATCAATATTGATGCAAAACTTAATTAAAATCTACTGGAAGTAACTCACATTTTCCCTTCCCTCTCAGACAATACATTCGGTCCCATAGCAATGAGGGCAATTCACATTTATAAGTGCAGTGTGACAAAAATTACTTAAAATTATTTTCTTTTCAAAAGTCCCTAAAATTTTCCTTAGAGGAAAAGTGTATTTTCTGTAAATCTGTTAGTCCTGAATATTAGGCTTTCCACTACTTTTAAAAGTAATTGCTGCACTTATTTGAGAGGATAGCTGCCAGGTTACATTCTCTTACAGTCATATTAGCATTAAATTTATAACAATATCCTAGTCTGGTATCTTACTGTCACAGACCAAGCACAAGCAGTGTAACTCTTGACACAGCCATCTCAAAATAAAGGCCACCATTTATTGACACTTCTTTGTTTATGCAAATTTTGAGAAAAACTTAATATATTTCCCTGCGCCAGACACATTTCTTGGTCCAATTAATATCCCTTTATTTTTTTTTCTTTTCTAGTCAAGATTTTATCCAAAATGTGTGACAAAAAAAAACTTATCTTTTTACTTTCATGTCTTAATTAAACGAAAGGTGTGAATTCCATTTATAGAGATGAATATTCAAATTTAAGGGAACAGACATGGCAATTTTGCTGGTTACCTGCTGCCAAGATTGTTTCTATTTTTACTTTGGTGATACCTTGGAAATATGTTGTTAGCACTTCTCTGTCTCATTTTCCTGGCATTATCAGGGAAGAATTGGCATATGCTCATTTTACTTATTTCATTCAAATACATTCTCACCTTCCCTTGGCTTATTTTTTCCCTTTATTTCTCCTCCCACCCACCCCCAGTCATACAGCTTTCTGCAAATTATGGTAAGCTTCACAGCTCTGTGAATTTAGAAAAAGCCCTCATAAAATAAAAGCTCTTTTTTTAAAGCAGAATACATGCAGGGTGCTTAAGAGAGATGTGAAAACTCTCTTGTTTGACTACCCTCATTTGAGGGCAATTTTTGGCAAGATACTGAGCGCAAGGAGTAAATTAGCAGGTCATCAACTTCTTTGCAGCCACAGAACATAAGGAGGAAGTTAATGAGAAATAGGTTAGGTGAATCAATGAAAAAGTAAATGTAAAAAAAAAAAGAATTAAAAGACAAAAGGGACACTGTTTGTTTGATCCTCATGAAACTACTAAGTCAAATTGGTTTTCTTATATTTTTTTTTTCTTTTCTATTTCTTTTCTACATCTCATCACTGAATGCTTGCCTTGGGTCTTCCAGAGCCTGCTCTCAGAGCTAAATATTTACAGTTCCAAACAAAGTGCTGTGTCACAGCCTGGCTTCATACACCTCAAGCAGACACCCAAGGCATGTTATCCAGTGTTAAAGGAAACACTGGGAAATAAGAATCTAAGTACAGAACACTGTGTGAAAAATAATAACCTGAAAATTTACCTTGACAAAATTCCACTATATGTAAACTAAGTATTTTATAAGCATTGCTATATCAGATTACCTAGATTACTTAGAAATGTGGATGGGTTGTCCTTTGTTTGAGTAGAAAGCAATTTTACCTATTTCCAACTATTTTACTGTCCCCAGATCTATTGCTACTACTCCAGAAACAAAGTGAATACATCAACAAAAAAACAAGGGAACATTTATTTTTCTTAATAAGCTAAATGAGTAGAGTGCTCTCATGCCACAGCTGGAAGTTAAAAACAATTACATAGCAACATAGCACCTTGCTGATACAATTTAAGCATTCAGAAACTCACCATATGCTTGACATATGCTGAAGGTCACAGACAGCAAATGGCAAAACATAAGAGAGTTTTCTAAATGTTATAAATTATCATCTCGCAGCTAAAAAGGCCCTGAACCCAACACATAATAGATTTTAACACTGGAATGACCTGAAGTATGATTATCTTCCAGTCTGATCTTCTGCAGTAAGTATTTGGACCGCTTGTAACTGATAAAAGATGAATTACCCATTTTTCCATAAATCATCCACTCTCGGATAAACCAGCATCCCCTGGAAGAACAGTGTGGAGATAACCCCCAGAAAACGTGCAGAGAGCATCTGGCTCCAGGCAGCAGGCAAGAGCTAAGGCAGATTCCCTCCCTCTCAGCCTTCTCCACAAGACCCTCTTTCCCCATCCTCCACCCCACTCCCACACTCTCTTCCCTTCCCCATTCACTCCCACCACTTACAGACCCATAAATCAGCTCAGCACACAGGGTCCTGATGGCTGCTGGAAGCACAAGGAAGCCAGGAGCACGGGAAGAGGGTCTGGGACAACATCAGGGGAGACAGCACCAAACATCCACTGGGACAGCAAGACCCAAAGGAAAAGAAAAAGGTCTTTCCTTGTAGGGCAATGCATGACACATAGGAAAAATCACATTAACTTTTATGGCTCGACAGCTCACTCTTCTTGCTGGGGGTCAGGTTGGCATATAAAAGGAAACTCTGGAATTTAAAAAAGTTCCTTGGTATTGTGCAGCAGAGTAATTCCTAAGTATGTTATATGCGCAGGCATGTATGACAAAGACAATTTATAAAAGTAAATGTCTATAAATATGGGAATTTCATGTAAAATGAAAGTTCACATTTCCATAATAAAGTTAATCCAAAAATGAGCCCTGATTTACTGTGCATTTGTATGCAATTTTCAGCCCTTGACCCCAACCTCAGCTCATTTTTTTTCACACCATTTTTGGGTTTCCCTCTTAATTTTATCCTTTCCATACACACAGATTGTCCTCTTTATCAATTAAAAAATTAATGGGAATTTTCTTCTACTTTAAAATGTTCCTGAAGTTACCAACCAGGTCATAGACAGATGAAGACAGAGAGCCCAGCCTGAGCCCTCAGTTTATACCCTATGCAAAAATACTGTCTTTCTGTTTTCTCCTTTTTTGCTTTTAATCCTTAGAACTAATATCATCCTTGCAGTCAGGAAAAAAAAAAAACACCCCACATTTTGGCACATGCTTTGGTCTACGTTTTGATTTAGCTCATCCTTATTTGATGCAGCACCAAAGTTATACTAGAGCTGTAGGATATGACTCCATGTGTGATTAAACTTTAGAGCTCAGGAAATGAGTCTAAGTGCATTAGAATATTTTTGAGTATATTTTTCTGCAGGGTGTATTATGCTTTATCAAAGGAAGAGGTGGGAATAGATAAAAAAAGTAAGTAGCTTTGGCCACTGAATCAGTAAACTAAATTTAGGGAGAGATTTGTAAACATTTTAGCTACTGAAGATTGACTTGGCATTGTATGAGGAGAGAAATCTGGTTAGACTTGACATGACACTCACTGTGTGAGTCCCAGTTCCCATTACATTGTAATTCTATTCAGCTTATCAATCAACAGACTGTTTATCAATTCCTACAGACCAACCTTGGGCTGATAGAACCCGACACATTATTGCCTTTCTTGTAATTGGTATTAACTCCCTTAGCCAATGGACTCCTCTCTGGTGGCAATGGTTACCAAGCAAATGACATTTTCCTCTTTCAACCTTTGGCAGTTCCAGGCAAAATTGCTCTTGGACAGAGAAGTGTACAGGATGTTTTACATTGCTTTGAGGGAAAAAAAAAAAAGCCACCCATTTAAAATTCCTAGAGTTCCAAGACTTCCATAGGATGCAAATGCTTATCTCTTGCTTTAGGATGTAGCATCTTTTAACAAAATAATTCAGTGATAGATGGAACAGTCACTTTCAATTACCTGTTTTGGGCCAAGACCACGTCTTACATTAAACAGGATGGCTATACAAAACTTTCAAGTCAGGTGGGTTTTATTTTTCCCCCACCGAAAAAAATTCTATTTACCAAAAATGAAAATAATATAAGCCTTTGATTTTAAGTTATTTTTGCAATTCTGAAAGGGAAACTTCTGAGTTTAAGTGGAATACACTTATTTTCCCACATCTTGCTTTTGAGTAAGAGCATAAAAGGAAGAAGAAAAGCATATGACAAAAATTAATATTCCGTTTCTTCCCCAAAATTTCCTAAAAATTTTTAGGAATTTTGCGCAACTATATCCTTGTGTTCCAGTAGATTTTTTTAAACAACATTTTTATCCTTGCAATCCAAATTGGAAGTGAGCTCATATCTAAAAAAACCTTCTAGAATTCTAAAATAAGGATTTTCAAAAGGGATTGCTCATCTGCTATTCAATTGTCTTTAATTATAGCCCAGAGTAAGAGATAATTTCCTGCTCTTGCCTTTCTTTTTATAAGAAGATGGACTAAATTATTTACAGTTACATGCAGCAAAATAATCAAGTCATTAAAGCAAAATTGGGCCAGCTGCATGTAAACACCGAGATCAACAACAAACCAAAACTGCTTTGGCTGCCATCTAGCAAAATGTCTAAACTCTCCATTCACAGCCACATTTGTCCAGAAAGCACTAAAAACAAGCTTGACATTTGCTCAAGCTCTTTGGGTTGATCTTTATCCACCCAGAAGATATTTTTTGTAGTGTAACGACAAGATACAAGTGTCCACAAGTAAAATTTCTTGCTGATGCTGCCACACCAGAGGTGCAATGCCAGGGCCTGGGGAGGTGGATGCTTCACATCTTCAGTGCAAGAAGCACTGAAGCTCAGGATAGAAAGGAGGGAGTGAAATGATGAAGGAGAAGGATGCCAAGTACTCTGAGTAATCTTGTTCAGGATTTACCCTAATGCGGCAAATCGCCGAGAAAAGGAAGGAATAGAGCTGGGATGGGGAATATCAGCTCAAACACCATTTTTATACCTTATCTAAAACCAGCTAAACCCAGAAACAGGCTTCAGTAGAGCAGGGACATAACCTTCCCATCCAAAACTGGATACCACAACCACCAAGATACAGAGCTATGATCCCCATTGGATGCACTTGCACACAGATACATTCCCTGCTCTGCTCAAACAAAAACAAGGGGACCAGAAGGGATTCCACTCTTTAAAAGCTAAATCAATAGCTAAAAGCAGATTTGACAGAATTCTAACTTTTGACAGAATTCTAGGTGCCTGAGCCTGAAGGAGAAGGTTCAGGGTCTGTATAGGTGAACGGAAATATCTTGACATGACCCAAAGGTGAAACCACAGGGATCCGTGCCTAAATCTGGAGCATGCCACCAATGTGACAGAGTGACACAGCCCTCAGGTCTAGCTGTGCTGTCCCTAGAGCCCACTCTGCTGATCCCCGCACTGAGAGCTCTCCCGGCACACCACGCATGTCTGTACAGAGGTTGAGCAGGTTCCTTTGGCACAGGCAGCTTGGAATTACTGCACTGGGGCACCGCTCTGGGGTGATTTTATGATACTTTACTTGTATCCCCATTTGTCCGTTTAGCCCAGAAATAAATTTTACATCTTTAAGATTGGTTCTGGAAGTGAAGGGGGAGAAGAAGAAGCACACAATTTGTTTTCAAAAACCGCACTCACTCCTCCACATTCCTACTCCTAAACTGTATTATCTACAGATAGACAACAAGACCACTCTCCTTTACTTTTAATTATTTTTAGCTAACTAAAGCAAAAAAAAAAGTTCCACAGACTATAGTTTTTTCTTTTTCTTTAAACCTATTTAAATCTACTTTAGACTGAAAACCCAAAAGAACACCAACAACTCACACCTGTAACCTGCCAGACCTGGGCCACAACATTTCCAGCACTGAAGAGACTACTTACAACTAAATATGCTAAGCTGCAACCCACAAAAAAAACTAAGTTTACAGTTTCTTTTAAAACAGCAAGAAATTTCATTATTTAATATTATTAATTTTTCATACTAGTAAATACTTTACCTATTAAATAAACTATTTTTTCCACTTCGCACCAAAAAAATATTTTCCCAAACCAATTAAAAGGAAAACCATTTAAATCTACTTTCTGAAGAAACCCCTTCAAAAATTCTTTCCCAAATTTACCAAAGCCAGTTGCTTTGCCTGGAGAACATCTGCAGTGGGGCTTATAAATCCCTAGCCACCTTTGCTTTCCCTTCAGATGCTAACTCTGTTATTCATCTGGGAGAGAAACAAATAAGGTATTCTCTGCCATCCAGTAAGATCCAAGCTACTTTTCAAAACAGCAAACATTTCTTTCAAAGAAAGCTCACATCAGAGTTCCCCAGAATGTGTCAGAACTGCATTTCACATCATAGGCAAAATGTTTCTTATTTATTATACTACTTGTGCTTTTACATAGTGCTGCCCACAGGACCAGCTCTCTTACAGATCCCCTGGGAGATCTCCTTACATGTGGCTTTGTGATATTTTTAAAATTTATTTATGGTTTAATGATTAAATTTCTTTCTACTTGATGTTGTTGCATTAATTTAACCTAATTATGATTTTAACATAACAAGCAGTAGCTATCCAGACTCCTTAGATGATTCTTTATCTATTTACTTTTAAAGATCAGTGTTGTAGTTTTTCATTAATCTCCTTTCTTTTGGCTTTACTTCTTCAAAGTAAATACAAATACAGTAATTCAACATTTCCTGATGGATTCTAGAAAATGGGCATCTTTTCATCATCTAAAATGACAAGGCAGTTTAAAAAAGTGCTTGTTATTTTATTTATAGTACAAGTATCTTCCCACTACCCACCCCCATTTTGACTTTTAGGTGAAGGTTTTAATGCTCCTCTTTTCTACAAATTAGAGAAAGTGCTTTAGCAGCACAATCAATTTTGTGTGTTATGGAGAGCAGCCTGGCATATTGCCAATTTGATACTTCACTACAAAAGCAAAAAGACTTGTACAAATACTTACCCCTCATGAAATCTGAAAATTAAACCCACAACAGCCTTTTAACACTAAATTCTATTTATTTTGCAATATAACTTGTTTAAGCTGAACACAGGCCACATTTTGGCACAATTTTTCTGTTTTGTTTCATTTCATATGCAACAAGCAATCATCCAAAGCTCTGAAATGGTCAAAGATTACTGAAGCTTTTAAACAGTGGCTTTAAATACAGAGACAAATCAAACCTCCTTGTAAAACACTACATTCAGTGAAGAATTGCATGGGAGATGCCACAGCAGCCAGTAAACTACAATGAAATTAAAATCTACTGAAAATCTACTGCATCTCTCACTTCTTGATCTTATCCCTATCACTGTCACATCCAGCTCTCTGTGTACTCTGCCATGGATTAGGGTCTTTCTGCTCCTCACATCATGGAACCATTAAGCATTTTTCAGGCTAAGAATGTGGTTATGGGTAATTTGTTCTTTTTCTTTGGTGTACCTACATTTTTTTTTCCTCGTGATAAAAGGAGCACAAGGCTAGATCAGATCTTTAAAAGTGTTTTCCAAAGAAAACATGCTATTGCCTTAACTTTGCCCCCCAAGGAGGGTTGCTGTCCCACAAAGATCGTGCTAATTGACTCCCTTTTAGGCTGCCAATTACAGCATGGCTATTTCCTGCAGATAATTGATCAGAGCACAAAATCTTCATTAAGCCCTGTAAGAGTTCTCCAGATTTGCATGGGAAAAGTCTGCCAGCTGCAAGGCTCAGGTAATTATGCTATTATGTCCCCAAAGTAGACAAAACAGAGCTTCATTTTTCAGTTAAATATATACTAGCCTTTTAAAGAAAAAGGCTGTATTCAGAGCCACACATATGCAGCACCTCCTCTATAGTGCTCTCTCCAGCAGGTCACCAAACACAGAAATTGGAGTAGAGACTTATATTAGAAATAATACTGTACAGGTCCATTTGTAGAAGCAAAAGGGCAAATAAAATCCCAGATTGTCTTTCCCTCTAGCCAACACTCATTATGTTGCAAACTATGTTCAACTCCACCATTATGAAAGAAATCATTTATTTCAAAAATGCAGAATTATAGGTCTTGCAAGTAGACCCCCTCACTATACTAGGTTTGCTTGGTTTTTAAAATGGAAGATATTTTTTTCTCCATCATTCATGTGTCCTAATAATCACTATATGTTCAAAGGTAATACTTCAAACTTTTACTTGGTTGGCACTCTTCTAAACCACTATTTGTATTTATTTTTGAAAGCTGCTTACAAGTTTTCAATCCTCAGAAACATTTTTGACAACAACAATATGATGGGGGCAACAGTAAAGGATCTCTGTCTTCCACTAAGCAATTAATTACTCAACTTGGAGAGCAATTTTATTATTCTATTTAAGAAGAAAGAAAATAGAAACCAAAAGGATGAATATAGCATGGCCCAGTGGGCTAGTGTTGTTTACATAGCTGAATAAAATTCAAATCCATAATGTATCAGTATTTCTTTTTTCTTTTACCCTGAGGTAACTCAGTTCCACTGAGGCTGGGGGAATCATCCTTGATGTGCAGCACTGTCATAACAGGGCTGCTCTAACCCTGCATTATGCACAGGATTTATTAGCAATACAATTTTTCCCTCATTCTGTTCAAACACTTCAAAGTCATTAATTCTGTTTTCTAATCAAATAATGCTCTGCCAGGAAGCCTGGAAGTGCCAGGGGTCAGAATTGCAGCTGGTATGAATGAAAGCAGATCTGCTGAAGCATCAGGGAGCCATGTCTACACACACATCTGAAGATGTGCCTTCTCTGTAGCTCGTCTCTCCCCAACACGTTCTCCATCACTTAAATTGTGAAAGCATTTCAAGACTCATTAAAAAAATCTTGTTCTTTTACTTGGCACATTTAAATTTCACTCCAGATTTAGCTCAATTATTACTTTGCCTTTAGACAACCCTGCCAGACAGACATTTGGGTAGGTATTACAATAGACATTCATTATCAGAAATCTGTGTGGCTTTCTCTTTCCTAAACTAGATATTTATTATCTGTGAGCAGTTGATTCTGCATCATTAATTCATGCCCTCATGGTTTCTTGCATTTGTTACTGTAGTCTTTCTAAACTCTTCTTCCAATCCTGTATTTTTATTAGGGAATATTACTAAACTAGTAATCTAATCTAGGTTCGGTTTAATTGCATTCTGTATATATTTTCTTCTACTGTTTTAATACAGAGGCATTCTTGAAAAAAAAATAATAAAAGGTTGCAGGGGTTTCATTCTTACAATCCCTGGCTTATCAAAGTCAGTGCTGGTTGATAACCAGTTCTTCAAATGATTAGTTCCCCTTTGACTCACCACACAGATGAGGGGGAAAAAAAAAAAACCTTACCTCTTTATAAATTCAGCTAAAATTTATTTAACTGCTGAACAGCTGGTTTAGAATGTAACTCTTTCACAAAGTGAATGGTGGTTTATGTCATTTAACAACGGGCCTATGTTACATCAAACACATGCATTAAAAACCTGAGTACAAAGAACAGATTTAAGAAATCTTGGAATTTATACATAAGGTGATCTGTGCTTGTTTCTAGTTGAGAAGGCTTCAAATACAAAGTGATATTACAAGGTTTACAAAACTCTTCTCTTAGCATCTAATATTTACAGTAAGCAGCATGCTACATATTCAAAGAATGCAAACTTTAAAATGCAGCTACAAATATTTACTATAGATTAGATATATAAGGAGGATGATCTAGACACGTTAATAGAAATTCCTGCATTTGTGTAGCACAGGGCACAAGCACAACCCCACAAGTAATGCCAGGGTTGCTGTCCCTGCTTCTTCACTGCTGTAACACAAAGGTTTCTTATCCATTGTGTCCATGGAACACAGAAGGAATTATTGAGACCTCATTTATCCTGACTGCCACAACTTCTCATCTCTCCTTACACCTTTCCTTTCCACCGATAAGCTTCAACTGTAGCAAAATAAAAGCTTCAAGCTCAAAAAAATTATACTTTTCTTATAAGTTCTATTCCCCAAGTATGACATATAATAAAATAGGAAAGAAGAAGACAGGAGCAAGAACAAAGACTTTAGAAATTCTCTTATTAATAGGATTGTCCATGCCAACTGACAGTCCTCTCCCCCCCACCACCACCCCTTTCCAAAAGCTGTTTATAGCCATTTCCAAAGCTACTTTTACACTGCTCTTCCAAAATGGAAAGTTTGATTTTAAACTTCTCCTGCTTTCATTTAGTGGATTGTCTCATTTGTATAATCCAAATGAGATTCTGCTTCTGCGCCTTGGAAAGTATCCTGTTATTTTTTTAATTTAATATCTCTTGCTTTCGCCAGATCTTAGCTGGGACAAAAACTTGCAGCTGCATTTGAAACTAAAAATAAAAACCAATATATGCTGGAATAATTGTGGTACAGAGGAGTTTGGTCTTGTTCCTAGATTCTGTTTGAGACACTGACACATGGATTGCCATATCATGACACACACCTGCTCAGAGAAATTTTCATTGCTAGCAGCCAAAAATAACAAATATTGGACTACTCCAAAGCCTTCGTTATGTCTGGTCTCACACCCTGGCTATTCAAGTCAGACCAAAAATTAAACGCATAGGCCATGACAGATTCTTAGACGTGTATAAAAGCTTCTTAAACAATTTATGCAAAGACAAATAATTCATCATGCAAATTGATGGGTGGTTTTTTTTTTTTTATTTTGCTCCATTCATTCTCTTGCACACGAGAAAGCCCAGAAGTGAGACTCACTGCATCTGTGATTATGGAAGGGTTTACATTTCTGAGTGCTTCCAGGTCTAGGTGTCTCTGGGAAAAGCTGAAGAGAACACAAGATTGGAAGAAGAACCTCCAGTGGCTGTTCATCCTTTTTAAAACTGGTTTCTGAATGAAGACAATGTAGTCTCTAAAATATGTCCACCTCTTGCCTTTGAGTAAAAAGTAAGATTTGATCTATACCTTATATAATGCAGCTATTTAGGTGGATAGAAACATGTGAAATGCACTGCAAATTAAGGCAATACTTTAGGTCTCTATGTGTGGGATAAAATTAATCCTCATGAAGCAAATATAGTTCTTAAAACCCATTTACACACAAACATTTCAGGATTTCCCAGGTGGTATTTTTCTTATGCTATAACATGACACTACACCATTCTTTATACTGTGATATGCATATAACTGTTCAACAGTTCCAGTAGAATTTACATAACAGAGAGATTCTTTGATATACACTTCACCAGCAGAGTAATCACTATTCCATAAATTATTTCAGACCAATTACAGGGCAACACTTTTCCTCCACACCTGATCCAGTGTAACATACTTCTTTAAAAACCCCAGTAGAGCTTTTAATCTTGTATTCTAAAAGTACACTTACTGCTTTCATAGACCGAGCAACAAAAAGTACTCCCTTCAAATTCCAACCACAATTTAGAAGGGTGCAAAAGAGCAAAATGGAGTTCCATTTTAAATAAACACATATCTTTGAAGTCTGTGAAGAATTTCCTTCTTTTTAGCAATTTCAAGCACAGTGCCAACAGTCATCTCTTGCACAACTACTTCTCTGAAGTAGCTCCAGTTCCAGTAGATGTAACTTCCTCCATATATCTCTGCCTGGAAAATCCAACTAGACAGTCAGCAGAAAACCTCAACAAATAAGGGTCCAGATCCACACAGGTGGATAAGAGGGAGTAAGACATCCTAATAGGAATTGAGTGTTTTAGGTATGTCTAAACTGTTTATTGTTTATAACAACCACTTCTTGTGAAGACATCAAAGATATTTTCACTGATTTGCAAACCATCTATTTGTCCAGTGAATATGTGGATGCCCCATCCCTGGAAGTGTTCAAAGCCAGGTTGGATCAGTAACCTGACCTAGTGAGTGGCATCCCTGCCCACAGCAGGGGGCTTGGAATCAGGTGACTTTTAAAGTCCTTTCCAATTCTATAACTCTGATTCTATTTCAAGTCACCTTTTACTTCATTCAATGCTCATGTTGCCAAAAAAAAAACCTTTGTGAAGCATGACTAAAACAGTATATTAAAATCAGGTTTGGTGATATTGCAATGTTTTTTAGTATGGAACCATTAATCAAATGAAGTTTTCAGGTTTAAATTCTTGTATATGAGCAGAAGGCCACATTTCTCAACAATGGTAGCTGGTCATGACATTTAGCAGGTAGAAGACATGTAGAATTAATTCATCTCAGGAGTTAATATTTCCTATATATAAATATGCTTAGAGACAAGCGAGGAACACAAATGCAGCTGTACAAGGGAAAATTCTGTCCCTGCCTGCCACCAATTTATGTCTTATAAACTGTGGATGAAGCCCCATATCTAAAATACCATCATCTGGCACTTAAAGAACAAGATGGTTTTAAATCATCACTGAAGTTCTGAACTGAATTTCTGTACCTCTGGCAACGATAGCAGTATTGATTTCTACACAATATAAATTTCATTATATTAGAGAATCCTTGTGCAAAAACCTCAGCAGATCGTTAAACAAAAAAGAAAAATAAAGGAGAGGGGGTTTATGGTGGCAGGCATGTTTTGTTCTGTGCTTTCTTTCCAGGTTTTTGCAGAAGAATGTAGAAAATACTACTACGTCTCCTACCACCTCAAGGGAACAAGCTTCTCCAGGAGCAGCTGCAACAGATCAAACAAGCAATGGAAGCCTCTCTCATGCTTTTTGGAAGAGCTAAAAAGACAACTCCTGTCTTCCACCCTTGTAATTTACAAATTAATTTCAGCAGAAAAAAAAATTCTGAAGTGCCTTCCCCTCTGCCTTGTATAATTTAATTCTCACTTCAGATGTAAAGGGTCTGTGGCAAAACTCCACACTTGTTTACAGAAGTTAAGCCTCATGTTTACCCAGTTATAACTAAATCAAAGTTTTCTGCCACAGCATTCTGCTTACTCAACTCACTTGGCTCCCTTCACAGTGCCTTTAGTGACACATCCAAATGTTTTGTGGTTGGTAGCTGTTGTCTCCTAATCTTTAGCGACAGCTCAGCGCAATCTGGTGTTTTCCAGGCTTGGATAGAAGACAGAAAAATAAATATATTTTTTCTTATATTCACTGATATTTTTCCTCTTTTCTCCTCTTCTTTTTTACCAAATGCTCTCTACAACAGCAGTTTTCTGCTTTTCACTTTTAATGACTGAGCTTTCAATTTCTGAATTTTAATCAATCTCTGTGGCCCAAGATGTTTCTCACCATATGCTCATGCTTAGGAAACAAGGTTTCTAGTGACAATGACCTTAAAGAAATTAATCATTTATTTGATATCTGATGTAGTAAAATTCCTTTATAAAGAAAGAAGTAACTTTGCCCTCCTTGTTTTTCTTCACCTCCTTTGCTTAACATTTCAGAAGGGAAAAAAAAAAAAAAAAACTCAGCTGGAGACGAGGGGGCAACACTACAAGAAAACTATGATGAAGAGCAGCCTCAGAAGATGGCCTGTGAGATAGAAAGCCACTAGTTTTGAACAGCTCTGGTCACTTGTAGTCACACAAGAAAGAAGAAAGGAAGAATTTATCAAGCCGACACTGTCTCCCTGCCCCAAGTGCAGAGACCCATCATTTTCTGTCTCTTGGCTAGTCTTTGTAATAAATATAGGCTTGCTGTGTAATGAAAACCATCTGAGTGTTTCTCAAGGTACAGATGCTTTCTTTTCTTCTGATTCCAGCTAAGATTGTTCTTACTCTTCATAATCTCTCACAGCTGCCAAAAATCCATCTTATCGTTGCATGAGGTGAAGTTTCCATTAACAGCTATTATGGTAGCAGAGGTCAGGCGACCAGTGTCAAATGAGCTGCTAAAGAGAAACACTGTGCTAGAAAATCCTGTACTAGGGAAGAAAACCTCAGCTGAGGTGTGTTTTATTATTAATCTGAACCGTTGTTATCTGCAGACGTGGCTGGGCTGTGCTGCTGACAGACCAGTTTCTGATGTCCGGGAACAAGACAGGGAAATTTGGGGTGTGGATGAAGTGGGAATACACATCCGCTTGGCTGGATGAAGAGGAATTTTAATAGTTTTGATGATGTTCAATCTGTCAGCCAACCAGACTGGCTGCGCCTTAGGCTGAAGGGCTCCAATGAAGGAAGCTTTGGCCATAAACATCACTTGCACACATACACTTCAGCACTCACGTTGTTGCAGGTGTGGTTCCTGACTCCCAGTCATGGCTGGGGAATAAAATAAAAGCAATAATGATAATAGCCCTTAGTTTCCAATCACCTAATGGAAAATAAGAAGTTTTCCTCAAAAATAAACAGCTCCATCTCAAACACTTTCTCTTTGAAAAGACCTTCCTCTAGTTAAAGCATCTGGATTGAACACATTATTTGTTGATAGCAATTAACAATATTTTAATGCCCTTCTAGTATGATAGTATATTTTGGAATTATCTACCTGAAAAACATATTGCCTGGAAGACATTTTGAATAGGAACACCCTGAATGTGTCTTTATAACTCTCTCTCTACAAGATAAGTACACCAAAGCTATAATCATACGGGTGGACACACTTTGCAGTGCCAACTGTTAATTGTCAGTGTGCTACACAGTGAACAAAGACAGAAGTTGGCAAATAAAAAAACAAGTTTCAATAGATTTCGGAATTGTTTTGCAAACTCCCTTTATTTTAAAATAATTAAATGCACAGTTATTTGGAAAAGCCTCACCAAAATATTAACTACCTCAATGTATTTTAAAAATCGCTTTTGACAATTCAAAATATAAAGGAATAAAATATTTTCAGAAAATGCTGGCTATTTTTCAAAGAATCACATTTTTCTTTCTACAATACCTCAATATTGAAAGCCCTAAATTTTAAATACAGACTCTACCAAAAATGCCACAACTGTCAGACACCAACATTATTGCAATATCTCAGCAACATCCTGCTGAGACATGGCCACCCTTCCTCTTCCAAAAAGCCATCTTGTAAATTTATGTGTCAGGTTGTGGGGAGAATTAGACTTCTTTTGCCAGCCAGCAGCATTTTTGTGTGGCATAGAAAAACCATTTCCCACACAGAGGTGTGAAGACCCTGCACTGCATTTAGTCCTGTGTTTTGCAGCTTAAAAAAAAATCCTTGCTCTAATTAAATCATTACAAAGTTCTTACAAAATTGCTCACAGCAAACCCCATTGCTGCAGCACACATGGCAGTCGAGAGAGTTACAACACACAGAGTATCACCATAGAATTCCAGAAGGCTTCAACCCACACAGAGTTACACCACACCACTTCAGAAAGCTGCAAGCATCTGCCCTTCTTGCCCTTCAGCCCAGCCTTTCATACCCTCATGTTGATGCACTGCACCTGAGTGCCCTCAGTTCCCTTTGGTCGTTGGTCAGTGCACCTGGGCACTCATTACCTCAATGCTGGTCACCCACTTGTCACAGCTATAGCCCATTAGCCACTCCCAATTACCACAAATTGTACCAAGGTTCAGTCAGAGACAGCATCTGAGCAATATCTATATCTTAAAACAGCTGACAGAAATAAACCAGCAATTAATCGTGACATACAGCTGGCAAAGTCCAACAGATGTCTTCAAGACCAGATAAAACCATCTAGATTACAATCCACATGAAAACTACCATGTCTCCTACTAAACCATAAAATGGATACATCTGCCTGAGGGGAAAAAAAAAATCTATAGTGCAGTTAAAACATTTCTTCCTTTTGTCTTATTTACCTAATCTAAATGGGAGAAAAAAAACCCCAAAACTCTGTTTTACAATTAAGACTGTCATGTGGACATGGCAAAGAAAGCCACTTGTGCAGTTAAAGTAGAATGATCAGAATAGAAACACAAATCTTGGTGAAGGGTACTCATCACAAAATGCAGAACATTAATTACTTTCACAGAAATACAAAATAATTTAAAAAATCCAATGGTCAGGATATACATGCATACCTAAAAGACAAGTCCCAAAGCAGAATTTTGAATTATATATTATTTTATCTATTATAAAGTAACAGTTTTAGAAACACAAGCTCTTCTGCATTCCTCTTTCCCAAAAATGACCCCAGAAATAAATCAAGTCACTTCTGACTTACGTGTCTGGTAACAACAGCCAAGGGTGGAATGAGTGATTTGGCTTCCCAGTACTCCCAGCTGGTCAGTGGCAGCACATGTCACAGCTGAGATGGCCACAACACACAGAGTGTCACCATACAGTATCAGAAGGCTTCAACCCACACAGATTAACACCACACCACTCCAGAAGGCTGCAAGCATCTTGCCCTTCTTGTCCTTCAGCCCAGCCTTTTATGCCCTGATGTTGATGCAGTGCACCTGAGTGCCCTCTGTTCCCTTTGGAGGTTGGTCAGTGCACCTGGGCACTCCATGGCTCATTGCTGTCAATGCTGCTCACCTGCTTCTCACAGCTGTGCCCACTGGGGATGAGGCTCTGCTGCAGCCCCACCCCAATTACCACAAACTGTGTGCGTACACCCCATGTCTGCTGACCTGTTGGAACAAGTCCAGAGGAGACCACCAAGATAATTAGGGGGATGGAGCATCTCTCCTGTGAGGAAAGGCAGGGAGAACTGGGGTTGTTCGGTCCAGAAAAGTGAAAGCTTCATAGTAATCTAATTGCAGCCTTCCAGGACCAGGAAGCCTACAAGAAAGATGGAGACACACTATTTACAGGGGCCTGGAGTGACAGGACAAGAGGGAAGGGCTTCAAGCTGAAAGAGGGTAAACTTAGCTTAGATATTAGGAAGAAATTATTTACTGTGAGGATGGTGAGACACTGGAACAGGTTGCCAAAAGAAGTTTGGATGTGCCAGACCAGACTGGATGGGGATCTAAACAACCTGCTCTAGTGAAAATTATCCCTGGCCATGGCAGGGAGGTTGGACAAGATGATCTTTAAGGTCCCTTCCAAGCCAAATGATTCTGTGGCCTGAAACTTTGGCAGTCAATTTGAGGAAATCCAGCACCCAAGACTCTACCACTACAACCTGGGGAGCAGCTTACTCTCAGGAGGAAGTACACAAGTGCTCTGTGGCAATGCCATCACCACAGCCACCTTGAACCTGGGGTCCCCAGGGCCCCAAAGGGGCTGGCAGAGAAGGAGCAGTACAGGCTCTGGAGGATAATTGGGAAGCACAGAGCATTATCTGTAGTGTCTTCACAGAGCCCCATAAACAACACTCTTAATCTGTACTTTCTATGACAAAGAAATGCTATAGGAGAAGAAAAATGCAGTACTAAGTAGGTTTTTCTAACCTCTTCCCCTGCTGAAAGCCAAGGTGGATGTTTCAGTGATGAAGCCAAATGATCTGACTTCATCACTGAAACTGCAGCTACTCCTTAGTTCATACAGAAATATACTGTCTTCCTCAGTGCTAACATGACAAGAAAGGCATTAAGTGATAGGTTTGAATCAAAAGGATGTTGAATAAAAAAGCCACTGTCTTTTAAATGGATTAATGAAAATGTTTTTCACTTGTCTCAACTGCAGAAAAACTTGTTTTATATAACACACAATTAGCCTATAGACACCAAAGTGTTTTGGGTTTTTTCTTTTCCTAACTGAGAGAAGACTTACATATATGTCATGATTTCTGGTGGAAATCTGGTCTGTTTCAAAGTATGGTGATAACAGGAATACCAGATTAATGGGCATCTCAGTTGGATTAATGGGAACAAGGCCTGAAAGTGAAAATGTACATTACTGAATAAAGAAAATAAACTCTATTTAGAATTGCACTTTGAGTAACTGTGAGTGACCAATAGATTACAAAGAACATTTCTCAAGATGTTTATGTTGAAACAAATCTTCAGTAACCTGTGCTCTGCTCCTTAATGCTGGGGTCCTCTTTAAATATAAGACTGTGATTACACAAGGATAAAATGGTTAAACAGTAAAACAGATACAACAGTTGGACTTGATGGTCTTAAAGGTCTTTTCCAACTTAAATGATTCTCTGGTTCTACAATGTCAGCACTTCTATTGTCCTTATTACAAGCATAAAGAGCAGTCTGCACGCACAAATCTCTGACAAAATGATTTTCAAGCCTCCTGTAGTTTAGCACATTTCTGTCTTCCAAGCAAAATGGGAAGTGAACCCAGACTGAAAGCAGAACAAGGTGGGTTGGCTGAGGAAGGCTGTCACAGCCTTTGCCAGCCAGCCACATCTTGCTGTAGGGCTGGCAATCTTTTAAGCTGCCCTTTACATGCCAAGTCTCTCTCTTTCCTTCATAAAGAAGGGAGGATTTTACCACCCTACTTGCAAATACCTGCAGAGAAAGATAGAGGGAATGGCATCTAAGGTGGACAGGACCCCTGTGACACAAATCACTGATGGACGAGATCAGCAATAATACAAGTATGATAAACTCAAGACAGGAACTGAAATAAGAAAAAAACCAAAAACAAACTAAAATCTGTGTTTACCATCGAGATGCAGCTGTAGACATTTGTGCCACAGGGAGAGGTGGAGAAAAAAACTGATAATAAAAAGTTATTGCAGGATATACAAACTTAAAAAAATATAGATTTGAAAGCAATGTCAAAAATGCTTGTCTTTTATCAGCATCACACTCAATGTAGCTCATGATTCTTTTGCTTCCTTAGTATTACACACTTCTTTGTGGACTAAAACCAAACACCAGCAGCTGCAAGGGCAGGGACAGGGCTGATTTAGTGTAGTAGCTCCCTTATTTCCTCTAGTTTCTGTCTTCCTCACAGTAGGAATCCATCACATTTACATGCACCAGAGCAGAAATAACAGTATTTCCAGTCAAAACTCTTACACAAATTAAGCTCTGCTTTGTTGGTTACTATTAAGTCGGGAATCTTTTTTTTTTATATTGAGAATTATTTTTATAAAAGTCAGATGTTTTAATCCATGTTTCTTAGAAAAGCTTTTTATTTCATTGAAAATTGACTGCATTAAAAATTAAAAGTATGACATTTGTTATAGAAAAATAGTAGATTAAGAAAATATTAGCACAGTCATGGTAAAAATGCCTTTTGTCGCTGTATTGTCATCTCTTGATTAGGGTTCTTGATCCAGCAAATTCTTTTTTGATGCTTTACAATCCCTTCTCTTGTTGAACCTGGTGCTTCATGAGAGCTGTCTGAGCCCTAGCCCACAGGGAAAATGGGTGCATAAAAAACCCAATGTAGCTTTCACTGGTCATCATATCCACACTCCCAGACAGATTTTTCATTGGGGCATCCTTTGGGTTTCTTTCCATAGATAATTGAACTTCCAAGTAAAACATGAAATGAACAGTTTTACATTTAAAAACAGCTTTGATAAATAACTTTCAACCTGTCCTACTCATTACTGCACACTTAGCATTTCCATGTGTGCTGAGGAGATATTATACCTGGGTTCATCATACATGCACTGAAATACATAACTGCACCTTCAGCATCTGCAGCAGAGTTCTGACAGGCTGGCAAATAACTCAGGAGCTGCAGCAGACCCTGTTTCCGAGTTTAGCAACTGGAAAATAAAAGCATCAGAGGCACCAGGGCAGTAGAGCAAGACAGTGTGTGCTGGCAGGCTGAGCTGGTTTTACTCTCTGCATAAGCAGAATGGTGCATGGCTGATTTTTCTGTCAGTGAGCCAGAAGTTCAAAGGTAGTGGGGCTGAGTCGATCCAGAGGTAACTGGAGGGAATTTCACTCACACACCAGCATTGTCCTCTCATCACAATGCTGGCTACTTCCAGCAGTAACTTTCTTCTCCCCTCCACCTTCTCTTCCCTTTTCATTATTACTGCTACACTCAATAAGGTAGCAACATATGTGGTGTTTTTTCCCAGTCCAGCAACAGTAAGTGTTAAGTAGATGATAACTCCAAAATGCAACGTGTATATCATATTTTGTGACTAACACAATCTCCCAATCAGGACATTTTGATCTTCCAGTTACAGCTAGGGACTTTGGCAGGAAATGATCTTTTTACATGCTCTCATAAACTCTCAGAAAGTCTGGTTTTGGTTCGCTCTTTCTGCTAAAGAACACCAATAGTTTCTCTTTGGTTTCCCAGTGTACGTTTACCAAGCTGATAAAGGCTGCAAGACGGATCGAAAGAAACACTTTGTTTATTTTCTTTTATTTTGGCAGTGATAAGAGTGTGGAGTCCGTTTTAAAACCAGGAGAAAAATAATTGGCATGTCCCAGTTATTTTTTATACACAGGCACACATGAATGCATGCACACACAGATTTTAGGGTTTTTTATGGGTACCTTCTTGACTTGCAGCCAAGCCATGTCAATGCGAGCCAGCTCATGTATTTAATTGTATCAGCATATAATGGCAGACAGATTTTCCTCCTTTCTGTGCTGCAGCACGAGAAGCTTTCCTAGGAAAGCTTGTTTTTTTACTAGGAAACAGGAGAGTGCATGGTACGAAAAGTAAAACCCCTGCTTCCATTGTCCAAGAGAGATTAAAAACACAGACATATCTACATGATAAACTGAAACACAGTATCATGCCCTCTGTGTAATTTATGGAATATATGCCTGAACTAATAAACGCCTCAGGGAATAGTTAGTGGTGAGTGGAAGCCTTAAGTGCAGTGGTTACATTAAAATCAGGCTAGACTAGCTAATGCTTTGCTTTTAGGTACAGACAACAAAACAGAAGCTACAGTCCAAAACTCAGAAAAACCTGCTGAACTTTCACCCCTCTGTGTCTCTGTCTCCCTTTCCACAAACACAAAACCCTCTCAGTAAATTCCAAGCAGGAAATAACAAAAAATTGCTTGGAAAACACTGATAATACTGTTCTGTTATTATGGTCAACATTCAGCAGAATATGCAGAATAATACACTTTATGCCTTTTAGGCTTAAACCTGTCATGAAGAGAACAAAAAGGGCTGCAAGTTCTTTATCCAGCATGTTGGGTTGAAGGTAAGGTCATTGCTTGCCAGCAGGCTATGACTGACTCTAATTAAACATTTTTTATACCACTCATCTGCGGCTGGGAAACATGTCATTAAAACACAGGAAACATTAATCTACAGATTAATGCTATAGAAAGAAAACTTTTACACAATCTTTACTCAACAATTTAAAGAAGCTTACAAAACATTAACCCCTGGGATACCACAATGCCGCCACCTAGTAAGAGCTCCAAGTGGATGTTACTCTGATAATAACCTGCTTCTTCATCAAATCACACTAGTTTTGCACCAGAGTGAGGGTACTTATCCCAGTGCTGTTCCATTCTTTTGCCTCCATACTAACAGACCTTAAATTAGAGAATTGGCTATGTGTATTTACTGCATTTTTGACTATTTGGAGCAAACTTCAAATGCTTTTCAGAAAAATGGTGGGCGATCACTCTATAAATCCCTACGTTTCAGGCTAGTCAAGTGCCCAGCATATACTGTTATTTATTCATTATTTATTTTTATCAAGCACTGTGGTCCATCTTGAAGCAATTGCATTGCTGTGTGAAGGCATCTCCATGCTAGCTCCATCTGCTTATGAAATCAAGTAATGTTTTGGGGTAGGAGGGTAGAGACAGAGGGGAATTTATGGATCAGCACAGATTTCTATGCTCTTGTCTGTTTACCAGAAGTAAGCAAAATTTGCTGTTGGTTTTGAGGTGATATTTAGTTCTTGCACTGAATCCCCCCATTTATTCTCTTTCCATTCTGTAAGGAGTTATTTAGGTTCAAACCCCTTAAAAAGGGGTTCATAGTGATTAGAAATGGTGTAACTAGTAACGTGTATTTTGTCTTAGATTTTACAAATCTATATACCTACAGAGCACATTCAGTATTTTTGTAGGCATGCAACTGAAATTGAGGACATTTTCTTCCTATTGGTACCTATTTATGAATATGTATAGATGAACAAAAAGAACATTTATATTTAATGTTTCAATCTGTACCTTTAGAAACGCAGCACACAGTTTCACCAGTAGCATATTATCACTGCTCTTACTTTTCAGGTTTTTTCATAACAAAAAGTCTGTCATCCAGTCCTCACTGTTACAAAAGCATTTAGTTAAACAAGTTCAGATTTTTGCTAGAACCATGGTGGAAATATTTACAGTAAAACTCACCTGGCTTCAAGTATTGTTCCAAAGTTGAAATTCAGCCCAGTCTTGGAAGTTCACAAAGGTTCATTAGCTTATTTGAGCAAAACCCAGGCTCATTTTCAAGTAAACTTTGGCTGATATTTAGTTCTAGATAAAGGGCACAGTATGATAGTGATATGATTAAAATGTCTTGAATGCAAACCCTCTGTTCTTTCTTGTGAAGTGGAAGAGAAACATTATTGTTTTGGTTACCCATTCAACACTCATAAAATCAGCCACTCACTTTCAGAGGGAGACTTACTGTTCATGCTCACAAATATTCACCGAGCAGCCAAAGGATTTACACAGTCAGCTTAAAAAAATACAAAATGTGGGCAAGTGAAAGCATGGCTGGCTATTTAGGGAGTTAAAATGTCTCCAAAACTGGAACGAGCAAAGTGCGTTCTACTTTAGCAAGAGACAAAAAGGGAAAACAACATCCTAAAAACTCTTACAAACTTTAAAATCTATTCCACATCATTATCAGCACTTGACAGCTTTATAAATTAATTGTTTCTTATTGTCCATTAACCCAGTGACCCAGATTTTACTGCAGCTCAGATCCAAACAAAAATCTTTCTAATCAGATGGGAAGGGAAGATCTTTAACGAAATTTAAGGACACGCTGAAACCTGGTCTGTCCTACCATGCTATATTGCATGCTGCTAATCTGCAGAGAGCTACAGCTAGTTTGTCAGGATTAAACAAGGGAGGAATAAGAAAGTATTATTATCTCCTCTGAGGCTTCAAATCAATTTTCAGTCTGCTGTGATGACCCTGGCCACCTTCAAGGCTCCCTGGAGAAAAGAAGGAAAGGAACTTAATAAATAAGGGTTCATAAAGATGGCTGCAGCTCTAAAGAGCATCCACTGCTCTCTTTTTTCATCCCGTAGTATATTGTGAAGAAAGACTGCCTCAACCATATGAAAATATAATAAAATGCATATGTTTCTTTTATATATGGAAAAGGTATGTAATTAGTTTTAGTTTAAAATAAGAAAAAATGGGCTGGATGAATGTGTGCTCACTATAAAAGAGAAAAGAGCACTTTTTTTTTTTTTTTTAGAAAGGCTCTTCTTAAAAAATTCCTAGTAAAACAAGCAGATGGGCTAATTTCACTTAAGCTAAAAATAATACACAAGTGGAGAAAGCCAAACTTGAGTCTCCCTTTGTAGGGAGCGTCAGGTATATATTTAGAGGGATCCACATTTTCCTTGGCAACTTGGGACAGAAATCAAAGGCATACCTTTGCTGCTTAACAAATCATTATCTTTACCTTTACTGCTTAGGAAAAGAGGACCAGAAGTCTCAGTTGAGTATTGAACCTTCTGGTTGTCCACATAGTTTTTAGTTCATTCCCTGGCTCCACTTTGGAGTCTTCCAGCCAGCTCTCTTCAAGACAAATGTGAAATGGAGAATTTTAATCCTGATGCAATCTGGATTCAAGGAGGGACTGCTCCATAACTCTGAATCTAGAAGCTCTACCTTGGTTTGTGCTTAATGACATAAATAAACTGAATGTATTTTTCCAAGGCATGGTAATGTTTTCAGGAGGCAATAAAAGCTTTTAGGAAACAGCCTTACCCTGTACCCATATGGTATGTTCGAAAACCTGGCACAAGTTTAATTTGCATATATTTAGATATGACCAATTCCCAGTGTAACTTCTCTATGCTGCCCCTCTCTTTGACAGGTATGTCAGGAAATCAAGGAAATTTCACAAAATTCCAGGTTTGATTGTGGATACTGTTTGATACAGTGCAAAAATAAAATACCTTCTATTTAAAGCATAGATTTGCTCTTCCTAAAAATATGGCATACACAATACTCTGGGTTCCTCCTAACCAACTACTTGTAATATTTCTACTTAAACAAGGGAATTTTCCCTCTTTCACCTCAGTCTGAGCTTTTCCTTTGATTTTCTCTCCCTTGACCTGATGAGGAGGGAAGTGACAGAGCAGATTTGGTGGGCACATGGTGTCCAGCTCAAGGTCAACCCACCACACAAACCAAGCAACCAAAATCACAGGTTTAAGCATGAGGAGAAAGGGGAAGGGAAAAGGGAAGGAGCAAAGAGGAAAAAGGGGAAGAGAGAAGTGGAAAAGGAGATGGACTTTTTTGAGAGGGGGCAAAAACCAACTTAAAACAATCCTTTTACTTATAAAATCTAAACCAAAACTAATCACAAGCTCAAAGACATATATCTTCCATATTTATATCAGGTTGCCCTTTGGAATACAATCACATTTTAAATCATGACTATGCACAGTAAATAGTACTCAGTAGTCTAATTTCTATTCATAATTTAAAGTATTTCTGAAGTGAGAAATCCCTGAGTGAAGAAAGAATGTAAACTCAGAATATGTGTTCAGTAACATTTGCTTAGTGAAAAAAGAAAAAAAAAAAAATCTTTGGAGTTGCTACTGTGGCTCACTATTAAATCTGAGTAGCT
This sequence comes from Anomalospiza imberbis, assembly GCF_031753505.1. Lineage (NCBI taxonomy): Eukaryota > Metazoa > Chordata > Aves > Passeriformes > Viduidae > Anomalospiza > Anomalospiza imberbis. The sequence continues at coordinate 38,090,138 of NC_089684.1, read as the reverse complement.
GTGCCTGAATGATTTATGTGCTAAGTTATTAAAAGTAAATCAAATAAACACATGGGAACACCAGTCAGTCCTTTTGCTCTCGCTAAATCCCCCTCAGGTTATTTCTCATATATCAGCAGTGTGGCCAAGCAGGCTGCAGGACTCTTCAAGTATCATGATAATATTTTGGCATCTCCAAAAAGCAGTGACAAAGGGGAAGACTTTTGACATTGTCAAAAAGTGTTTTGGAAGTGTTTATTCATATAATTATGACAAGTTGTTTTAATTAATGCTGAAGGACCCTTCTCACTTTCCCAAAATTACACTTATCTTGGTGTCTTGAACATTTTCAGGACATATTTGAGACCCTATGAAATATATGCACATGAAACATAAAATACATTTTCAGAGTTGCAATCCTGCAGTCTTACTCTATTTTCTTCTTCCAAGTTTCACAGTGATTAAGTTTCAACATCAGTTTCCTTAATGACTCATTATATCTGAAAATGATTTCACTATAATTCATGTTGAATCATAGAATGAATTACAGAATGGTTTGGGTTGGAAGGCACCTTTAAGATCAGCCAGTTCTAGGCTCCCTGCCATGGGCAGGGACACCTTCCTCTAGATCAGGTTTGCCCAAGTAGAATGTGTCCCTGACCATGGCAGGGAAAAATTAAAGTTAAGTTAATCAAGTTAAAGATTTAAAAATATATCTTCAACCAAAAAGACTTACTGGCATCATCTCAGGCTTTTTCCCAATGTGACTATTTTGCACAGAATATTACAAACCATACATAAATTACACTCATTTTTATAAGGATATCTTTCACATTATGTTCTCTGTTGTGGAAACTTTCCCATACACAAAGAACTTCCATTATATTTTACTTTATTCTAATCCCAGTTATGCTTGTCAGGATTCATGAAAGCTCAGTGCAGTCATTCAAGCTGTGAGAGAACAGACTTTAGAGGGCTATGCCTTTTTACACTGTTCTTCTTGCAGGTTCATCTATAATGAAATAAATAGTTTGGGCCCGTGTTGTTTCTCAAGGAGGCTTACAAAGAAGTTTTCCATATTTAGGATCTCAGCCAGTGAAACAATTTCCCTTTCTTATTCTTTCTTACTGGAACACCAAGATGGAAAATTCATCATATTTGCTGAAGGAATAAAACATTGTTCTCATGTATGAGCATGCTCCCCAATTAACCAGTTCCCATGGCTGTCATAGACACACATAACTATCACTGCTTTATATCACCAGATGTGTGTTCTGACCTGGAAAATTGTCACCATTTCTAAATGGGGACGTATCTGTGCAACTGCCTCGAAGAAGTCTACCCATCACTTCTGAAGACACATCTCACAGTGCTTTGCAGTGTGACCTGTTTATCACGCGGGACTTGAAAAAATGCACTATTAAAGTTACTTGTTTGGACATTCTATTCCTACCCCTATCGTCATTTCTCTCTAAATTCACAGCTAACCTCCATACTCTGAAAAAGGTTATGAAGTTTCATAGAGTTACTTCTGAGGACCAACATTGCCAAGCGTTTCTATTTCCTGTTATTTATTAATAAAAGCAGGAGTTTCACATAAAAAGGATGTTAGTTCTCAGTGTTTTCTTTCCACATAAGATGTTGGCTTTCTTAAAAAACAGCAAAACCCATTAATATCCCAACATCTTTTTTTTTTTTTTTCCAGAGAACCTCTCCTGGTATTACATGTAAATTAAGTTGGTTGGTTTCTATTCCCAGGGATTAGGTTCTCAGCAAGACTGAAAAATAAAAGTTACCGGGAATCTTCATCAAGGGGGCACCATTCTTCTCTGAAGGCCAAAAAATGGCAGATGAAAGTGGCAATACATTTGTGCCAGCACATGTAGCACAGACAGTTCTCTTAAGGAATCCTTACATAAACTGCAGCCCAAAAAGAGATTTCAGCTGAACTTTTCAATATTTGGATTGCCTCTAAATCAACAGACAATACAGAGAAAACATTTCTTATGCTGGGAAAAAAAAGAAAAAACAACTTATTTTTAAATAGCTTCCATTTTCCTATTAAACAGAATAGCACTTTCATAAAATAAAATACTCATATTAATGAGCCTTCTGTAGTGACCAACAGGGAAAGAATGAGCAATCAAATATGAGATTATTCTTATTGATTCTTATGTCATTACACTCGAGGAATAGTCTGCAGATACCATCTGCAGGTAAATCCTGGAATTAAATTGACAAAAATTACAGCCCAAGACCACCTCTGAGTTCAAAATTCAGTCCTATTCATTCAATTTTTTTCATGCCATTTTCAAATTCCAGAAGAGATTTTAAAATCCTCACAAAAGAGTTATGTTATGATGGAGAAAAATAAGTATTTACTAGTGCTACAGCTCATTTCAGATACCATTTCAGATTCTAAAAAAGCTAACTTGCATTAAAAAAACCCTGGAATTTAAAAAAAAATTACCATTGGGCATTACAAATGATATATAGCTAATTTTGTAAGTCTTTCAAAGTTCTGAAAAAAATATATGAGTTTTTTTCTCCAAGTACAGGCTGTCTATTCCCCTCCCTACAATCAGAAAAGGTTAAGCCACTGAGCCACTTATTTTTGGGTCAGCAAAGTAAGAGCACTGCTGAAATGTAAGGTTTCATCTTTCAACAGGAAATGTCTGCCTGGAGTAAGATTTTCTTTCACAGCAGCCCCCAGTTTATGGCATCAATGGCTTACACTGCAGGGAAAGTGAGGGAGAGAACAAGTACCAGGTTTGTACACAAAACTGGACGGAAAAGATGAACAACTTTTTTTAAAGCTGAACAACTTTTTTCCCTTCCATTCCAGGGGGAAAGTGGTACGTGTTCTCTAACACTGCCTAATTTATTTACAGAAATGTATAAGGTGTTATTTTCTTGAGCACAAGCAAAATCAAGAAACATGAGAGAGTTTTCTGCTCACTTTTCCAAACCTCTCTTAGTCCAATACCTGTTTCCTCAGGGACATATTCTCCATGCAACACTAAGTTCTGTCTCCTGTCCTTTTACCAGCTCCTACATCAGATTCTTTCATCTTTTCCTCATCTCTCCTACAGATAGGCAAACAACCAAAAAACAGAGGCTAGAAGAACTGTTCTTGCTTCCAACTGCCTTCAGTGAGCCTTTCCTGCATCCTGAAACCCTATATGGATGACTGCATGCCACCCTTTTGGGTGGCAGCAACATCTTTACAAATGTTTTGTTTATTTTAGGGCCCTAAAATTGCATTCGCCCACTAATTTGCTTAGGTTTTCAGGAAACTTAGTTTCAGCTATAGAGTTTATTTTTCTTATTTTGTTTCTTACATTTAAACAATCTTTCCTATATTTTGATAATGCATTTTAAAGCACTGAAGATCAATAAGAAGAGAGTATTCCCCAGAAAACAGGACTATATGAAATAAGCAGAATACCTAGAAAGCAACTTTAGATTAATATCTATCAGTTGCTAATGGGGAAAAAAATAACCAGAAGGGAATGCTGTTATCTGAAAAATACAGATGGTTAGCCAGGAAAAGCCAAGAACCTTTTCATCACTAAGATGAATTGTAGATTTCTGAGGAACTGCCACTCTATTCACTGATTGAGTGGTTTCTCATGATAACAAACCCCAGAGCATGAAAGATAAGGCTGTCATTTCACCAGCCACCTCCAAAGCACAGGTACAACTGGTGTCTGTATGGGCAGAGAAGAAAACAAAAATACACCATGAGTGATTTTCATGAGGCAATGGTAATTTTTTTTTTGAGCCCCAAAAGCAACCAGTAGTGGTAGCTTTATATGAATATTTCAAAGTTACAGCAGCAACAATAGCATTAGATAAATCTGACACTAAAAAAAAGCTGAGGTAGAGTTACCTCCACTTTCAGGATGGAAGTTCTGTTTAAGCCCAGCTGGACTACCAGCTCATTTCAAGCTTTCTGCTGAATTTATATTGAGTGCTAATGATCTCCAGCTAATTCCAGATTGGAGTTAAGAGTTTACAATAGAAACTGACCTTTGGTGTCCCAGAGGAAAAAAGGGAGTGAAATGATTATCTGAGGCTATTTGTTAGGTCTGAAAAGCCACTTAATGGATCAATAAATCAAACAGTGAATGAAGCTGGTTTAGAAAGCAGGTGTGTGGATTCTAGTACTAAATAGGTGTTTCATGTGAGAGAACAGTGTAGCTTATGTTAGACTGAATGAAATCAGCTGGACTGTGTCCTGTAAATCCCTAAAGCAGGATGACATTTGTTCTAACTTCTTGTAAGAACACAGTAAAACATCCTTGGACATGTGGCTTGCACAAAATGTGTCACCATCATGTGCATGTAATATTTGGTGAGCTTTAATGCAGTACACTAGTAATAAATGCATGAGTGCTTATAAACATAGATCAGTCAAGGGCTGCCAGGAAACATCAAAGACTGCTTAGTGCTCACATTTAGGATATTTTCTCATTTAAGACAGAATAATATATCACTGAACCACCATCAAAGAAAAATGATGGACAGAACGAAAAGACAACCAGCTTGCTTAGGAAAATTAAAAGCAATTGAAGCCCTAAACCTCATCTTTCCTGTCCTGCCCATGGCATGGCATAAGGGAATTCCAGAGACACTGCTTTTTTCAAGTGATATTCAGTTTGCCAGCAGGTATAGAGAAAACTACCACAGGAAACGCTGCAAGAGCCACCCACATTATCCCAAGAGTGCTTCATTAGTCCATCGGTAAATCAGTGGTCTTCGTTAAAAGAGTGCCATGTAAAAGGCTATCAAAATATCTATCCTGGAATATTTTAAGATGTTTTTGTCAGTTTAGGGTTTTTTGATTATTAAAATTTGACAGACTTGAGGATTTGTTACCAAAATGGTAGAAATAGTAGAGAAAACAGGCTTGCTGTCGGACAACATATAATACTTTATGTAAATTTGAAAGGCACTGCATGCTACAATGTGCTGTAGTGTACTACAATGCTCAGTGTTTACTCAGCAGAAAGATTTACTCAGTAAAATCACAATTTTTCCAACTCTTCTAACTACATGCTGATGTATTACAGTGGAATAAGGCTAGAGCCTTATTCTATTCCACGTCAAATAAAGAAACACAGAACAAGTAGGTAGCATACAAACTTATTTTTCACATCCCAGACCTCTTAAGACAGAGTACATATGAATGTCCCCTTGCCCCTAGAAAACTTGGTAACAGCAGTCTGGAATGTGACTCTTGTGGCAAAGTCAATTCCAAAACAATCCTTGCTGATATTATCACTACAGCACCTTCCTCCATACACATTTGTCCCAGACAGTACACTTTTGAGCTAAATCAAATAATCATCCTGAAATAGCATTTTCCAAATGTTTTCCAGTCCATAACAGGCAATGTCTAGTAAAGCATTTAGTATAACCTCAGTAGAAGGAAACCTGTACTTCCAGTAAGTCTTTCTAAGCATTCAAAAAATATTAAATTGGAAGGAACTGTTAGTCTGTTGGGATGTGATAAAAATTCAGTATCAACCTAAACAATTACAGAAGTTGCTTATCATCAAATAAAGTCAGGTGCAAAATGCTTAGTTTAAATCAGGGAAATTGTATGCACAAAGCCAGAATGAAAAATGATTAAGCAGCAGTTGCTAAGAGGTTTTAGGAGTGCCATGGATCACAAGCTGAACATAAATCAAAAGTTGTGTTTTGTGGAGAGAGCAGGCATCACACTGGGATGTGTTTTACAATATTGCCTGTGAAAGGCTGGAGATGGAGCCCTTCCTGCGACTGTGCCAGGAAGCTTCTCGATGCCTGCCCTGGAAACACCAAACTAGGAACAAAGTTCACCATTTAGAGAGTCTGCAAAGGGGTGGTGAGAGTGAGAATAAGTGATAAGAGGAAGGAGATGAGGAGACAGGGGAGGGTGAGAAAGGAGAAAGGAAAGGCTGAAGCTCCTTAATTAGAGAAAGCAGGATGAAGGCAAGAGCAGTGTTCAAATAACAGAAATAAGAACAGCTCTTAAACCATTTGGACTTCCAGGACTAAATGGACATGAAGTTATGGAATTAAACTTCAACAGCAAAGATGAGTTATGCACTGGGGGGAGGCTAATAAAGCCATCAGGCAGGCCCAGGGAAAGCATGGGTGCTCCATCACTAGAAGCCCTGAAGACAAATGTGTTAAGAGACGCAGACATACTTGATTCTCCCACTGGGGCAGGAGAGACCTCAGCAGGGATTATAAAGCTGTACATTCAATTATCCTGTGATTCTACAGAACTATTGCCACCATGGTATTATTCATCTCTTTAGAAACTATGCAGACACTACTGAAATAAAAGGGAGAAGAGGGGGTGATGAGTTTTTTTCATAAGTTTCTTGTGATGGATGCGAGTCCCTGGTGGGCTCCTGGGTGCCTATTAAGGAAACCTCCAGATAGATACAAGTCTAATACTTCCCATTTTATCTTCTTTTTTACCCTCACTATGATTATTTAGATTCCATTTTGTTTATACTAATCTTAGTGCATCACATCCTCCACTCCAGCAAATACAACCCCTCAGAACAGCCCAAGAGATCCCCTGCATGATAAAGAAGTGCCAGGAATCTTTTTCTTCTTTTTTTTTTTTTTTTTTTTTTAAATGAACATGTTTTTGAGTTAATAATATGCTGAGGGAGCAGCTGCACTCAGCAAAACTCCAGCTATAAAACCCTGAAAAGCTTGTGTTTCTTTCACATCATACTGCAGCCAAGCCAGCTGAGCCTACATCTGCCTCAAATCACTGGCAGGTAAAGCTTGTGTCTCACTCCAGGGATGTAGTCCCACTGGGTTATTTTATTTATTTGAAGCAGAGCAAACTGAAACATTTGGTTTAGCTTGAAATCATGTTTCTCCCCAAAGTTCACATGAATTTCAATGGACTTTTTTTGCACTGTTTTGTTTTGATATGCCTGTTTTTACTGTGTGTGCTGCACACTTGCAGCCACAAACAAAAGCCATAAAACTGGTGGGGGATTGCCATGGCTGTGCTGCCATGTGCTTCAAGGACCATGACAAAGGAACATGGTGCTTGTATTTGTAAATTCTAAAACACAGAAACTCAAGGTGGGAAGCACCAGGGCCAGTTTGCATTAACCAACTCTAAAACTGGTGGGGTATATACACATAGAACAGCAATCCAAGTATCTCAACTTTTCTCTTTATCCAACCCTGCTAGCTTTTACTAGTTTTGACGTCCCTCTTGCTATTTGCATCCACATTCCCTTAAATCATTTCTGTTCCCATAAATCCCTTCTGTATTGCCAACACTGCATTGAGTTTGTCTTTTCAGATTGTCATTCCAAAAAAATGCTGTGAGAAATAATTTTCCAAGCTCTTAAATCATTCCTGCACATACCACCCAACTGATCTGGGGAGTACTGCTCAACCAAATCATAATATTCAAAGTTAACAATGCCAGTTAAAACAAAGATTGACCACAGGTCAATGCAAATCTCTCTTTGCCCTACAATCCTCCCTGCTCATCCTTGGGTACCTTTCTGCTCCCACCTTCCCCTCCCCATGACTCAGGAACTTCAGTCACACCGATTTGAAGGTTGGCTTAAATAAGTTTCTTTCAGCAGCCCTCTCCAGCATCAATGTCTCTTTCTCCTACCTCAAGAGATATCAGAAAAAGCTGTTTAAGGATTATTCTGGTCTGGTCATTTACAGTTTTGAAATCACACCTTGTGCTTAGCTTTCCACATGAGAGTTCCATGTTCTGGAGTCGCAGAGTCAATGCATTTAGCCAGAAAAAAATTATTTAACATAGGAACTTCCACAATTATCCTGGAGGAAATAAACATCAGTAAGTTTGAGCAGACCAATTAATTACAAATATCAGAAGAGACTGATGGCAAGTATTTTGTTGCTTCTTAACTGCTTTGAGAGGAAAAAGTTTGAAATGAGTGAATAGATTTCACTGCATGAATGAAAGCGAAAAATTAGTGCCCAAGCCCAGTGGAAAGACCCAAATAAAATACTTGCACATGGAAAGAGAATTCATTTTGCTTGTGTTTATAAATAAAGCATGTAAACAGTTGATTTTTGACTTTGTAACTCAGTGGAAATGTGAGTCAGAAAGTGTGAATTAATGTCACCAGATGCAGCCACTGACCTACTTAAAGACAAATCTGACACATTATCAAGAACAGAATAAAACTGAAAGCCAACAGAAAATGAATTTTCTACTCATTTTAAAGCATTCGTATGATCTCAGTTTTGAAAGCAGACCTCCTGCAGTTTTTATCTGACTTTCATGGCACATTAATTCATGACCCAGGGATGAATGACAGCTGTCAGTTCTGCTCAGAACACTGACAGTGACTACCTGTAGGCCAGTGGATCTGTGACTCTGTAATGAAGAAGTCACTGAGATCTCATCTCAACCTGCATTTGCTGCAGACATTAGTAGAAAAAAAAAAAACAACAGAGATGCAACATGAACCACGTCTATAATTGGGCAAACCTAAGCATAAAAGTGGCAAATGATCATTCACTGTCATGAACTCACAGAAATGTCAAGGACTCAACCAACCCTTTCCTTAGCTCAGGAATACTGTGAAGTGTATTTTACTCATCCTTCACACATACTGATCCCCTGAAAAATCTCCAAGGGATAAAATCCTACAGTCTCTCATTAAGGATTGTTTAAAACCTTAATTATATGCATAGTTGTCCACAGAAATGCAGGTGGGAGATACTTTGTGTCATTTATTATCATCTACACATATGGCTGACATTTTGGCTTTCTCCCCTCTTGCTAATCATTAATATCACTGCACTAACCCTAGGGACACACTGATCCTTGCTAATAAAGTCAAGAAAAAGGTCTTGTTACCTTACTTGGTATCTGGCAGAGTCGAGACAGCCACAACACACAGAGTGTCACTATACAGTATCAGAAGGCTTCAACCCACACAGATTAACACCACACCACTCCAGAAGGCTGCAAGCATCTGCCCTTCTTGTCCTTCAGCCCAGCCTTTTATACCCTGATGTGATGCATTGCACCTGAGTGCCCTCTGTTCCCTTTGGAGGTTGGTCAGTGCACCTGGGCACTCCATGGCTCATTGCTGTCAATGCTGCTCACCTGCTTCTCACAGCTGTGCCCACTGGGGATGAGGCTCTGCTGCAGACCCACTCCCAGTTACCACAAACTGTGTGCCTACAGTTTGAATATTGAAGGATATTATTCCATCAATTAGTATCTGTAAGAAATATTAGACCCGACTTTTTTTGCTGTTACTTCCACTGCCTCCAACTAACTACTGATATATTGACTTATGCTAGGGCATCTGATTTTGTTCCTATAATCATGCTCTTGTACTTTTTCATGATTCCTTGAATCCCTGAACTGTCTGATTCTGATTTACTCTTTTTTTTTTTTTTTTTTTTTAGGTTGAGGTTAAATACTTATTAAGGATGAGGGTAGGTATTAATTTTGGAAATAAAAACATTTCCAATATGACATGCTGTCTTCTGTAGTGCAAAATAGTGACATGTAATTCACTGCCTGATCCCCTGAGCTGGCAAAACTTCCTTTTTCATGTTGCAACTCACACGTGCTGACATAAAAAAAGCAAACAAGCAAAGGCTAAGGATGTGTAAGAGACAGTTCTTATGGATATAAAAGGAGAAAGGGCAAGGTAAATATTGCCTGACAAATCCTTCCCTGACTACCACCAGTGGATTCACAGTGTGAATTATAGAGCACTTGTAATTTGCTTCTTAACTTTCAAAAAAACTTCTTTTGAGACATTCAAATTGACTGTACAAAAGGTTTATGGCATTTATTTGTCATCATACACATGAAAATGTACAACAATTGCACAGATGGGCAGTTTCATGTGCTTTTCATTAACTTTTTTCTTTTTAAACACACCTTCTTTTCTTGAGCTAGTTTCTGCTGGTTTTGTTTTATGACATGATGGTTTATAAAATTTCTGTCAAATCGTGTTACTGTTTGATCACATTAAGAACAATCAGGGTAAGTGTTGCCAGTTACAGTTTTCCATCCCAGCCAAGGCACAGTGTACATATGGTGCAAGACGTAAAGAAACACAATGACTGATTAGCGTGCAAAGTGCAGTGCAGCGGTCTTTCCTATTCATCATTAATGTCAGAGTGGATTTTCAGAATCAAGAGACTTCTCCCATAGCCATAGGAGTTTTGCACATAGCTGCACAAAGAAAAGCCAACCAGAAATTATGCAACACGTGTGAGCATGGTCTTCAGCCGTGAGCTCCTTTTCAGAAAGGGAAACACTGTTCCTATCACATTTTCTTGCTAACTCCTCCTAAAGGTTCAGGAAACATATGTCAGAACAGCTTTCCTTAATTCAGAGCACTGAACTTTCCCATGCATTTCCTGGAAAAGCTTCACTTCCTGAAAATGCTGCTCTGTCTGCCCCTGAAGCCCTCTCTTTAAAGCTTGCCACAAAAGAGATGAAGAAGATCACTGTCATCTTTGGACTTCATGTAATAGATAGAAGTGGATTTTAGGGAAAAAAGAGGATCACAAAAAAAAAAAAAACCAAGGCCAGCAAACCAATCTCCTGAAGATCCTAGAGACCTCCCTGTAGTCTTTTTTCTTCTGTATTTCATAGCCAAATGTCCAAGTGCTCTTTCTGATTATGTTTTGCCTTTTTATATAGGAAAAATCTAAATTCAGATTAATCTCTACATTTAAAGACTTATTTGACACTCACCCAGGAAATTCTTTGTGTACTTTAACCATTCTGCATGTGCAGACATTAGCAAAGCACATGTGCTCAATAGCCTAAAATGTGTCTCTTCAGCAGGAACTTTCAGAAGTAAATCCTCATGAGATTACTCACAGAATGACAAATTTTAAATACCTTTCTTGCCAGGCAAAAATCTCATTTTGAGCAGCCAACACACTTGTATGCTTGACAGGAATGAGCAACAATTTATTAGCACATTGCCTGGTTCATTGGCTAATATAAGAAACTGAACTTAGACATGTCAGAATTCATATAGAGCCATGTCACCTGAGGAATTGTTTGGGGAGCACTGCAGCAGGCACAGTTCCATCACAATCTCCAAAAAGTGTGCATATCCACCCCTTCTGTAGGCAGTCTGGCTCCCTAAAATCACTCAGGACACTCTCAAGAAGATCCATGACTTTTGGGAGAAGGTGGAAGACAGAAAATTCATAGGTATCAAATTAATAAAGAAATCTCTCAAATTCCTTCTGTGCCAGATTATATTCTTGAAGTGCCCGATGAACTATAATCAAATAAATCTGATTAACAGAAGGTGACTCCAAATATATGGAAACCAAATAAATATAGTGACTTGTAGCCTCATCATTTTGCCTCATGAGCCAGTCAGACCTCCCAAGTTAAGCAGTGCTGAGCCAAGTGTGAATTTAAATAGGAGACCCTCCAAGGAAAACTGAATGCATGTGCTGAAGGAAACAGTGCTGGTAGTCCTTGTTTGAGTTACTACTGAGCTAAGGTGCTTGCATGATGCCAACAACACAGGACTGAAGCTGTAGAAGTAACTCAGATCTTTGAACCCTAGCTTCTAGAGCTTATTAAAAGTCCCTCAACAGTATTTTGGAAATTGATTATGTCCATGTAGCGAAATTTCATAGTAGATAATTATAATACAACAAATATCCTGGCAGTCTAGAGTGGATACAGCATTTTCTTCCATTTCCTCCCTGTTAAGTTTCATGAAGTATTACTGTAAGGAATTACAAAGTTCTACTCAAAAGGTGAGTTCACTCATGTTCTAGTGTTAAATAGAAAAAGATTATAGCATATTGTACTGGAATCACATTCATTATTTTGTTTAAGCCCCATGTTACTTCTTCTTTGAAATCTGTTTCTGACTCACAAAGAGCATAGTAAGCAAATCTCTTTGGAGGACCTGGAATGCATGAAACTGAGGAACTCGTGATTCTTAGAGCAGTTTAATCTCGAAAGGTCTTCAAGAATTCATGTAGTCTAATGACCTGCTCAAACTACAGCCACTGCTAAAGTTAGGTGCCCTGGGTGCCCAGGGTCTTGTAATTTACAGGCGCAAATAGTACTCGCCCAATTTCATACATCATGTGAAAAAAAAAATAGCTAGGGAGAAATTTTTGTTCTTTACCTGTTTTGGGAAAAGCCTCTGCTATAGCATTCCACAAATTCCTATTCAAATGTTGCCCCATTTTGTTGGCACTTGAAAGTTTTTGTGCATTCACAGCCTAATTCAGTGTGCTGATAGTTATCTAATGCCAGCAGCTCAGAATATTCACTGGCATGAGTCTGTGAAACATACAGATGAATTCAGGAGTAGAGATAAAGAAAACATAGAAAACACCCTAAAATTTTGAGGCGTGGTCATATTGTCAAGAATAGCAAATGAGATTTTGACACTCTTCTGAAAATTGCTGGTAATTGATTCTCATGACACAGGTGTTAAGCAAATACATTCATATTTTTGGTGCTAAGTGTAATGCCAATTACCAGTAAATTGAATTAGATTTGTAGATGTTCCTGCATGGAAGAGGCAATTAGCAGTACCTCAGGGAAAAAAAAAAAAAAAAAAAGAGAGATACATGAAGAAAAAAAAGGTGGGAGAGAATTTTGGATTTGTATACCAAACACTACCCAACTGACTTATATTAAGTACATTTGTCCTTTACATAGCTGTGCAATACATGGATTATTCATTTGCTCATCCTTTATTAGTCCTAAAAGTGTTCTTCTCACTGCAAAAGCACAGAGACAGTCTAGGATGTAAGCTCTATCAGCCAGACTCAGAGGAGCCAGAACGCAACAGGAATCTGTGGGATGGGATCATTCAGACTGGTTTTGTGCACGGTTGTGTGCATTTGCTGCTTAATAGTTCTTCAGATTGCTGTTACCATGGGACAAAAGGAACTTTTTTTAGGAGCACTTCGAGTGAGAAAAGGATGATTCCTTTGGCTATGACTAATGTAGGATCATTAATACCTAGCCAGAACCATTTCCTGACTTTGTACTAGGGGAAAACCTAGGGTGCATCACCTCCCTGGCCTTCCTGTTCTGGCTGCCATGGAAAGAAAGGGACAAACGTAGGCCAGAAGGACTGTGGGTGATGAGAGACAAGGAGAATATGGCATGCTGCAAACAGCACTAGACCATATGCAGATTTTGTGAGGACAAGGGCACTGATAGCCTTTCTGACCATAAAGCCTAACAAGGGAAATGAATGGAAAATATTAAGTTACAACCAGCCCGTGGCACAGACACTCAGCTAGTCCAGCTCTTCCTACTAAAACAGACAGCCAAACCAACAGCAAAGAACAAAGTGTGCCTGAATCCAAATTTGCTCAAGTGAACATATCTGATTCTATCTCAGCTTCCTCACATCTGTGTAATTAGACCTCTGCTTCATCTTGCTGAGTCCATGAAGTGTCATTTGCATGAGCTCAGCAAATCTTTGAGGCACACCTTCCTGACAGCAGCCACAGCTGACCATTACGCCTGCCAAGTGACAACTGCCAATGCTTACTACTCCTTACCTTTTGTGCCATTTGGATCTGGTTCTCTTCTTCACTTCTGGTCTCCAACTCCAAGAAGTAACCTATAATTCATCAGCTTAGGGGAAAATATGTGTGATCTCATGAATCCTGGATGTTGCAAAATACTGTTTTGTTGGTGAGGAGACAGAGGTCTGTACACCATTAGACTAGTAAAACTTGCAATTTTCCAGGGGTTTGCCAAGCAAATCTTGAATGCCTCAAATCTTCCACAGTGTGTTTGATATATCAGGAGGAAGAGACAGTAAACTATCCATGAGGGTAGCACAGATCATAGCGTCAAATGCATGACATTTATACACCATAAACTCACTTTAAATACCCTCCTACAACAAGTACTGTAACATTAGAGAGGGCAAAGTTGGAAAATACTGATTGTGACCATGTGTAGAACAAGGATAATTTATTTTTAGCTTTGTATTTCTGTTCTAATACAATACTACCACCCAACATACATGCATATGGATTTCTAAAACATTATCTTATATTTTAAAAAGCTGCTGTAAGCAAGAGCCAGAAAATGAATATGTGCATGTTTGGTTTACATCATGTTATAGAGGTGCATAATTCACTGAGGGTAGGGAAAACTTATATTCCCCTCATGGATTCACATGAATTCATGTTTTCCTCTCCACTCCAGGGTGCAATTCCAAAATTTATTCCATTATAAAAACAGGCTGTCAATACCTCTGTTTCAATATTGCAGAAATTGGCAGCCTTTGAAAAGAAGCAATTAAATCACTGCCAGCACCATCAGAGGGCTTTCACTCTTTGCTGTTATGGCACTGAATAATCTGAGAGCAAAGTTACAAGGATGGCAATGAGAAGGGAAAAAGACAACTTTCCCTTTATACCTGAGTTTAGTCACAGGTTATTTACAGTTCTTCACTGATACAAAGGCCTTGTGCAAGGGTTGTATACTGCTGTTGTGAAATACCTGAAAGGCAGAAGAAGGACATTGACCTTTAAATTCCTGCAATTAATATTTGCTTGCATTTTTTGCATCCACTAAGAGGAGGGGCCTACCAGGAAAGGAAAACTCACAATCATCTTCTGCTCAAACCTTTATGACAGAGACTCATAGTCCTTCTCATCCATCATGTACAGCTCCAACTAAAATCCCTGTCAAGACAACCATAGCATGCTTTAATCCAAATTGACTGTGTCTTATTCTGCTTCTTAAATCTATATGCAATTAGATTTTCTATTCAAGTTACCAAGACCTTGGAGACCTTGTTATTTGCATGAGTTCAGCAAATCTCTGAGCCTCACTCTCCTGACAGCAGCCACACTTGAATCTTACACCTATGAGAAAATGATGATTGACAACATATGTAATGACTAAAACATAACTCTACTGGCTGCACTTTCTCTCTCTGATCCCCCAAATAGTTACTCAAATGAAAATTTTTCGAAAGAGTCTGAAGAGAAAATCTGAGCACAGCTGACTGCCTACTGCAGAAGCTACCTACCTTGAGAAAATCCAGCACCAAATGCACCATTATATTTGTTATTTGGGCTAGTGATTATACTAAAACAGAAACTCCTGCATTTCCTGTGAAAAACTGCAAAGGCGTCCATGACATTTCTAAAAAGGAAAAAAAAAAGCTGCATGAGTTTAATCTCTTTTCTTCATTTGGTTTTATCCCTATCATGGTTTAAGCCCAGCCAGCAACTAAGTACCATGCAGTCACCAGCTCATTCTCACCCCTCTCCTGGTGCAAATAGGAGGAGAATCAGAAAAAAGTAAAGGCCACAGATTTAGAAAAGAGAAGTTTAGCAATTGCAATAGATTCAACAATAATCATAATAATAGTCATGAAAAGGGAGATAACTAAAAGAAAGGGGGGACTAAAACCCAAGGCAGACAAGTGATCCACAACACAATTGCTCAGCACCTGCTGAGTGATGCCCAGCCCATCCTGAAGCACTGAAGCACTGATCAGCATCTTCCACCAAACTTACCCAGTTTACATACTGAGTGTGATCATCTATGGTGTGGGACAAACTATGGAACAGCCCTTTGACCAGCTCAGATCATCTCTCCTGGCTATGCTCCCTCCCAAGTCCTTGTGTACCTGCTGGCTGGCAGAGCATGGGGAAAACTCCTTGACTTGGCAACAGCCAAAACAGCTGCTGTGCAACCAAAACAGCAGTGTGCTAAATCCAAAATCCCAACCACACCAGGAATAAAATTGACTCTATCCCACCCTAATCCAGGACAACTTCCTATCCTGAATTGTTGTTGTCAGGCCAGACTTGGCACACAACATCTTCAGTGGACTGGGACAACTTGTGACAATGTGTGACTGTGCATAATAAGGTGGGAGGAGAGATTTTGGCTAGCAGTATGTTCATCAAAATGCTGAACTTCTACCCTAGGGAAATGCCACAGGATCTTTCATCATAAGGCAGATATTTCCCTGTCTCCTTACCCAATTTCCTTACCTTCTCAACAAGGGAGAGCAGAGTCAGAGCCAGAAACTGGTATTTGAGTCCAGATATGGCATGTATTCCAAAGTTGATGACTCAGTCTCAGAATTATTCCCTCTGGGTTGAGATTGTAAAAGGCCACTGTGGTCTCTGCCAGGTGGTAATGTCAGAAACAAGAGTATTGCTATTAGCGTTTAACAGGTAATACCGCTTATTTCATGGAGTGGGTTTCGTTCCAGATAGGGATTTAAATTTATTTATTTTAATGATCTAACTTGTTGACAAATAAACATTTGACAAAAAATGTATAATTTAATCCTGGCAAACTACATCACAACTTTAGCTTTGCTTTAAATTTGAATTCAGCTATTTATTATATCACCCTTTGCCAGAATTGGGCAGTAAACCACTTTCATATTCAGAAGAATGTTTCCATTCAAAATTTACATTTAAAATTGCAATAAGATGCTGGATCTCATTCTTTTGGAGGAAATTGTATTGCATTACATTAGCTACATTTCTAGAGAAATACATTCTGCTTCCTGTATCAGTTTCCATTATCTGAGTGCATTACTCACCCATTTTTATCATGGAATGTGGCAGCTAGTGTAATTCCAAGTGTCACAAACCACAGCTACAAAACAGATTGGTTTGCTGTTAATTATTTAAATACTGCATCCTGTGCATAATGAATTTCTTACCTACAGTCATGATGTATTATTGACAGCTTGGAAGACTAAATCTATTGCTGCCCAGCATAATTCTGAAATATAATTTATGGTGGTTATTTGGAGAACTATATCGAGTACATTAAAGCCATATGGTACTGTGGTTTCATCCCCAAGAGATGCCTCATCAGCTAAGAGAAGCATTATGATCAATATGTATATTACTCATTTTTAATAGAGTGTACTAAGCTGTAGAAGATTATTGTTCCTGCCAGTTCCTTGAAAATATGAGGTGCAACAATTATTTTAAGATTGTTGGAGAGTTACAGTATTCTCAAGATATAGAAAATATGTCTTTGTTTTGTTATGCTTAAAACCTGAAACATTCTCTAGCAGCTGAAATCCCCCAGAAAACAGTCTGTCAAACTAGAAAAGCTAAAACCTATAAAAGGTAAAAACCTTATTTGAGCTGTAATGCTCAAGCAATTTGCTATATATGGCTTCTCGGAAGGGAAATAAAATGAGTTAGAGACAAAAGGATGAGAACATTGTTTGCCATTTCTCTTGGCAGAAGGATGTAGCATCTGCCACAATTATGCCTATTTCACTGTTAAAAATAAAAAGTGGCAAATATTACAATGATTGTTGCAGCCTTTGCAATCAGAGATTCATATTACATATTCCTCAGTACATTAAGAAAAATACCACATAAATAGCAAGTATTTCATTAACTTCTGACCTGGTGGAAGCCTTTGCAACTGCAGACAAAGTAAACCCCACTGCCTAGCTAAGCGTGCAAAGCCACAGGCATGAAAGATGAGCATAAATTTTAAAAAAAAAGAAAACCACAAAGCCAAATTTCAGTCATTCCATCAGAAACAGCAGAACTTCAAATGTTACAAAACTGAGTGTAAAGATGAGACAAGGCCACATAAGGGGCCAGGAGCAGAGACAGGGGAAATAAGGAGTGGGAAAGTCTGTGCCCCACTGCTGACCCAGAAGGTAAATACTCAGCCCACAACACAGGGCAATTCCTCCAAGTTTGAAGACACGGCACAGGTTTAGGGGGGTTTCAGCTGGAACAGATTGATTTCAGATTTGCTGAGGACTAGATGGAGAGTTTAGACTACATAAAGAAGTACATTTGCATGGTGCTCCACCCAAACTAATAAATCCTTCAGTGACAATTCAGGTTCAGCTCTCTGAATATTTTCTGGAACTTTCACCCATTTCTTCTTTAAAATCAGATTCAATGAAAAGCTTTGAAGCCGAGTTGCTTCTTCACCTTGCAGTGGGGAGGATGCAACACAGCTCAGCAGTGAATTAAGCTTAATTAACTTTAAAGAAGTCTAAAAGAAGTTGCTCCTTACAATTAGATGTGACTGCATGCTCATAGATTCATCTGTATTTTGTTCCAAGAAATTTTCACTGTTTCTTTGAATTCTTGATTCAGTATTTTCTAAGAACTAACTACATGGGAAGAAAACCACTTTCATTCAGAAATACTATCACAGAAGTATCCTACCAGGATACTGAGAAAACACTATAGAAGCACCATGACAGAAATCCTCATGTCCTTTTTATCCTCTTAAAGGCCTCAGCTGAACTTCAGGTCTCATGCTGCATGATGGCCCCATGTTTTTCCCATTTGTGTGTTCCTCACCAAAAACTTCAGCAGCCAGTGATCTGCTGTTTATGAGTCACTCACCTGCCCTCTGATCAACTGGGGATGCCACAAGTCCCTGGGAAGTTCAGCAGACACAAAGGCCAGGACTGTTGGATCAGAAATACCATGCACTTGTGAGGACAGCTGTAGTTTTTCTGAGATAGGTCTTTCACAGAGAAAAGCATTCTCCAAGCCATCCTATTTAGATGTCCTAGAAACCCACAAAAAAAAAAAAGGAAAACCCTTCCTACAGACAATGGGAGAAAAAGCTAGGCAGTTTCTAAGCATGCATGTGTCTTTTTCAAGCGATTTCCATGTTCTTCCATAATCCTCAGTTTTATTTATTTCCAAACCTTCTCTCCCATCTCTTCCTTCCTGCATGAGTTATATGTTATGTTAAACAATTATCCCTAGCACATTTTTTTCCTTCCCCTCTCAGTTCCAGTTACATTAACGATGCCAATGTTTTTTGTGTATTTCTAATCTCTGTTTCTTTTGTCATGCATCTTGAATTCATACAGGCACTTTCAAATACTTATCAATCCTTTTCACCCTCTCACAACAATACTAGTGCTTATTCCTATTTCACGAATGTTCTCTCTTGATAATTTTTCATTTCTTTTTTCCTCCTTTGGACACAGACTGACAGTTTTAGTGCTGAGTCCCAGTTATTCTGGGACAGATTCCTTCCCTTTCCTTTCCTTTTGCTTCGTTTTTACCCCTCAACATTTATTTCTGTGCCAGAGCTAGAGGTTCTTTATCAAGACCTACCTCCTGAGATAGTTTAATGCATTAGTGCTTCTTTTCTTTTCTTACAATGCTGTGTGCCCTGTGAACTATTCATTAAGTAAGCTTAAGTAACTGTTGCATTAATTGCCTCTGCAAACTATTAGAAACACTTCAGGTTTTAATCTACCTCATGTCCATGCTACCAAGTTTTCCTTGGGACACTAGAAGTGTTCCTGCAAAAAATGTTTCTGCTAATCTTTTTCAACATTAATTCAGGAGTAAAGCTATATTTTGGATTGGAACAACTCCAGCACTGTTCTTTTTGATGATGGACAACACTTTCTTCCTCTGGGAGAGAAAATGGTCAAATTATAACAAGCTGTTTTGCCTTGCTGCTTCAGGCTGTCTCTGGACCAAAAGATGAAATTATAACAAAGCAAATGCCTCAACTAACTAAATAATCAAGCACATCACTACTTACAGAGAGGAGTAGAAAGCTGCAGGGTTGAAGAATCAGAAAGGTTGCAAAAATCAGCCTGTGTACATATGGCAATAAGTTTTCTTGACGTTTCCCTGTCTGTTTAAAAGAGAAGCAACAAGTCAGTGCTACAGACAAACAAAACCTCATGTACAAAACACACTGCAGACACCCATTTGGAGGTACTTATGGGAAAAGACAGAATTGTCATGAATAGACAAGGAAGACACCACAGAGAGAAAAGTTTATGCAGGCTCTGGGATCTCACCATTATTTCAGGGACTCTAAACTGCCAACCTCTTTTCCCTCTTCCCAAATCTTTCAGTGTAGGCAGCATTTGAGAGAGAGCGAGCCATGGGAAACGCAGCTGATAAACCTAAAGGAAAGCCATTGCATTGTTACACAGGAGCAAAAGGATGAGATGAGAAAGGCACAGTTGCCCAACAATGCCAACAGTGCAGTTCAATTGCATTTTGCTAACAGAGGACTATAATCGAATAGGACATATTTGGTGAGTGCTCACAGTCCAAATAAATTGTTGAAATAGCACTTTATAACAGTTATAACACAGTTTATAACACAGTTATAACACAAAATTAAGAAATTTGCATAGAATTTAAGAATGCAAGGGCATAACCCAAACACCACCAACTCTCACTGTGATATATCTGGTCAAATTTCAAACTATAATTGAAATATTTTGTGCTACCAAATACAAGAAGGAATATCACTACAACTGGCACAGATGGCATGGATGTATCCCCTAGCACTCCTAGTTCAACAGCTGTGAATGTTGACAGGAGAGGGGTGGTCTTCAGAGGCTCACGTGACATTCTAAACAGAATTTCTTTCTCCACTTATCTGATCCAACAAGGCCCTTCTTAGGTTTTTACACGTTTTAAGATAATTAAAATCAAACTAGCATCCTTGGAGATGAAGTTGTGTACATGAATAGTAGTTTCCACCCCTAGTGACAAGGCTATGCTCAAAAATTTCCTCTTTATTGGCTGGTCTGAATTAGCAAGTCAAAAAATTACAGCATATGAACAGGGCAGAGGAGAACTGCTAAACCTGACAAAGCCAAAAATAGACTTTTAGTGGCCAAAAGCAGTATCACAAGCCTGATATTAGAATATGAAGTTCCTGAAGGTCTAAGACTGTGTCTGAAGTATAGGACCTGGAATCACTCACCATCTCCTGGTTCCAGATGTATCCTGACTCCACTCTGCCCAGGATCCATGTCAAGATGAGGGCTGAGCACATGCCACCTGCCAGACAACATGATTTCCAAGGGAAAAACAATTAACAAACCTTGCCTCGAGACTTCATACAGATCAGATTTACCGCTTCACCTAGACAGAGCCTTTAAGTTCTCTTAGTAATGATCCAGTTAATTAAATCAGCACAGAGCCCTTTCATTGCTGTTAGCCAGCCCAGACTGCTAGCACAGTCTCATTTTCCAGCATGAGCAAACCCATCTCCTGGCTTCTGGGTGCCCTGAAATAAAAAAGATCCTGAAAGTCTATAATTAACATTTTATCTCAGTTACACTTGCATGAATCTGGAGTAAATTCAGGGAGGAAAATGGAGATATTTCTGATTTCAAGCCATATAATTCAGGTGAGGGTCTGACCACCCAATATGTCTGCAGAGAACTCTTATGCCCACTGAGGCATGAGTCGCATTCATTTAGGCAGCCAGCTCACACATGGCTGGTCTACAATTTCTACCATTTCCTTTTTTCCCCTGTCAAATCTTCCTACCCTCAATAGATGCAATTCATGTTCTTTTGATGGATGGCAAAGAGTAGGTTAAATTCTTGTCCCAGTTTTGTGTATAAAGTTGTTAAGCATCAGAAAGGAGACTAGCCAAAAAGGCACAGCATATCATCCTGCAGGTCATTAACTGGAAACGTAATCTGCCCCACTCTAGGTGTCACATCCAAGAAAAGACCACAGAATTAGAAGCACAGTGCTCTGAGCGTGGGAGTGCTCTGTGTTCCTCTCCCTGCCCCATGTGCAAGCATCATAGCCAGCAGCCAAGCACAAATCAGCATTTTACACAAAACATCTCAGAACCTGATAGCAGATCCAAACAGCAATTCAGCATCATACACTGTGAAGTGGTCATGTAATTTATATATTATGATAATCTGGTTCTCATCTAACCTACTAATTCAACCGTTGTTTCATTTAAATAATTGGCAAGCTGACTCCCCACCCATGTTGAGGAACATGCACACTGCTCTCTTGCAAGGATACCATTAACCTGGACAAAATGTCATTAAAAAAGAATGAAGATAAATTCCCAAGAAAAAAAAACAGCATTCACTTTCACTGGAGCTTATCTCCCATCATATATTTAAAAATATCTAAGTTTTTGAACATTTAGAAGGAGAAATTATTTCTAACACTGATTGAAAGGATCACTTTCAACACTTTACTTTAGGAAGGGTTTGGGTTTTGTTTTCTGGATTTTGTTTGGTTTTTTAAACATATCTAGTGTATATCTACAGCAATTAACCTCTTTCCTATAAGTCTTACATACTGCCTTGATGAGGCCCCACCTGAAGTACTGTGTACAATTCTAGTGTCCTCAACATAAGAAGGACACAGAACTGTTGGAGCAAGTCCATACAAGAGCCACAAGGTTGATGACGACTGGAGCACCTGCCCTGTGAGGACAGGCTGAAAAAGCTGGGGCTGTTCAGCCTGGAGAAGACTGAGTGGAGACCTCAGAGAACTTTCCAGTTCTCTGGAGGGCCTGCTGGAAAGTGGAAAAGGGACCCTTTATCAGGAGCTTTAGTGATGGGACAAGGGGGAATGGCTTCAAACTGAGAGAGGGGAACTTTAAGTTAGATATACAGTTGTTTACTGTGAGGGTGGTGAGGCACTACAACAGGTTGCCCAGAGAAGTTGCCACGTTCCTGGAAGTGTTAAAGCCAGGTTAAGTGGAGCTCTGAGCAACTTGGTTTTGTAAAGGGTGTCCATGGCAGGGGGCTGGAATTAGGTGATCTTTAAGGTCCCTTCCAACACAAAACATTCCTTGATTCTATGATAATCAGTCTAGCAGTGATTATATGGAACATCTATATGGGACTTTGTAATCAGCCACGATAAAGACAACGAGAATCACAAGGCCACACAACACTGCTAGGGACATTTCTTCTGTCAAACATTCATTCACCTGGCTCTGCAAGGCAGTGTCCAGCCTTGTCTTTAAACACCGTTCTTTCCCAAAGAGTGCTATGCAAGCAGCATTCAGCATTTGCTCAATTTAGCCATGGTTTGCCTGTCTCCTGTAAGGCATTTGCAAGTCTCCTGTGTAGCCAAACACTCCCAGCTGCAGGTTACCTCATGATGCAAGTGAGGTTACAGCATGCAAACAGCCAGTGCTTTCAGCTTGGACAACCATTTATACAGAGGGGACACAGCCCCTTCCACTTCTACAGCATTTCACAAAGTCAGCAAGTAGAAGACAGTGAAGAACCCCATCCACAAAATGCTACTAAGCATTCTTACCCTAATTACAAAGTTTGTGGGGTTTCTTTCAGTTTTCCACTTCAGTTTGGAGTAGTCAGCCACCCTCACAGTGTTACAAGTAGCATAAAGAAGCCTCTGTCCCTTTCAACACATGAACTAGAGGGTATAAATTGCAATTAAAAGGCATACTCACACCATTCTCCACTTCTCTTGTTCTGTACCAGTGCACAGTCATTCTATGTTGGTCCTCACCAAGAGATGCAGAGCCATGAAAGGAAGCAAGAGAAGTTAGTAACAAGTTCTTCATCTAACTATTCCATTAAGAATATTTTAAAAATGCATATGTTGCAGGAAATTATGTACTCAGTTTATTAGGCAAGAGTATTGAATATACCTGTTGTAGTTTTTCTTTATGCATTTATAAAAAATTTTAAAAATTGGAAGATGAATTGTATGAAAAGAGAAATAAATTGGATCTTATTCAAGGAAAAAAAAATGCAGCCCGAATTTCCTAAGTGTTTATTTAGCACAGTGCTGTTTTCACAGCTCATTTCAAATTTTACAAATGGTCTTTTTCATTACAAATTTTCAGGCCAATTCTGTTAAATATAATAACTGAAAAGTTTCCATAGACTCACAAATTTTAAGAAGTTTTTCTTTACCTCATCAAAATTTTCTCTTTTCCCCTTGTTTCCTTTCCATCGCATAATTTAAACCAATGGGTGGAAGTTCTACTCCTAAATAAATCTTTTTTTCCCTATTGATTCCATTACCACATACATTTTCTATATAGTGGAGATAGTAGCATTTTAGATGGGTTTGTGAGGTTTGTCTTTAACTTAGATGTTACTTTCTTCAGCCTTCTCATCATTTTAGGCTTCCTCTCAAGTCTTGGATCTCAATATGAGCCCATCTGACTCTTCAGGACTTTCTGAGTCTCAGATACAAGTAGTGAAGCACATTTGCCTGAGTCATAGAAGACTGAAAACAGGGCAGCACAAGGAGCTGTGTTACTCATTTTAGCAGGACTTCAGCTAAACTTGGAACTTACTTGAGGAAAGCCTTAAACTCAAGGGTGGTAGGTACATACAAATTGTAGTGGTGTGGAAAGTAGTTCCTTACTTGACAAAGAAAGTAGAAAATACTTTCAGTACAGGAGTTGGGTACCAACACTGAAAACGTTGCACTCCTGAAGTAGCCAGGCTGCTATGTTTGGGCACAGAAGGAAATTCTTTATCATGCTCCTTTGTAAATGCATGTCAGTGGGATCTGGGTGTAAAGAGTGTAGATTAGGCAATGGTGGGAAACTGTGTAGACCTGCCTGAGCTGCCAGTGCAAGTTGTCAAAAATCAGGCACAAAGATCCTTCCCTGAGGAATTTTCTGACATGAAAACTGCAAGAACTTGGGGGCACATTGACTAGGACTGAGCTGAGATTGCCATGTAAAGCATTATGAAACTCAAGTGCCAAGCCTGCAGGAACACTATGGGCTTTGATGTCTCCTGGGCATTGTCATTTTGGGCTTAACATAGCCTGAGTGCGTTTGGCTTGCTTTTCATGATGGTCCCCAACTGTTCCATAGCCTTTCTCTGGGGACTTCAACTTCCAATGCCCTCATGGTTTATCTTGCACTGATTTCAAGGCCTCAAAATCCACCAGATGTGAATACTGACAAACAAACCCATTTATCTTGGGAAGACAAACAAAAAGCAAACATGAAAATAACCCTGCATATTGGCTAAAAGTTCCCTCTGGCATCTCTCTTTGGAAATAAGAAATGCAAGACAGAAATCCTCTTTTCTTATTCTTACAAGCTAAGCTAATTTTCCTCAGTCACATAGAAAGGAGTAGAACAGGCTTAAATATAGCTTAAATATATCTTAAAAACACTGTCAACTCTTTGCTTTCTGCTGAAGAAGCTAGGATGAAAAACTGTTTTGTACTTATCACAGAGATCTGCCTACAGCTCCTTGTTTGTTTTCCCCTCTGCAACACAAAACTTGTTACTATGGGATTGTGTCAAACAAGCACATATTATTTCTTAGTCCCTTAATACCAAGTCCTCCACATCCTCTGGCTGGGCTTGGTCCTGAACCACAACTGACAATTTCTGTGGAGCTGCTAAGGCACTCAGCTCCTGTTCTCCTATTTCCTGAGCAAAAAGTCAGTGCCCAAGAGCTTAAATTCCTGCTCTCTGCTCACCTGCAAGATACCAAGAGAAAAAGCACAAACAGTACTTGTTCTACCAACCACCATACACTGCAAACCACACACTGCAACTATGTCATTAATAGGATTTGTTAAGGTTGGAGAGAATAACCAAAACAACCCATAATTTCCCTGACAGCTCCAGATGAAGGGCAAATTTCTTCTGCCTGTTCTGCACTGTGGAGCTTTAATTGTATATTCTATTCCCTGAGGGCTAAATTATACTCGCAGTTACAACCATGATATAATTAAAGTTAATGGAGTTGCTCAGGTCTAATTGAGGGTGTAGTTTATTGCAGCAAATGTTACATTACAATAAATCATTGAGAAGGATTCCAAGCTTTATTTATATATCAGTTTTCAGACATCTGAGTTAAAAGTCTTTAAATAAAGCTCCACTGTAGTGGATAATTGTCCTCACCAAAAAAAAAAAAAAAAAAAAAAAATCAATCAATGACTATACAGTAAGCAGATAAACACTGAGTAGCACATTCATCACTTCTATCAGCTTCTATAACTATCTTAATTTTTGGTAGTTTGTTTGTGTTTGTGCTGTGATTTTTTTTTTTTTTTTTTTTTTTTTTTTGGTGATTTCTTTGTTTGTGTGGTTGGGCCTTTTAAATACATTTTAGATTGTTATAATGCAAGGAATCCTATTTACAAACAGATATCTGATAAAGAAAGAGTGCCACAAACATACCTGCTGTACACTACAGAAACAGATGTTAATTCCTGCCTGTATGTACATGCACAGCAGAGAGAAAGGGGTTGTGCTCATCTCAAACATGTTACTGTGCAGCCAGCAAAGGCCTCATTCTAACACCTGTGGACAGAACCAACACAGCTGAGTTTTAACCCAGCTAGCCTGGGTGCCAGTAACAGTAAAACCAGGACAAATTGCCCATTTAAAAACCATCCATTGGTGAAGTGTGCCTTTAGATTCCAATATTGCATGAGCTATGCTAGTATCCCCACAGTGCCCATAGCAAACCCAGTGCTTTATGTCTCTATCCTGCTATTACACCTTTCACAGTAGAGTGGATAAGATCTGGAACATGCAAAGTGAAAAGTTTTAATGTTAAATTGAGACACCAGTTTAGTCGGCATGAACCTGACTGGAAATCTTCATCACCTTGCTCTTACAGATAATCCCTTATCTCTACCACAGTTCTACCGATCTGCCATCCCTTTCAGTTCGTCGGAGGCACATTAATCTAAACGACCATTAAAATATAAATTATGTGCTTCAAACATTGACAGATAATGCTGAGATTCGAGTCCTTAAATGCGGTTATTCAAATTAACTTTATTAAGTTAACATTAAAATTAGCTGCTTGCAATCTTATAATTATGAAATATTTGGAAAAGATAATAGGGTATTTTTAATGTTCAGATTTTATAGCCAATGTTCAGAAAAATCTCTCTTTCATTTAATTTTGCCTCACATTACCTTTTTGCTTCACGCAGCATTTTTTAACACCTTTAGAGACAGAAGACTTCATTTCCAGGTCTGAAGTAGCTGGAAAAGTTTTGTGAGCTTTGTGTGTGTGTGTGTGTGTGTGTGTTTGTGTGTGAAGCTGTGTGATGTCTTTATTCTCTTTATCTTAAATTCTCTTTTTGTGCTTCTGGCTTGCACAAGCTGTTTCAGGAACGGCTGTTGTCAAAAACCACTTTCTCTCCTCTAGGCTTGGAGTTACCACAGGGAGTCTTGAGAGCTGAAATCTTGTCCCCAGCTTTTAAATAACTCTTCCTTCTTCAGTTCACCATTTTTATTCTGTCAGCATTGCTTAATCACACTGGAGTTTTTATAAGACAGCCCTGAACAGATGAGTAATTAACTTTTTTTTCCCCCTTTTTGTGGGGAGCAACACAAAGCACCGGCTTTTAAAAGTTAAACAAGGATTATCTCCTGTGACTGTGAGTGATAATTTTGCCATTAGCAGTCGTTTATCCCAAGCTTATCCAGTGCCTAAGGGTCTCCAGATTTCAAGCTCTGGCTCACTTGAACTCTTCTGTTTTATTGCCTGAAGCCAGGGAAAAAGCAGGTCAGCTTGAAGGTGAATCTCTTAAAAGCTTCACTCCAGCTCAGATCCCTGTGCCTCCCCTCCTGAAAGGAGGAGGGCGCAAAATATTTCAGGATCCTTTCAGCAGGGATCTCTCCTCAGGTAGTCTGCTGGCCAGCAAATTGGAAAACATATCACGTCTACTTATGTTTTTCCCTTGATATTTTGTACTGCCTCACACCACTGCATCTTTTGAAGATTTCTTATTTTAAGCAGAGCCAGCAGTTGGAGACTGCCTGTCTGGTTCTACCACCACTGAGCAAGCTTTCAGTCCTCAAAGGTATTTTAGATTAGTTTCTCTCTCTCTCCATGTATATATATATATGTGTGTGTGTGTGTGTCTGTGTATATAAAAAAATATAAATAGATAAATGAAAATGTATATAAGCAAATAAACTGAGACATTACTTATTTAAAATTTATGCTTTTACACTGTTTATGTCAGAGTTGATTTTTTTAAACTTCAATTCTTTGTTTCTTTCCAGGTCTATGTCAGGAAAAAGTGAGTATATTCCTTTCTTAAAACAAACTACTTGTGCTTTTTGTTGTTACCAACATGGATATAATTGCAGCTGCACAAATCAATTTTCTTTAGACCAAAGGAAGCTGGCAGGGAACCCTGAAAAGTCACTTCTCAGCTGTGCAAAGCTGAACAATCCCCAGCAATGAAGAACCATTTGCCTTCAAGTTCTTCTTTTTCCTGACAGGATGAAGTACATGACCATTCTGTTGGCTGGATCCCTATCTGTCTTGGAATAGATAAAAATGGATATCTATAATAGATAGCATATAATAATTATATAATATAGAATATGAAATAGATAATATAGAATAAATGATGATAATAATAAAAATAGATATAAATAGTTATAAACCTAACAGGGTCATCAGTTGCACAGGAGTAGCCTACATCCTTCTGGAACTGCAGACACACCGAGAATGGCCCTGCACAAATGGTTAACCACTGGCCCAAGTCAACAGCTAAATCACATGGCCAGTCAGAAGACTGTGCTGGCAAGAAAAGGAAGAGGAATTCACATGTCTGGCCATGGAAGGAAAAGAGCCAGCAGCAGATGCTAAAGCCAAAATCAATGGGCTGCTCAGGGATGCAGCAACACGGCTGGCATGAGCTAGACCTGCTCCACCATAAATTAATGGGTCTGCTGGGAGCTTTGTCAGCTACTGCCCATGAATGGCTCCAGGACCTCCCATTCCCCTCCACAGAGAGTCTGCATCTTCTGTG
This sequence comes from Anomalospiza imberbis, assembly GCF_031753505.1. Lineage (NCBI taxonomy): Eukaryota > Metazoa > Chordata > Aves > Passeriformes > Viduidae > Anomalospiza > Anomalospiza imberbis. The sequence continues at coordinate 38,061,611 of NC_089684.1, read as the reverse complement.
GCTTTAGATCACACAAAGATTTTGGTATGTGACTCAGAAAGGAGAGTTAGGCTAACCCCAAACTAACATCCAAATACCATGCACATCTTGCAGCACATGTCTTCCACACTCGATGGAATGAGTGAAATCAGATATTCCCGGGTTTAGATTATTTCAAGCAAAAGCATCTCCTGGGAAGAGTTAGCCTTCTTCCACTCTCTAATATCAACCACACAGTGATCATGACAGCAATCTTTATATGAATACTTTTAGCAGCTGTTTCCACAAGCCAGTTTGGGAAATGGAAAAGCATCTTTTAAACTGAATGTTTATTTCAACACTTTTTTTAGGGACCATCTTCATCGCAAGTCATTGCCTTGGTGAACTTTACTGAAGATTGGCATGAAGCATATAATATAAATACATGGAAATATTCCTGTTAGTCATTAAATTCAATTAAGTTGTTGTAGTTTAAACTTAATTGGAGCTGTGGGGCTTTGCACACAACCATACAAGAGGTATGAAAAACTAAAGGTGTAGGAGATCATCAGCTGCAGGTGTGCATGCCATTGTATAGCATTTTTTAAGAGAAACACATGACACAAAGTTACTACAGACATACTGTTTACTGGCTAATCAATATTTGATTCATATTTTCTGGAGAGGTAATAAGCAATAATAATACATATAAATTGATTATAATGGGCTTGAGAGATCATATATGGCTTTAGAAATGTTTCAAAGTGCTGCCTGCCATTCCTACAGACAGAAAGAAATTATCTGCTTTATTTATTTTTTTAGTAACCATCTATTTATCCAGGATTGTATTAGACTGTTGCTGTAATGTCTAGCCATTTTCCAGGGAAATTATGTGTGAGCTTGCCATTTTTTTTAACCTCTGAAGATTTTTGAGCTTTTCATTGTCTTACAACCAAAAGAGCACTTAGTCTAAGGATGCTTGAAAGGACTATCCAGGGAAAGCTACTCTGAATAATTGGGTTCTTGCATTGAGTGTTTAGAGTGGCACATGTGCTGGTCACTCTTATTTTTTCTGGCAGCAAGCTCCACAGCCTTAGCCCAGCTCCTGTGAACATTTGGTTTCCTGTGGTTACGAGACTTTTCCTATGTTGTTGACAGCTTCATTTTTTCAGAGAAGCAAGGCTGTAGCGTGAGGTCATCTTGGTTCATCTGCTATCCCACAAAAAAGAAAGACTGGGAAGAGCTAGAGAACAACAGAAAGTATTTGCATAGGTTTGAGCATACTTAGACATGTAACATGTGGCATATTATAATACATAAAAAATGTGTTCATTTTCCAGGACAAAAAAATATAATGCATTGATTTATAACCACAGAATTAATACCCATCGTATTATGTGATTATTCTTTCCAGTTTTATACTACATAACAGGCAGCAAAATCAAATTCTGTTCAGATGAAAAGTCATACAATGACTACACTAAAAAGCATCTCTCATCTTTATTCTAAGGCATGCTATCACATAGCTTAAAACAACACTCTCAGGAAATTATTTATCTTTTTCAAAGATTCTTTATCTTTTAATTTTGTTTATGCAAGACCTGCCTTGTACAGACACAGTATCATCCAGGCTTCCTGCTAAAGCTCTTACTCACCATAAAAATTGGAGAAACTGTCATTACTCTTGTTATTATTATTGTCACTGGCAGTGTAGGAGAGTTTCTCACAAACAGATGCTCCTCCCTTTCTTCTGCTGTGCTCGTGAGTCTTTCCACTTTGACTGAAATACAAAAACAGGGCAAGACAAATGCTTTGGAAAGCATTCCAAAATTCTTAGACTAGGACAAATTCCTAAACTCACAGTATCAATGAGATTTTACCCTGTCAGTTTCCCCAGCCATCCACAGGGTCTGTAGTGCAGCTCATGCCAATTTCCATCTCAATATCTAGAGTTTAACAGAGCATTTAAAGCACCGTGGAGGTAAGGGAAGGGCTGAGCCCATTCTCACAAATGGATTCACTGGGTCCTCTTTCCCATAATCAGAGAATCATAGAATATCCTGAGCTGGAATGGACCCATGAGGATCATCAAGCCCAACTCCTGGTTCTGCAGTGGCTGGGGATGGAGGCTGTACAGGGAGAGGGACATACTTACCCCATGGAACTCTGTTCCCAGGGTCCCAGCTGAGCTCCCCAAGTTCAAGCTGAGCAGCCAAAATGAGTGTGGTGGAGATGAGGCTGCACTACTGCCTGGTAGCATCCTACCAGGCTGCACGGTACCCTCTAAGCTATAATTTCAATCGAAACTTACTCTTACCAAATATGAATGACTGCCTTGACTATTTAAACTGGTAACCTTTTTCTAACATTGCTGCTTATAATTAGATTTCACAGAAAACCAGACCGGTGGGTTTCTCCAAGCCTGACATTTTTATCATGTGAAATATGTTGGATCAGGTAATCAAAAGGCCTTAAGGTCAGGTAGCATGACTGAATTGCTGTTAGTAATTAAATGTGCAATAAATAACAGTATCTGCTGCAGACCGTGTAGGTAGCTCCATATTCTGTTTTATAAATCATATTAAAAAAAGTGTAGGGGTTGTTTTATATTAAACATGGTGGTTATATGTGCCAAAGATTTATTAGTCCAGTCTGTCTTAGGGTGAGTGGCTGCAGTCCAGATTCATGTGGTAGAATAATAAAAAAATTTTAAATGGCTGTAGAAGTTGATGGACGAAAATGGAGTTAGTTACTCCATTGGCTGCCTGTGATGTCATAGCCGTGGCTACAGCCCCATATATGTTTACGAGAGGTTTATTCCCCTTAATTTCCACCTATATCATTATAACAATCAGACATTCAAAAGCATACTGTTCCTAAGAAATCACTAAATTTCCCTGCTGACTGGAGTCTCTCAGCCCCATCTACTTCACCCTGAACCCAGGGTCTGCAACTGTGCCCCTGAATTTCTCTGTTCCTCAAGGCTGATCAGTCTCTGCCTCCACACTTTGCTGGAAAGGAACAGCTGTATTTAGGGTTAGGGTTTGGGCAGGCTATGGAAGAACTTTCTGTTCCAAGCACTTAGCATGAGACCCTGCAAATGCTTAAACACATATATAATTTCCCTTTTGCAAGTAGCCTCACTCACTTCAATGTCACCATTATGTGAACAAAGTTATAACCATGGTTAAAAGTTTTCAGGAGACTTACTACCTATATTTTCAGAGGCCAAGAATGCTGACGGCTCTTAAAGAAAATAAAATGAAATAGAGACATGCATGATTTGGACTATGTTCAGAATTTGCTCTAATTGCTTTAATCAAATTCCCACTAGGCATTGAAATTAAATTGTCTACGTTAGCTGAATTCCACTGGTCATTACTGGCTGGCAGTGGTTGATGTATCAGATTTTCTATTTCTTGTTTTTCTTATGCATGGGTGTATTATATACAGACATTACTGGGGTGTCTGGCAGTCTCCGAGAGAAACTGCCTTAACTTCATGGCAGGATTTTTTAAAGATACACTGTTTGATGTTTCAAAATGGCTGCAAATTCAAATTTTAATCTGCCTTTTTAAAGCTTTCTATCATGCAACCTGTTGCATGAATTTTGAATGGTACCTTGTACTTGTCTGCCTGCCCTAAGTAGGCAGATAGGTATCTTCTCCATAGAGTACAAGTAAATAAATTGGAGGGATTTCCTTATAAATTCAAAATTGGAGAACCTGGTCTGCACTAAGGAGAATACTATACTGAAGGATACACCAAGTTTCTGGTGCTAAAAACCCTAGTTCCAAAAAAAAAAAAAAAATTTTTTTTTATTAGTAATTAATGAAAAACAAAAGGCCCCAAGAGCAAGAGCTGCTCTGGTTCATGTTTTGCTTTTTTTTTTTTTTTTCCCCCTTTTAAAAACTCCTTTATTTTATAGATATGCCTTCCAATTAGCATAACTTGTTATGAACAATACTTTACAGGTTCGTTTCAATAATCTATTTCTTAAAAACTTCTGAAATTATTTTGTGGAGTTGTTTTTCCAGTCAAAACTGTTTCCAACCACAGTTACTACAAAACAATAAGATTCCTGTGCCCAAATACTAAAGGCCTCTTGTGTCAATACCACATCTCTGCATCCCTGAGGAGCAGACTCTTTGTCTAAATTGAATTACAAATGATACTCTGGAGAAGGAAGTAACAGTCTAGTAGCACTTTAGTCTTAATGCCATAGCTGTGTTTATTAGTTTTGGCTGTCTGATAAATAGAGAGAGGTTTTAATTTAACATAATAGTTCTTCGTCTAGATAGAGAGCCATTACTGCTACAGCCAAGTAATATCCCTTCCCATGGGACACCCTGTCAAAAAGGAAACAATATCAATTTAATTATTTTGTTTTCTGAACACGCTGCAGTCTTGGGTATTGACTGAATGTTTTTCTTCAGTAAATGTAGCACATATTATGGCACTAAATTTAATGAACCAGTACTCTTATTTTTTTAAACTGAGAAATGAAAGATTCTTTATTAAACAGACATGTAAAGAATTGTATTAGCTTTCTTCTATGCAGCTATGATTCTTCTTCCAGCTCTGTAATTTCGTTGCAATTTTAAGCCATACTTTAGCAAAACTCCAGAGATTTTACATACAGGGGTGTTTAATGCTCAAAATGTCTTTAGCTGTGCATTACTAATCACAAAGGATTTGGTTTAAAAACTGTTCTTTTAAGCAGCAAGATATATTCAGAAGTTACCAAATAGAATAGAAAAAAAATGAAAACTGGCTAGAAACAAAAAATACACTCTCCAAAATACATTTGAGAGGCCTAATTATCACGCATGAGCTCCTATTAGAAGGTTAGTAATAGCAGTAGAAAACTGCTCTTGGATTATTGCTTCCTGTGCAAGGGAGCATTACACAAGGCGTAAGGAAGACAAATCCAGTGCTCAGCGAGTGCTGAAATGTTTGTGACTGGAGAAGGCCAGGCATTGGAGCTGACCCCACAGGCATTTAAAAGCCTCAGTGAGACCGTGTGGTGGCTGTGCTGAGTGTGTTTTCTGACAGACAGACACTACCGGGCTAGTATGCCAAGTATCTACAAGATTAATCTCTATTTACGCTCCCTGGGATTTCATATTACATTGATAAGAGGACAAATGGCAGCCTGTGATGATATGGTAATCTCTGTGATATAAGCACTTACAGTTTGGAAATATTTGTGCTTTAAGTGGTAGCTGTATCTACCGTTATGGCTGCCAAAGAATTCTTTTTATCTCTTTTCAGTTGCTCATGGGTTTTTTTTTCCAAATGGATATTTTAGCCTGATATGTTCCATGCCAGTTATTTTGCTTAGACTCAGATGTTCAGGATAGACTGGTGAAATTCTTGAGACATACCTTGTCCAGAGTTATCTTTATTCTCTGTCCCAACTCCTTTTTGAAAAGTTGTAGTGCTATTGTGCTGTGAAGAAGAAATTGAATTTATAGACCAGTCTGCATAGTGCACTCAGGTTTCTGCCTGACAATCCACCTGAATTGAATACATCAGTTCAGGCTTATACACATTCAGTAGAGCTTCTTAGGCACTAGCTGTGAGCAATTTTTCACAGACAATTTGCTAAGAGCAAATTGCTGCAGCTGCCAGCAACCACCAGTATGCTCAAAAATACAGGAGTTGACCTGGGCTCTACTGCACAACTTTCTATTAAACAGCAGAAGGTTCTCTCACTCACTCTCATCTCAGAGTAGGGCATCAAATTACCTCAAGGTATAATCCATCTCTTTCTATTAATTATACTTTGAGTACTATGAAAAAAGGTCTCATGAAAAAATCTAACCAGCATTTTTATTATTACTATTATTTGCCTATAGTTCTGAAAGCCCAGAAAATGATGACTTTCCACTTAGAAACCCAAGGGACAGAGTATGAGATGAGGCACTCAACTAAAGCAAAAAGATCAAACATTTTCACAGAAGGTAGACTTTCATTGGAAATTCCATTTGGTCAAGAAAATCCATTTTCTCTCACACAGCCAACTATAAAGGAAGCAATTTCAATCAACTCTACTTATTCCCCTTTGCTAGAAATAGATAAATAGCAACTGCTCAATTTTATTAAAGAGAAAACTGAAAGGCTGCACAGGAGAAAATGGCAGGACTGTGAGCTGAACCCATCTTTCTAATATGATTTGTGACTGCCACACTTCTTTTAAGGATCTCTTCCTCTTGTGAGACAGAAATACCATCTTCTCCATATCCTTCTCCCAGGAAACAAGTGACAGGACAGGAGGAAGTGACCTCAAGCTGCTGCCAGGACAGGTTCAGGTTGGATATCAGGAAGAATTTGTTCATGGAAAGGGTTGTTAGTCATTGGAACAGGCCACCCAGGGAGGTGGTGGCGTCACCATCCCTGGAAACATTCAATAAAAAATTGGATGTGGCACTCAGTGTTGTGGTTTAGTTGTCATGATGGTGTTGGGTCAAAGATTGGACTTGATGACCTTGGAGGTCTTTTCCAACCTTTATGATTCCATACAGATCTCTACAGGCTCCGTGATTCTATAGAGATCACTGTGCTCACCTAGTTCCAGAATGCAAACCAGTATTTCTGGTCCCCAGCTCTTATTTGCTGTCCAAAAGGGTCCACATTTTTGGACTGCAACCTCTCCCCTTCAGTACTCTATAAAACATCATATTTACTACAAAGACCAAAAATTTAAAAAAATCTACAAAACAGAAGGGAATTCAGCTAATTTTCAGAGACTTGGTGATTTTTTGCTTATTAAGCACATATTACTAAATGTTATTATTTGCTTATTCCTAAAAGCTAGGAACTCATTTCTAAAAAAATATTCATTAAAAGAAGTGTTTTGCTTGCAAAATCCAAACTTCAAAGCTTAAAAAAAAATCTACAAATAACCTTCCCATGCATCCTCTGGGGAAGATTCTGCAAAAATAAAACCTTCCTCAGCAAACTCTAGAGGACGAAAAAGTAGGCATAAAGTCATCTAACCTTGTAATTTGGTTCAGTAGGTAGAGAACATTAGGGATGCAGGTAGAAGAATTAGGTAGAAGAATTACTCTCTAGTGGAGTATCTCCCTTTTACCTACTGACTGAGGCTGGCTACTCTCAGAGATACAATGGATCCCACCAGACCTGTCACCAGGAAAACTAATTGGAAACATCAATCCACATGTACGGTACAAGTCATCATGTATTTCACAAAACCTACTCGAGTTGCACTCAAAGCATTCTAAACCCCTCTACAGCACTCAGGCACTTCCAATATGATTTTTGGAAAGAAGGCTGTAAAATAAAGGGTAAATGGCAGACTGACAGATACAATCAGCTACGTGCATCCATCAATCCAGTGACTGGGTATTTTGAGCTATTAGCCAAAGCCTGCACCAAACCCTAGAGACAACTGCTTGAAAAACATTATCAAAAAGGACAAGGAAACACCGACCTCATTGTTTTTAAGTAAAATGGGTCCTTTTGGAGACTATAATGAAAAAAAAAATAGTCCCAGATGGTTTTGAAATGTCATCACATTGCTCAGTTTAAATGCTCTGAAGGGGATAATGCCAGTCTGGCAATCCTTTACCTCTAACCAAATAACCTTCATTTGAAATTACCTATGAGCTTTGCTCATACTGAAATGTTTAGAAAAGTAAGGGACAAATCTAATGACCCATTCTTCATTCATACAACCAACCAACTTGGGTGGCCTGCCCCAATAATACCATCAGTTTCCTTTCCAATTAATTCAACTCCTTTGAAGACCAGATAAAGAAGAGTATGGATCACTGCAGTGTTACTGGAAAGATTACTGGGACAAGACTTGGCTCTCAGAGTACCTCCTTCTTTCATAGAGAGGCCCTTCTCCTGCAGCTGGTTTCTCATCTTACTGATTACCTGCTACATGAGAAATTTCAGTCTGGCCTCAGGGCTGGACCCAGCCCAGAGGCTTCTGTCGAGTTTGTTATAATTTATTTATTGTAACTCAGAATCCGATTAAACCAAGCCTCTATCTGGCTTGCTGCACTGGCAGTGTTTGGATCTGTTGGTCAGGGAGTGCTGGACCACCTTCAACACCTTATGAAACTTTCAGCTTGGATGCTAACATGAGGCAGGACCTGATTCTCAGAGATGTGAGTATATGCTTAAGTCCTAATGTAATGAATGGGACTTAATACCTGGTAAAATTTAAGCATGTGCTTATGTATTTTTATATATAGGGTACAACTGTCCTGCACTAACAGAAATGGAAGTGCTCAAATGTTTTGGAACCTCGAAGCTTTATTTTTGAAAGAAAGGAGGTTTTGTGAGATTTTAAAACATTTTTGACACCTTTTCTGAGAAAAAATGTGTTTTCAATGAAAGAATTTTCACAGTGATGTGTCAGGCTGAGGACTTTTTCAGGCCTTAATAACCTATTTTTTTTTTTAATAGAACTGTGAAAAGTGCAAGTCAAATCAGTTTTTTCTTCTAGGCTGGGTGTCAGGGGCTAGAACCAAATTGCTTTCGAGCACTTCCTAAAGATCCTGTTCATTTCTGTTATACTGGCACATCGCTAGGTTCATCCAGAATTTACTTGCATTTTTCATTAGTCCGTAATTTGGGATTTATTCCATAACTTATCCTAATCAATGTAGTTCAAAGACAAGATCAGTGGCAGAATGATTCTGTTACTCCTCTGCTGCTTATCCTGTCTTAACACATATAGTTCAAATATGAACAGAGAAAAAGACATTTAAGGTTTTTTCAGGAAAGAAATGGTTGGAAATTATGAACAACGACTTGGGATATAAATGATAGAATGGAACTGATACAAACTATAAGCTCACCTCATCATTGTTAGTTCTAGTGACAATAAATATAACTTCACATACCTTTCACGTTTCCCCTATGAAAGGGAAAATCAAGGGATGTAATTAATGCTATTTAAAGATTGTCTTCCAGATGTTGTCTCCTTCTGTGGAAGAAAGAACCAACACATTTCTTTTGCCAGTTCAGACTTCATCTGTAGAACAAGAGAACAGTCTTTCCTTTAGACAGCACATACGAGGAGGAATAAAGATCCCCAGAGTGGTGGAGAGAAATAGAACTGCAATATTACATTTCAGTAATAAAAACCAGCTAGGAGATTAGAGGTAGAGCTTTATAAAGTACAAGAGCCAAAAAACAGCTTCCTGAGTCTCCTAAAGGAAATATCAGTATGTTGGCCAGTCTACTTTTCATTATCACTTCATGGTTTAGAAGTTGTTGTTTTCGCCCCCTGATCTCTCTCCATCCGCCTTTAATGTGAAGTCTTTGGGTCCAAAATCTGTCAATGCATTTATCATACATTTTAGGGACACATTCAAATAGCAACAACTTGTATGAGTGCTTTAAATGATCCTGACTAACGCCAGCAGAATTTAAGATGCTTCTGGCCTAAGCCATTAATGATGTTACACACCATTAATGGAAGAATTCGCCTGCACAATTTGCTCCAAAGAAGCATGGAATACACATAAAAATGGATGTCCTGCTGTTCTCTTCTCCAGAGGAAGGCTGCTGTAAGCTCACCACTTCCACAGCTTTAACAAAGATAGCACACATCTGAGAGAGGAGCTAAAGCAGCCAGCACCAAAGAACCGATTGAGCACACAACCTTTGCCTTACGGCTTCTTTCAGATACATGACACACAGACAAAACTCAGTGACAATGTAGGAAATAAGCTGCATTCAAATACAGCAATTCCTTTAGGTTTCTGATTCCCCTCCCAACTCCTCACACCAAGTGCCTGTTAACTTATGCATTATTAATGATGCAGTTCTAGAGTTGGAAGATCTAACTCAAAAAACTTGTCACTAATCAGCTACCCCAACCACAGACTACACGACTACACATCTACACAATCATTCATTATTTTCAGAAGACACTAGAAGAAAAATCTGACAATCTGGTCCTATTGAGTGCACTGCCAGCAGTTAATAAATAAATTAAATAATACTCGTAAAGAATTAGTAGCATCAAATACAGTACAAATTAGTAGCATCAAATAAAGTACAAATTCTCCAAATTGGAACGTACTATTAGAGCAACTAAATATAGACCAGTAAGAACTGATTAAATGCTGTTTGCTGCCTGTTAAATTATTAACATAAGGTGAACAGTGAATTATTTTTAAACATACAGAAACAAACGTTTTCTGTGTAATTACTCATCTGTGGTGCTGACAGGGCAGTATCCCTTCAGAACACCTGGCACCACAGTTAGGGCTGTGGTGCAGGAACCACAGTTTTCAGTCCTGCCATGCCAGAGCAACGGCTACAGCCTGCAAGCACTAAAACATTTTGGGAGAGGCAATAAACACCCTTCAAGTCCTTTAACAACACTCCTCCACATCTATCATGCACAGTGCTCTGGACTGTCAACATATCATCTCCTGTGCTGCTGCAAGAGGAGCACAGAACAGTTTTCACTTAAGATGATTTTCAGCTGTCACGCATGAAGAACAGGCGTGTGTTAGGGCTTGGGAAAACTGCACAGGCCAGGGCTCCCCATTCTGAGGATATCTCCAGAATTATCACAGACAGAGGAGACAGCAAGAGAAGGTCTAGGAGAAAAAAAAAAAAGAATAGTAGAAAATTGCAAATCCAGATAGCATTACATTGAAAGCCCTTCTGATACTTGCAATGTGAAATTGCTGTACTGTAGAATGCAACCTGATGCATAAATTGGTCTCTTAAGTAAATTTCATAGCAAATGATCCACCTATAAACAAATAACAGAACATATGCCTGTAGACTGCCTGTCATCTGTCACTTATAGAAAATCACCCACCTCCTACCCTATATAATCCTGTCCTTTAATTTGAATACCTGTCAAAAACAGAGAAACAACAATCACACAGCAACTTCTAGATATTCACAATAACAGAGCAAAGTTTTGGTTTTTATGGTTAAAATGTTCATAGTAAAAACAAACTTTGATTTGCCTGTGGTAAAACTCAGCTGTGTACTGTGCCATGCTTGATTTTACCTTTCATTAAGTAAATTGCCAATCAATCCCTTCTTTTCCTTTTTCTGTTGTTTTCCAGACATTACTGAAGGACCCATTATTAATGCACCAAAGAGATTTGCCTGTGTAAAGAGTGAGCAGAAGTGGAGGGGATTTGGACTGTAACATGGTAATGTTAAAAAGTTGTCAAGCTGTCAAAATGTAAAGCACTCCAAATACAGAAGTGTGAGGGTTTAGGTATTTGTTTCCACTGATATCAAGAAGAGTTATATGGCCTAAATTCTCTTACTTCCTCTCATAAATGCTCACCTCACCGCTTATCAGAAACTGAAGATGACTCAGCAAGAGATTTTGAACCTCAACTCAAACCAGCAATTTCACTGACCGCAACAAAGGCATTCATGCTCATCAGTGGGAATGTCCAGTTCAATGTGATCCCAAAACCGCTTTGGTTAGGGAAATACAAAAGCATTACTGTTCTCATCTTACAAGGCAAGAGAATACTGGAGCAGAGAAGATGGCTTTCCTGAAGGTAAAAGGGAATACAAAATAAAAGAGTTTTGTACATTAACAGTTTTGGACTATCCTATTTACCAATCCCCTTAGCATTTTTCACTTCTATGAATTAGAAAATAAATAAACTGAAATGAGAAAACAAAACAGAGCCCTTGGTCTAAATTTTCCAAATTTGGCCCAAAGTGGGTTATTAACTTAGGAGAAATAGTGAAGAGTGTAGACAAATCTATTCTTGTGACAAAAATTTCTCAAGAATATAAACTGGTTAAGGTACTCTGGTGGTATGACTGCAGTAGTGATGGAAACAATATGTGGAAAGACCACAGTCATACCAATCTGAGGAATGTAACCAGATTGGTATCTTGTGATTCTTTTGGATGCTACCTCAGAGCTCAACACGACACAGATGCTTCAGTTGTTAAAACATTTAACACCTCATAATATACACGATGCCAAGGCATATTTTGCGAAAGGTAGGGAGTGTCTGTCACTTACTTCAGTAGTAATTTTGGGCCCTATATGCAAGTGTAGCTGAATAAATGCCGGGGGGGGCCCTGCCCTGAAGAAGTAGATGGAAGTTTTAATTATTTCAGTGGGACCTGCACCAGGACTTTCAACCACAGAACTGGGAGAATAGCCAGAAAAGATCTACACAAACTGCAGTTCATACATTATGTAAACTGCATGCATTCTGCCCTCTATGCACTGCTGTGAACACTCACATCCACAAAGCACAAGCGCTGTTCTGGGACAGTATGTGATGCACGTGGGCCATGCACGTTCAGCACAACTGCTTCCTCAGCAGCTTCACTATCCTTTTCTGTTCTCAAGCACAATGACAAAGAATTTACACATGTGCCCAGGCTACTCTTCATGTACATATATGGCTCCTTGCCTTTCATCTGCTCCTACAGATGAACAGCTGAACAACGCACAGCATCATAAATGGAAGTAGCACTGTTTAAAACTAATAAAGCCAAAAGTATAGTCCCAAAAATAAAAGCTGGAATACAAAAGTACATTTTCCCTTAGTATGCAACTCATGTTATAACAATAACAAGTCAACAACAACAATACTGAGGATCTCCTCCAAGGTATGCAAAGTGATATCTAAAACTGCGTCAAAAATCCTAGGATTTATTTTTGACAGGCCAGATCTTCAGCTGCTGCTATTTGCTTCAATTGCTAGAATTCTGCAATTGGAAGTCTGGCCCAAACTTTATAAAATTGCAGGAAGGACTGTTAAAGACAAGTCTGGCTCTATCACAATGCTGCCATTAAACTACCTGCAAGAAGTTTTGGTCGCAAATACCAAGGGCCAAAACGTTTTAGTCCCAGTCCAGCCTCAGGAAAAATAAACTTGTTTCCAATTAAAAAAAAATTAATGTGTGGCAGTCAGAGATCTTCAAATTCAATTCCAACAGAAACATCACTAAGTACTGTAATGTACATGTCTGCATTTGAGAAAAAAGTAAAGCTTTGAAAATATCTGGCCAGACTAGAATCAATATGCAATCAAAAATCCATAGTTCTCATTGCAAAAGTTCCCAACAGCAGTGAGTTGCACAGCCAGTGGCTCGATTTAAATAGCACTCTAGCAAAAATTACAGGGTTTGAACATTCTATGTTTCTTGCAGACATGGGATGAAAACTGTTTGTGCCTACAATTTTTTTCCCCTAGAGAGCCTAAAAAGATTGTTCACTACATGAGTGAATGAATTCAGCTGAAGATTTCATTTGTATCTGTATCATTAGGACTGCTTAATAGCAATTTGAAAGAAACAAATACCACAGACTCTTATAATCACAGAATGGTTTGTGCTGGAAGAGTCCTTAATGATCATCTAATTCCAAACCCTCTGCCATGGGCAGGGACACCTTCCACTCAGGTGGGCCCATAGCTCTGTCCAACCTGGCCTTGAACATTTCCAGGGATGGGACATCCACAATTTCTCTGGGCAGCCTGTTCCATTGCCTCACCACCCTCACAGTAAAGAATTTCTTCCTAATATCTAATCCCCATACACAGGTCCCATACTGTGTTATGGATGAGTGCAGCCTGGATGAGGGTATATTGTAAATTGTTCCATAATGACTCATGAATTATCGGGGGTTGCTTTAAGCACAACATTCCCGAAGGGTAAAGTAAAGCTGCCTTTAACTCAGGCTTATCTGGAAAAGAAAGAAAAAGGAGCATTTAGCTGCTTACCTGGCTTGCACTGCAGTATTTTTAAGCTCCTCTTCATCATCTTGTAACTATTTCAACATAGTTCTGTAAGCCAATTGAATAGAAAATTTGGATAAAATATGGCCTAAAGAGGTAGTGACTGATGGTCAGTAAAATCTTGATAACAGAGGAACCATCTCTCCTTATCTTTTCAAGACACTTTGAGAATTATTTGGTTAGACAGCCATAGAAGTGAAGGCAAGAAACTTTTTTATATGCTGACTCCTAAAGTGTAGTGAAAAATTAAAAGCAAAAAACTTCAAGATTGATAAAAATTACAGATACCTCAGATTTACAAGTAATGTCTTCAATTTTCAATGTGAGGAGGATCAGGCTTAAAGGAAAATAGAACACAGAATAATTTTTTTATAAAATGCTCAGGTAGCACCCTTCGAAAACACACTTTAATCCAAGAAAAAAAAAAAAAGGGTTTTATTTTTCCTGTCATCTTCTAAGCTCCAGTAGAATTTGATAATAATTAAAATTGGCTCTGCAAGGGAAAAATATTAAGGAAAAAATCAGCAAACTATCATCTGACTTTTCAGGTTTGCTAGCTCCACATTCCCAATGCCTGGATGAGGATCATGGTCTTGTGGCTACCTTGCCCTGCCACTGATATGTAAAAGTTTTAAAAATGCACAATTCTAAAACAGCTTGTAGAAAGCAAGAGGAAAAGGTCATAAAAGGTTTTAAATGTTTGGGTATTGGTGAAGGCACTTCTGTTTCTTTAAGCAAGAAGGCCAAGTGGACATCTCTGAGTATTTCAAGCCAGATAAATGGGGTTTTGTCTGTACAGTGCCCAACTCTTGGGAGAGAAATCCAACACAGGAAACTATCTCCTGGGTTAAAACCAGTTCCTCACCATGTCAGCCACTACATCACATAACCCTCTCAAAACTGCACTAATTATTCTCAATAAACTGAAGCACAGATATTTTTTCATCAAAACATGCTCTTTGAAAATACACTAACTCTTTTGCTTATTCATATATGTGTAATGTTTGAACTTTTCAATTGCAGCTCAGTGGACACTTTGATGACAAATATGAATCAAACAGTGCTCCATATACCAGAGGGCATTGCATTAATTTAGTTTCAAGGTGACAAGGGAATGAATTATAATGATTAAGCCTGCATTAAAAAAATAATGTCGAAAACTCATAGCCAGATGGAAATGCTCAAGAGCAGTATTCTAAAAAATAGCTGGGGACCAACTATCATCAGAGAAAGAGATCTGTGGAAACCCATTAAGTGGTTTGGATGCATACTTTCAGCATATCTGTAGATGCTATCCAACACTTTGCTGAGTTTCAGCCACAAATTCACTCTTCTTTGCCTTCTTTTCATCCTACCTGTAGGAATTTCACTTACCTATTCTGTCTAGCTCAGGAAAAAAACACACAGAAGTGCAATGAAATAGCAACAGTGCGGAAGATTTCTTCAATAAGGGGATATACATATATTTTCCAAAGACTTTTGGCACTTGGATCCATTTCAGATTTCCTGCAGCAGTCTACTTCTTCATAAACCTTTAATCATCTTAACTGCTGGCAAGACATCTGTTGGAAGTGTTGGAAAACCGAAAATGAAAAAGCTCATAACTCTACAGAAATCACTAATAGAAAGTGAGAAATAGAACCTGCACAACATGTCAAAATGTGCTGATAATAAATGGAATCTGGCTAGAAACAGTTTGGAGTTGAAACCCCACAGTAAGCATCTCCAGAGCTAGGCAAATCAGTTCTTACAAGGATTTAGGAATCTACCTGCACTGCAACCTCTGTCTGAACCAAAAAAAAAAAGGGTCAAAAGTTACTTTTTACTCATGTAGAGAACATACTTTCCTCCTCTAAAACATACTTCTATTTACTTTCTCCTCTTGCCACAGTTCCTTTTTCTACATCTTCTTCAGTTGTCATAGAATCTGTTACTGTATCACCCTCAGGCACCTGCTGCCAAATGTAGCTCAGTATTCCCATAAAATGCCATTCAAAATGCATATTTTACAAAAGCAAAATCCCCAAATATGAGAATTTCAAGGTCAGCAAGGCCTAGGGACTCCACTGGAGTTCTTGCTCATGCATCAGAAAATATGAGGCATGTATGGCCTGTGGGGGTTAGAGAGGTGCTGAGAGCATCTGAAAAGAAAAAAAACATATTGGGGGCTTACTGAGGAAAGACTGTCTCAGCCCTTGAACATTTGAGAAAACTGACATTAAAATTCAGATTATAATCTCCATCCAAATGGATCATATTTAAAAACCTTCATGATTCTGCTCTGTTGGGAGTTCCCACATTGTGAGACCGTCCTCAGTCCTCTCACCACTGCTGGTCTTATGTTCTGTAACTACAAAAAACAATAGGTTTTGAAATTTTACCCAAGTTATGTTTACAACTAACATCTTGCATTGTTATCACCATTGTGCCTGAGAGGATTTAGAAATGAAAAGTTGGGCAAGAAAAAATTTGCTCACCATATGAAACTTTTAAATATTAGAGGACTGTTACATTGTGCCAGGTTAAGCCCAAACCCCTCAACAATAAAACAGCAACTCTCTGGCATCTACAAGATGGCATAGCAGAAGGACCCAGGGTATCCATTTGATTTTGACCTTTCCTGACTCCCTGTGGTGAAAATTAATTGTTTCAGATGTGAAAGATGGGCTGCACAGTTATCACAAGTATGAACAAGCAAATAGATAACCAGGGGTTTACTCACTCTCCTTCATGTGTGGAAGAAGAATGTTTTGAAAGTAACAGCCTGTACCCATTGATAAGTAATGATTTGGTTCCCCCTTGATACAGAAAAAGTCCTTGGTTCAACTGTAGACTGATTAAAACATTTTGACCAAACACCTGATGGGATCCTACTGTAAATGGAGTCTCTAATTCACTTTTGTGTGCATCTCACCAGGTTAAATCAACCTTCAGTTGAGTCTCAGCCACGGGACACCAGAGCAATGTGTGCAACCGCTCTAAAAGAGCCCTTCACAATCTCAAACAAGACATTGCCAACCCTCTGTTAAACTTCATGGGATAATTTAAAACATATGCAAATAGATTAATGGCTTAAAATTCCTTTGGATTCTATTATAAAGACAGCATGCCATCAATTGCAGTAACTACTTTAACATGCAGAAAATGACAATAGATATGGTCCCTGAAGTAGAGCAGTGATTAATCATGCAGGGTTGGGAGAGTATTTTGTTGTTTAAACTTGCTTCACTCCTTGAATTTGCATCCCCTAGGCCACCAGTGTTCGAATGGTGATCACAAAGGAGAGGAAGCTGATAGAGAATACTAAAAAAGGGAAGTGTTCCCACAGTGCCTTGATTCCCAAGGCTAATTAAGTACATAACTTGACTTTACCTAAAAAATCTAATTGAGTTTTGCTGAATGTTTCTGAGATACTGAACTTCATCCACTATCCACTAATTTGAGATAGTAATCTAATATCAGAAATAATTTTATAAGTAGGAATATTCCAAGACCTTGTTGCTTTTATAAGTCTAAAGGTGTCATGGTTTGACACTGGCGCGATGCCAGCACCCCCATGAAAATGTACTTTTCTAAATAAATGCTGTGAGATGTGATCAGGAACAGAGCAGAGCAGGCCCAAGCTTAGTAATAAAGAAAAGAACTTTATTACACTACTACTACTATAAAAACTACAAACACTAAATCCTGGATGAAGATTTTTCAAAACACCTCTCCTCCTCCCACCTAATTTCCAAACAAACTTAAAAGTGAGACACCACCCAGGATCCTGATCAAGTTGCCACCCTTAAGATATTCAAACACTCAATCTTTCAAGGGAGACAGGAGTCTCTCCTGTGCCACAGACCCCCCCCAGGAAACACAACTGCCACCCTTGTGTCTCCATGTCACACATGGCAACCGCCCGGAGAAAATCTGCCATGGTGACACTCTCCTTTCCATGTCACAGTGCTCTCACCACCGTGCATGGACAGACTGCTCATAGGGCTCCTTTAAGGATGCTTTGCCATGGACCAAAAGAGACAACAGTTCAGTTTCTCATTTTGGGACTACAGTCCCCCACCTTTTCCCCTGGGGCTGAGGGTCCAAGAACAGAGATCTTCTTCTCTTCTTCTTCCTTGAAGATAGAGGGCTTCTCCACACCTTCTCCAACTCTCCTCTGTTCTCTCCATTCCTCTGCTGGTAATCACTGAAACAGGTCTCTTGGCCCACCACTGCATCACCCTAAGTGCAGCCTCTGTCAGGAGAATTTGGTTCAGTCTATGGCTAACAAGAAAAGTCCAGCCACAAGCCACTCCATCATCTCCTTCCAACTCAAGAATTTCTTCTTCCAACATCTCGGATCCCAGACTGTCTCTCTTCTGCTTCAAATCAAGGAGGAGTAATATTTTACAAAGCCTTCATTTCTCAGGAAAGGGTTAACAGCTCAGACTCCCTGGACGGCTGATATCTCTGCCCAGCAGCCGATTCCCAAGGCCAAGGCTGGGCGCCTTCCCCCCCACTCCTTCTCCTCCACGCCGGCAAAGTTACAGGTGCCGTCCGGACTCTCTTCCCTCTGGGGGGAGAATGACAAAAGACATCTCCGCTTCTCTCCACCCTTCCGTCCACAGGAGCTGGCTTGGTTCCAGTCCTTCTACCCCTCAGCTCACCTCGACCAGGCCTCATGGCTCCCCCTACCCCGCCCAGCCCCATGGCTGGGCAGGGGAGGTCTGCACAGCACCTTGACTGGAACCAAAGAGAGCGAGCTCTTGGCAGTTCTTGCTTTTAACCCCCTGTGTTCTCAGAGGCATATCCCTATCTTCAGTGGTCACTCCAGGTGCCAATATCCAAACTTGACCACTGATTGGTTTGACCTAACTTCCTGAAAGAATTCACTTCCATGTCAAACCACGACAATTTGTAATTTGTGTTGATAAATTGAGTCAGAATTTAGAAATAAGGGATGTGTATTGTAAAGTAGTATATTTGGGGCTTTTATATATCAGCTTAATTTATTTAGCCTTTTGACGTGGTTTGACATGGAAGTGATTTTTTCAGGAAGTTGGGTCAAACCAATCAGTGGTCAAGTTTGGATATTGGCACCTGAAGTGACCACTGAAGATAGGGATACGCTTCTGAGAACACAGGGGGCTAAAAGCAGGAACTCCCAGGAGCTCGCTCTCTTTGGTTCCAGTCAGGGTGCTGTGCAGACCTCCCCTGCCCAGCCATGGGGCTGGGTGGGGGAGGGGAAGCCATGAGGCCTGGTCGAGGTGAGCTGAGGGGTAGAAGGACTGGAACCGAGCCAGCTCCTGTGGACAGAAGGGTGGAGTGAAGCAGAGATGCCTTTGTCATCCCCCCACCAGAGGGAAGAGATAGAGAGTCTGGACGGCACCTGCAACCTTGCCGGCACGGAGGAGAAGGAGGGGAAATCAGCTGCTGGGCAGAGATTTCAGCCATCCAGGGAGTCTGAACTTTTAACCCTTTCCTGAGAAATGAAGGCTTTGTAAAATATTACTCCTCCTTGATTTGAAGCAGAAGAGAGACAGCCTGGGATCCGAGATGATGGAAGAGGAAATTTTTGAGTTGGGAGGAGATGATGGAGTGGCTTGTGGCTGGACTTTTCTTGTTAGCCATAGACTGAACCAAATTCTCCTGACAGAGGCTGCACTTAGGGTGATGCAGTGGTGGGCCAAGAGACCTGTTTCAGTGATTACCAGCAGAGGAATGGAGAGAACAGAGGAGAGATGAAGAGGGTGTGGAGAGGCCCTCTGTCTTCAGAGAAGAAGAAGAGAAGAAGAAGATCTCTGTTCTTGGACCCTCGGCCCCAGGTGGAAATGGGGGGGGACTGTAGTCCCAAAATGAGAAACTGAACTGTTGTTTTTCTCGGGTCCTTGGCAAAGCGTCTTTAAAGGAGCTCTATGAGCAGTCTGTCCATGCACGGTGGTGAGAGCACTGTGACATGGAAAGGAGAGTGTCACACTGGCAGATTTTCTCCAGGCGGTTGCCATGTGTGACATGGAGACACAAGGGTGGCAGTTGTGTTTCCTGGGGGGTCTGTGGCACAGGAGAGACTCCTGTCTCCCTTGATGGACTAAGTATTGATTATCTTAAGGGTGGCAACCTGATCATGATCCTGCGTGGTGTCTCATTGTGGGTTTGTTTGGAAATTAGGTGGGAGGAGGAGGAGTGTTTTGGGAGGTCTTCATCCTGGGTTTAGTGGTTGTAGTTTTTATAGCAGTAGTAGTTTAATAAAGTTTTTTCTTTCATATTAAGCTTGGGCCTGCTCTGCTCTGTTCCTGATCACATCTCACAGCAATTATTTAGGAAGGTGCATTTTCTTTGGGGCGCTGGCATTGCGTCAGTGTCAAACCATGACACACATGTAAAAGGTGCTACTCAGAAATGGGAGGACAGATACACAAACAGGGAGCTACAAACCCACAGCAAGCAGTCATCTTGATTTGTGAAAAGCAGTGCAACCATAAGCAAAATAAATGTCATCCAAAAGAGAGCCCCAAACTTGCTACCTGGATTCAAACAATAGTTGAGTGTTTGAGTGTTTTGACATTGCATCATCTAACAAAGACCTGCATTCTGTCCACACTATAACTAATGTAGCAATGCTCAGAATGAAACAGCTTTACCATATTGACATTGTAAAGCAGGCTAAAGTGTGGGTAAAAGAAAAAAAAAAAAGAGGCATAATGGTACATGTGGATTTGAAATCAGTAACGTTTCAGAACTCTTAACTTTTTGAAAAATCAGAGTTAATACATCCTGCAGTACAGTGTGTGACCCAAACAAAAAAAGCTTTTCTGCATCCATGAGCCATTGATCTAAAACAAACTCACTTAGATAAAAACTGTTTGTTCCTTTCTACTAGCTCTCTATATTAAAGAACATGATGATGCATCTCTGAAGCTAGAAACTTCTTCCAAGCTCCAGACTGACACTTATGAAATGGGTGGAGACTTCACCTTCCATATTGCGTAAAGAAAAGTAATTTTTTCACATAGATAAATCTCTTATTCCTGTACATTACATGAAAAAAATATAAACTCTATTCCTATTCTGAATAAACAGACAGAAACATTTCTGCCACCAGAGAAGAAAGAACATCCATACTAATCTGGAAATGAGTGAATCTATTTTCTTCTGAGTCAAAGCAATGTCCTTTGAGACCATGTCTTTAGCAAGAACAGAATTCCAGTTTCAAGATAGCCCCAATCTGAGCAGGCTCTTGTTGGAGGGTATGGGGCTCCTAAAGGCAAAATTTAGTTCACAAGTGTTACTGTTTCTCCTTCATCCCTTGCTGTACTCAGGACAGGAAGGATTCAGGATATGGCAGAGCAACCCCTATTCCAGCATTCATGTTGCACAGGAAGACATTTGACAGAAAATAAAGACCACATGAGTAAATAATGTGAAAAATAAAATCTTCATATTCAGTTTTACATAGGTAGATGGACTTTTTTGTTTTATCTAGGTCAAAACATCAGACTAAACAAATACTGAATATTACTATTTAAAAAAAAAAAAAAAACAACAAAAAAACAAACAAAAAACCTTGGGCTAGTACATCCAAAATAGGAAGAATTTTCCTGTTTCTAGTTGTGCAATTAAAAATATTGGAGGTCCATGGCCTGTGTTTCATATGGAAATGTTATGCTAAACATGCCAACATTTGCTTTAGTCCAAATTTCACAATGTTTTACCAACACTTCTAGTACAGGGATAAAATTTGCCCTGCTCTACTTCTATGAAGAATAAATGGAAAAAGAGATTACTGGAAGGCAGTCTCCACAACAGACAACACTCACTTTATGAACAATTTTATAATGGTGGTTAAAAAAAAGTGATTTTTGCAGTAGCTTACCAAGAAAACTTGCATTTGTCTTGTGTCACGATGCTCAGTGGACGTACCTGGCTTTGTCTCTGCACACACAAGATTGCAGTATTCTCACACTCAGTACGAGTGCATTATCCTGATGTAGGTATGTGCTTGGCCAGAAACAGTAAAACAGTCATTTTGTGACTAGCTGGAATCAGGAAACGCTTTTGAGGCTTGGCCATATTTGCAAAAAAAAATTTTTTTCAGACAAAAGACTGTAATTAGAAAAGAGATATTCGAAAGGGATTTCCAAAGAGCATTAATCTAGGTCAGCATTAATCCAATCTCAAATGGGATTCACCTTTTTTTCCAGCATCTTTCCACTGAAATGCTCATTTTAGTGAAGCTTTGAGAAAACCATAAGATGGCATAAATAACCTTTGCAATTTAGAGAATGAGATTTAGAAAGAGTTGCTGCCAACCCTTTTTTCTTCTGTATTTCTCATAGATGTCTCTTGGACATTGAAGGTCACAGAAGGGAAGAACACAGTGCAAATGTCTGTGAGGGAAAAAAAACAACACAGAAGATTTTGATGGAGCATTTTTCTTAGTATGGAGTCCTGCTTTTCCAAGATAGCTGGAAAGTAAAACATACAAGCATCAAAAATCAGCAAAAAGGGTCAGTGACATTTATGTACTCCCCCTGCATGCAGCTAGAAGAGGTAACACACCAGGATTACTGTGCGCTTAGTACCTAAGCCTGACCTCAAAGTTTTCCATGAAATTCACAATAACTTCTTGTTTTACTTATTCAGAAAAAGAAAGCCAAAACACAGAGACAAGTACATGCAATTGATTTTTAAGATCTCACCCAATGTACATTTACTTGCATTATCCCTTATCTACAAGCTGGAAAATTGGGCTTCCTCAGTGGCTTGATATAAAATTTCAGTTCTTCCCATCCCAAAAATCCATACTGCACTCCCATATGGAAGCACCTAATTCCTCAGAGCTAACTATCAGATGTTTCCAAATGTTTCAGGCTGTGTCACAAGTATCTCTCATCAGCAAAGATAATTTCTTTTTCTTGTTCTAGAAAATCACCCCATGTTTTAAATACCTGCATATTGAAAGTAAACATCAAGATAGATTTTAAAATCTTAACCTATTTGCAGTATCTGTCATGGCAAAGATTAAGCAGAAATATCTTTTTCTGTCACACCATTTGGATTGTAAAAGCCTCTCCTCTCTGGAAGTTTCAGTGCCAGTAAAATCTAGCCTTTCCTTTTGGCCCCCCAAAATCCTGACTTTGCTCTAGCAAATTTTAAAAGACATTTCTAGAACATGCTCATGTGTTTTGGAAAGCTGCCATATTCAAGCAAAAGGTCATGAGGCTTAACATACAAGTGTATCATAAAATCAAGTCTGAAGGGGTTTTGGAAAAAGGAATATAGAATGCAATTTATGAGGCTCGTCTCCACTCAAACTTCTGTGATACGGACCATGACAAGTTGCCAATTCGCCAGCATAAATAGGAAAATGGTTATAATTATATTTCCCTGTGCTGTTGCTCTGGAAAATTTTGACCATTTAGATGTTTCAGAGCCAGTGGTTATCCAAGAAGCACAAAAGGAAGGCCACAGCAGGAAGGAATTGTACATCACCCAGAGTGAATGTGCCAGTCCAAACGTGGGGAACCAGCAAATGCACCGAGATGTTTGTAAGGGGAAAAGAAACTGCTGAGAGGCCTCAAAAAGGCTGAATTTACCACTGGGTTCCCATAAGAGCCACATCCTATGAGACAATGCAAAAATGTGACTCAACTACATGACTGCTTTCCAGAGAGATGGAGTCAGGATGATTACATTAGTGAATTGTCTCATACTTTTACCACAGACTGCACAGAAATGACCAGCAGAGATCTGTTGCTGACTTGCGGCTGAGCGTTACTTTTCTCAGCCCCGGTCAGCTCTCGAACACCCAGCTTGGGCGTCTCAGCTTTTTGTCGGGGCTGGGGGTCACCGCAGTTCCCGGGTGCTTTTGCTGTCGCGCTCCGGGGTGGGCTGTTGGCCGCGCTTCGCCGTCAGCGCGAGGGAAGAAACAAAGAGGCAGGGAATTCATCCAAATCCATCCGCGTGGTGGCTGGATGCTTTATTGGCTGCAAGAGCTGCAGTGGAAAAGCTGCAGCCGCTCCCAGCTTCGCACGGATGCAAATGGCCTCGAGCACGCCAAGGAGTGGGATGAAATAGGGAAGGGACAGGGCGGACGGGGAGTCCTCCCGCCCAATGGGTACAGACATCGTGGTGATGACGTGTACTACAGTGACCAATGGGAACACGGCAGGGGCGGAGATGGGACTTTGGGGTGAGTGGGACCGCGAGAACGGGGAGATGGGCATGGAAACCGCAGGAGTAGGGGAAAACCCGGGGGATGCACGAGGGTACAGAGAACTGGAAAACTAACAAAGAAAAAAACCCATAATTTGAACCCAAACCCAGGATGCAACATTGACTTCTGTGGATCATGACAGCATGAGGAAGATTTTTTAGATGGTTGGTTTTTACAATTTTTTTTTTTTTTTTTTTTTTTTTTTTGCTTTTTTGAGTCTTAAGACATCTTTTATATAGACATATACAAAGGAAAATGGGAAAAAAATTAATTCACACCTCTTGACTCAGGCATCTAGCTTTCTGCACAGCATAGGTTTGTTAGAAAACCTGCTGTGAGTCAGACTGGAAATGTGACTTAGTTCCCTAAAATTAAAAGGTAAAAATATCTCTTTATGTGCCATACCATCCTCAAATTTCACCCACATTAAATAATAAAACAACACAAAACAAACAAAAAAAAAGGCCTCAGTTATATGGTTTGCTTCTGAAATTTGTGTCCAAAAGTGTATTTATGTAGTGAACACCATCTTTGCATTAGGTGGCAAATATAAAACAGACTTCACCTATTTACATACTTCTGGTTCATACAATACTTAACTGAGACTGGATACAACAACCATGAATAACTGAGGCAAACCAAAACCATATCTGTATATTCAAAATCATTATTAAACACATTTCCATTGATAGTTTGTTATCTTTTTTTCAGTAAGCAACTTAACAGGGAAAAGACTGACAAAACTGTACCAGAGTAAGTTACTAATTTGTTCATTTTTTTCAGGAAAACTGCTGTGCTTGAGAAATATTACAGACAAATTCTATGGGTCATTTAGGGATCAAAGAAAATTGACAGAGAGGACTAGCAGCATTCATTTTGGTCTCCAATGAGCAGCAATAGCAGAGAAACTGCCAAGGCTTCTTTCCTATGCCAGAAACACAAACCAGATCCTATTCATGGACCAGGAAAAGTTAAGTCAGTGCAGCAAAGCCAGCCAACTAGCTTACCTCGGGCAGAAGTTGTCTGTGTAGAAGTTCTAGACTGTATTTCTAGTTTATTTGGTTTGGTATAAAATACTTTCCCCACCTCTGTGGGGAACCTCTGTGTCAAACCAGTTCTTCCTAAGGATTTTAAATTTGATGGCATCAGCTTCAGGCAACTGAGCATGATTTCAAGGATTTTGCAGCAAAAAATGGGCTTAGACCAGCAATTTCTACTCCACATCACCAAAACTATGTCAAAATGATAAATCTATTGAAAATGCTATAGGTCATAATCCATATATTTAGCATTATCTGGTGTAATAGGTCATCACCTACTGACATTTTTATTTAACTGAAAAGCAGGAAAATGAATGGTTTCAATGTCAGGAGCTGACATTAGAGGAACCAGGGACTTGCAGATATATAGAAAGCCTAGTTTGGCCAAAAAAGAAGAAACAACAACCTGACCTGAGGCCTCAGCAGTTACCATGACTTCAAATTGAGACAGAACAATTGGACTCAATGCTCTGTTTTCCAGCCTAAGCGATTCTGTGATTCTCTGTCTACAAAGGGGGCAATCTGGAGCTGCAGTGCCAAAGCTTGTGTACTTTCCTGAAGTTGCCATTTCACCTAAACTGAGGAGCTGGCAATATGTTTCACATCTCTCAGAACTGAGGCAGGCAGCAGTGTGAAAATCTTCCTCTGGTCCAGGAGCCCTCAAAGAGGAAAAACAGAGCAGCCCGAGACAGAGGCACTCACAGAACGTCCATCACCAGAAGGAACAAATGTCCTGCTCCTGCCAGCAGCCCCACTGGCTGCCAATAGCTATCAGAGCAAGAAACAGCTCAGAGATCACCAAGGCCACATTCAGAAGAGGAGGGATCTCTCTTATGCAGCATGAAGACAGCTGGAAGCAGACATCAAACACAGCAGCTGCATGTGGAGCACCTTGTCCAAGCCTGTCCCCATCTCCCGGCTGTGGGGACATGCAGGCAGGCTGGCTTGGGGGTGCTAGCAGCATGAAAGTCTGTGTGGACCAGCCCAGCCACTAAGGATTCCTTACAGGGTTTGGAGAGAGGAAAAAGCACTCACAGGCCTCCACATAATCCTAAATATCGTTGCTCACAAGATGATGCAAGAGCGCTGTCACTTCCCTCCACCTCTGTGCATCTGAAGTCACAACCTCACTTGCATAGGTTAGCATAAAGGAAAAGGGTTAACACCAAGCTCCACTATTATTAGGTCCCTCAAAAGGATACAAAACTAATCTTATCAGAGTATGGGGGACACATTTTTCCCCACTGCAGTAAGAAGTATTTACCAGAAATATAATTTTAAGCTCTTTTTTGTGCTGCTTTTCCATAATTTCTCATCTAACATTTTTTCCCTCTAAATCAATGGCTTCATGTATCTTTTGCATAAATATTTGTCTGAATGCATTTAAAAAAAATTATTTCAATTTATTGACCCACAAAAAAAATCATTCCATAATTCAGTCAGGGATAATAATTGTTCTTGAAGCTGTGAAATGCCTCAACTGCAATTTTCCGTGTAATGAACTATAAACTTTTATATTAAATAATAATGATGTGTACATTCACTGAGGCATACATTTCTAACCACATAGTTTCAAGAGGAATGGCATTTTTAAAGGCAGTTACACTCCACACTAATTAATTCTGAGAACACAAACACTCTCCAAAGTTGCAAAATTAGGCAATTATACAATAATATGTTATAATCATAACAGCTTTTCGGCTCTGAAGATTGTTTTTTTACTTATTTTCTCACCATTGCTAGGCTCTTGGTGCATATGTATGAGCACTACAAAGCCAATCAGCACTACAAAATGTATGCTTTGCATTTTAGCTTAGACTTCTGGTATTTGCAGAACAGTGTGTGTCTAACTGCTGTTCCCACAGCTGTAAAGCTTTAAGACTTAAGAACGCATTGAACCAGAGTCTGTCCTCACATAATTGCAGTGGCGCAAAGTTCTGTTTGGGGGTGTTCATTTACAGCACAAAGCCCCATCTGACGAACCCCAGGTTGTTCCCCACATGATAAAAGTGAGGGGTTATTCATTACCCTGTGACATGTAATTAACATGATGATTGGCCCTATACACCTTATAAACAATGAACACTTTTCTTATTTCCTTTTAACTACCACCATTTAAAATTGCTAGGAGAGAGGGGAAAAAAAAGATACAGGCACTAAGGGAATTTCCAAATTAAGAGGTCCTTGAGATTCCAAAACAAACCCGAAAAACATAACAGACACCCTTCTCTTCATAAAACACTCACAATAGCAGAGGCCCAGCTTACAACTTTTAACTGCTGCAGTGCTCACAGGTCGAGGCAGGACGCTGAGGTTGTACAAAGGGATCCCACAGCTACTGCACATCATGGGCTAATGAATCTTTTCCCATGACAGGTACAGACCTCGGGACTGGGGCAGGAGCCAGGCTGCCAGAGGAAAAGTTCAGAGAATCTGCAGTGGCAAAGGCTCAGTGTGCAAGATGCTGCAACAGTCTGGAAGATTTACCTCCCTGAATCTATGTTATACTAACTATTTTGTAAGTCCCAGAGCACACCTACCCGCCCCCATGTTTCAGTCAAACACACACAAACCAAGATGCTGTCAAGCTTGACATTGCTTGCTGAAGACAATTATACCTATCAGAGCTGAGAAAATTTATCTTTTGTTCTGTCAAAACCTTCCTTACTGTCTTGGGTAGTTCAATCCATTACAGGCATTCAAGGGAAACATGGAGAAAACTTTCTTCAACTCTTTTTTCTAGTTGCCATTTACTAAACATAATGCAGTAATTCCGGACAATTCTTAGTAATTAGTGAATAATATTATTAATTCTATTTGAAATATAGCCTAGGACCCTGAATACTTTCTCCAGTTATGTACAGTGTAGCCTTCACTCTTATTTCTGAGAACCAGGGTACCAAACTTGTTGCTGGAGCTAGTGCATAGAGATGCAGCACAGATCTTGTCAGTCTCTACTTCCTCACTGAACATCAGGATTTCTCACACTCTTGCCACAAAACAGCTTTTCCTGAGCATGGGACCAATCTAAACCAATACCTCTCCTTTGACAACTTTGCTTGTTTCTGAAACTGAGAAAGCCTCAAAAGGATTTAAAAGCAGGATTCTTCTTATACCATTTCAAATGTCACTGCATACATGTTTGTTATGAGCCAGCCATCAGAACTGCCCCTTTAGCCAGCAGAGGAGTAAACACTTCCAGATCTGATCTATTTTAATTTAAGCAGAGACTAGTTATGTACTAGATGCTCCATTTTTCCTGTGCTGACCATGAAGACTGTTAAAATGATAGAGAAATCATGGTTAACCTGTCAGTTAAAAGAACAGGATCCCTACAGACATCTTCTAAGAGCTGTTTAAGGGTCTCTCCATTAAGTGCTCCTTTCAGTCTCATCAAGAAGACATTTTAGTGAAACCTATTTTAGCCAAATTTGTTCTGAAAGAAATCACAGACTCTGGTTGACAAATAATCAATGAATCACAAAACTGTTATGATTTCTATTAATTCTTTTGGTTAGGAAAACGAAATCTTTTTCTGCTATTCTTCAAAGAGGACACTTCCAGTTTGATGTTTTTCTAACTAAATCTTTTGTATTCAAAGCCACACTTTATTTTGAAATTTGCCTGTATTTTAATCACAAAACAAATGCTACTGGAGTGAGCCAAGCAAAAAATCAACAGTTCTAGTCACAGGATCATGTTCCACATTTAGGTTGTTGTCCTGCCAGGGAACACAATCTCTTTTGCAACTGCACCCTGCCCTCCTTCAGCTTCTTACCTTGTGTCTCAGACCTTACAAAGGTGGAAGTTTTTGGCATTCTAATTTACCTTCCCCTTCAGCTTTTGGCCCATCCCTAGGGCATATCTGATGGGCGCTAATCTACCCTAATTAGCCTACTGGGAAAACAACAGATAGTTTGCAAGACTTGAAAGGCTTGTTCAGGAAAGTCGGCATCTCTGGCAAAGAGCGTCATGTGTCTGCAATCAAGACAAAAGGAGAGATTGGATCACCATAATGAACTCTAATTTTGTATTGCTCTAGAAGGATAAAATGAGGGTGAATTGAGGCTCTGAAATCTTTTAGCACAACAGCAAATGAAAGCTTTAAATTATGCTTTTTTTTCTGTCAACTGAATAAGCACGACTTTATAAGCATGATTTAATCCAAAAAACAGATGCACCCTTCCCTTAAGACAGAAATCTAAGCCAACTGGCTTGCATAAGCATTTTCTGTGCGTGATTATTGGACGTGGCAGGTTGAAAGAACCAAGAAGCAGGATTTTGAGCCATGGCAGGAGATGCAAAGAACTGAGGTCCAAATTTTCACAGGAAATAAAAGCAGGCGAGAGAGAGAGAGAGAAAGAGAGAGAATAGTGGGGGAAGACATTCTGCAGCATTTAATCACAGAGTTCAGGAATCAGGCTCTGAATGCAGTGATGACATGCACAAGTAGCGGTAGGTCCTGTTTGTGCGGTTTCACTGCGCGAGCAGCATCACAAGTTGTCCTGCATCACCCATAGCCATGGTTACAATTTTTACCTAGTAATGATTCCATTGTAATTAATGGATGTTCCCACTGCATAAGGCAGAATACTGATGAGGAATGTGAAGGGCAGACAATAGTTTAACTATCTTTGATTAAAGCCTCACTTTACGTAGAGCAAGCTGGATTCATCTTGTTGCCTCTCTAAAGTTTTCCATTCTTACCAATTATCAATAAATTGAACTACGATATTTCCACCCCAGTAGATTTTTCTTTATTCTGTTTTGTGCACTGTCTTTCCTGACTTTTCAAGACAGACCACAGATAGAAGTAGGAGCCCCTTACACTCTGAGTTAACTTTACTTTTGTAACAGAATGGATGCAACTCTCTGTGTGTTGCTGCAATCGTGTCTCAAGCTTATTAACAACTAATTACAGAATATCCTGGATAAAGCTGAAAAA
This sequence comes from Anomalospiza imberbis, assembly GCF_031753505.1. Lineage (NCBI taxonomy): Eukaryota > Metazoa > Chordata > Aves > Passeriformes > Viduidae > Anomalospiza > Anomalospiza imberbis. The sequence goes on along the minus strand of NC_089684.1, from coordinate 38,031,731 downwards.
CATTGAATTAGATTTAATACTAACATATTACTGTATGTAAAATTTACTGCTGATTGAACTCCTCAGTCAGCAGTAAATAGCCTGAATATTTGGATTGTGAACACATGTGACTGATAAATTGACAAAGTACAGAGGAAAAATTATTGCCCACAGTACACCTACACAAACTGTCACTGCTTCAGTGGGAAGAACAACAATTCTCCCTTCAAATTTCTATCAATTACTATAATTTTTCGGTTTTGGTATTTCAATGTCACTTAATTTCATCCTGATGTTTCCAGCTGCTCTTGAGAGCTTCATGAAGTTTTTGACTTTGCTGCTTGGTTAAAAAAATTAAACACATGTTGGTGCTTTTCCTCTATTTATTCCCATGTCTCTTGTACCCAGTGGAAAGGAGAGAGGCCAGAGGAGCAGCAGATGAAGCAGGACCACAAAAAACAGGAAAGTGAAAGCTGGCTGCTGCCAGCTCCCCACCAACACTCACTACATGAGAACTAGTGCCTGTAATCCCCAATACGTGCACATGCATATGCATGATTGTAGTGCCACTGATGAATAGAAATGTTTGTCTCACTCATATGAAAAGACATCAGCTGCTTTTGGCTTCAAAGTCAAGATGTCTGGTTTTAGCCTTTTTTCTGTCAGAGACACCTGATGGATCTGAACTGAATCCCACAGGGATAGATCAGGAGCATTTAGCTAACTTTTCTGTAGATCGTGTAGAGTTTAGGGAAATGTCTAAAGTCGATATCAGGGGTTTTAAAACTTTTGTTAAAGTCTCTCTTTTTTCTTTCTAAAGGAAGATATCAATATGCTGGGGGCTGTTAACAGAGAATGCAAGAGCTCAAATCCACATTTGTCAGACAGAGAAGATGGGCTAAATATTGTGCACAGAATAAGGAAACCTCCTTAATCCTGGGTAGGTATTTACAGGTAATCAAATAAATAACAGCCATGTTAACATAAATATTAACTTAACATGAAAAAGAAAATAATGAAACTGGTGGTGTTTTCTCCATCCCAAAAGAACTTCAAGAAATTGTCAGCTTTTGTGAATCAGCAAAGAAATTTATCTCCAAAGAGCTTCCAGTTATGATGTGCCACACAGGGATACAAAAGTGATGGACTACTGCTCAGTCTTGTGTCCTGCCCTGTTTTCATATTGTATGACTCAAAAGCTGTACAAAGTACTTTTAATATGTTTCTCAGAACCAGTGACAAAACAATGATTTTAACTAGCTACAAATCTAAACACAGAAACTCTGTTGAACAATTTCATTTCCTGTTTTCTTCTTGCTCTTAAAAAGTAATTAAAAAATCCAACCTTACAACCACACCTTACAACCTTGATTTGTTTTAAAATAACGAATGCAAACATTACCTGATCAACTTGGAATATGGTGAATGGAAAAGGAAACTCTAATTTGATAATATTTGTTAGTTTTAGGCAAGCCATTTCATATATTATTGAAGAGAACCAAAATTACAAAAAACTTGACCATTTGAACTATTTAAGTAGAACATGAGAAATCACTATATGGAAAAAAGTGTGCAGAGGTAATGGCAAAAGAACCAGATGTTTCTGTAGAGCTTTTCAGTCTTTAACTTCAGCATCAGGATGATAAAGAGCAACATAAAAACCTGTCACTGCTACAGCCAAGCAAGTACACATACACACACTTCCAGCACAGCCAAGATATGACATTTTTAGGAACATGGAGTGCATCCATTTTGTTCTCATGTTTGTACATTTCTGTGAGCACAGCCAAGTTTTTGCAAGGCAGAACTCAAAGAGAAAGACCAGGAGGCTGGATAATGCTGAGTGTAGTCTAACAGGATATACCGGGCTATGGGTTCCCCTCCAGATGCTTTTCAATGGAACCAGTGTTTCAGTGGCCAAGTCTCACTAAGCTCCATGATGTCAAACATAAGGCTCCCTACCACATGACTCAAGAAATTAAGGATAAAAGCTCTGACTTAAGTGTGATTGTGAATCTGGACAAACTCCTAGGAATAAATTCTTGTTGAAGAATGCTTATATTGACTAAAGACACACAAGGGGATGCTTAACGAAGATAAGTGAAATATTAATAAAGTAAAAATTCATGAACATATATTAAAAAAAAAAAAAACGGTTGTAACAATAATTCGGAAGTTTTCCAGAGGCACGTAAGTTTTCACTTAAACCAGTGGATAAGTTTAGGTACACAGTTCAGCTGGAAAACCTTATTAATTACTATAATGGCCAAACTCCAGGGCCTAAATTTTTATGTTATTTCTTGTTGTTATGATTTATATCATTGTCCTGTTCTGGCGACCAAAAACGTACCAAAACACGTGAAAATCTTGCACCAAAAAAAGAGAGAGACTGCTTAGTGTCACATTCTCTTTTAAATTGAAATGAGGGATTCTTACATTATCAGACTCCAGCAGAACCCGTCTTCAGAAAGACACTAAAAGATCAGAAGTTGAAAGACATAGAGAATTTTTCTCTTCAACACAGTGAAAGGCATAGGATGAAAGGAAGAAAACAGCTCCTGTTTTACTGCTGCTCTGATTACTATTTATGTATCACTTACTGGAGAATTTGTCATACTTGACACAAGTTGTGACCTCATCAGTGACAGTAACTGAAATATCAACTGCTAATTCGTGAGTCATGTATTATTGTCTCTGTAGGTTACAGAGGACGTATAAAAAGAAAAATCACAAAGAAATCCCACCAAACAAAACAGGTCGAGGGCTACTCATGAGGTCACATCCCCTTTCAGGCATCCACTTGCTCCCACATGGAGTCCTTCACAGGCTGCAGGTGGATCTTTGCTCTTCCATGGGCTGCAAGGGCACAGCTGTATCACCATGGCCCACAACACAGGAGGAATATCAGCTCTGACATCTGGAACCCTCCTGTACTTCCTTCTGCACTGGCCTTGGTGTCTGCAGAGTTGTTCCTCTCCTGTATTCCCACTCCTCTCCCTGACTGAAGTTGTTGTTGAGTGGTCTATTCTCCCTTTTTGAATCTATTGTTACAGAGGTGCTACCACCGCCGCTGGTGGGCTCGGCCTTGGCCTGCAGCTGGTGTTTTTTGGAGCCAGCTGGCTTTGTCTCCATCAGATACAGGGAAAGTCTCCAGCAGTTCCCCACAGAAGCCACCCCAAAACCCTGCCCTGCAAACCTAATACATTCTCCTGCTCAAAACAATCACATTCTCAAAGCCCTTGCCAACCCTGTGTCAAGGATATCTTGCTCCCTTCTACACAGCACAGAGAAACTGTAAGAATTGATATATTTCACCCTTTTTTCTCCTAAGACATTTCTTGTTTCACAAATGCTAAGGAAATGGCTTTGTATCAGTTCTTAAGGAAAAGAAATGAGATTTCTGTAGGATGCCTGATAAGCTCCCACCACTCTTGTATCACACTCAGGCAACTTCAGCTAAAGGCCTTGCCACTGTTCCATCTATAAGTCTAAACCACAGTATCACATGATCTCACAACTGGCTCTCATTATTTTCTACCACATAAAATCCTTGGGATGAATGTGCCATACTTAGTTAATTCAGTATTTTTTTTTTCCAATTATGGAGAAATGAGGAACATCTACATACCAGGTTAAGATTCCTTGGAATGTTTGAGAAGAGGATGCAAGTCAATAAATCATTTGAAAATGGACATACACAGATGGTTTTAATTGACGTAAGGACATGATTCATATCAGAATATAAGGAAAAATCTAGCAACTTTATTTTGGTCTACTGATTTACCCTCCTGTGCAATCACTGCATGCAACCAATGTTGGGACTTGTGGTTTCAAGCATTTTGCTGACAAATTGTCCAGAAATACAAGAGTCTGACACCTTCATGTCATTAACATTTTCAAGGTAGACTCTACCAACAAAAAAGTTTTCTAGAGAATCAGTTTATCAGACCTCTATCTAATTTCAAAGCTACACCCAGAATTTCAGAAATGCTCCAGACATTACATTGCTCTGGGAAATACACTACTACTGAGACTTGAAGCTCTGCTGAATGTTAAAGAAGCTCAGTATTTCCTGCGACAACATTTCTCACTTGACTCTGCCAAATGTGACTTTTAGGCAGTGATTATTCCCAAAGCAGAGGCCTGCTTCACAAAATTTTTGGAAGATTAAGCCAAAACCATTTACCTGTTTCTAAGGAACAGAGAGGGAGAGACATGGGATTTTTGCTCCTGCTGGGAAAAAAAAAAAAAAAAAGTTTTGCTTATTAAATTGGTTGTGAAACAAAGTTTTGCATTAGACAGGAAAGTTGTTCTGTGTCAAGGATAGCTTTTCAAGTACACCTGTAAAAATTTGCCTATACTTGGCCCACCCAGAATCCTTAAAAAAATAAAAGTCTATTTAAGCAAGTCCAACATGAACTGGAAATTGAAATCGAACTGCTAATTTCCCTGAAGACTCCTCAGCTCACTGAAACATGCAGCTGAGCAAAACATTTCCTGTAATTAAAGAGAAGAACTTGTAATGACACCTTTTATCCTCAGTGACACTTTGTCTTAAATCTGAAGGACGAAAGATGTGACTGGATGCACAGTTTGGAAGTGGGAGGATGGAGACCAGCTAAAGACTGAGGAGTGAAGACATTTTTTAAGAGAAATCAAGAGTTCAACTGAGCCTGCTAGGCCAGATACCAAGGATGGAAACAGATACAACAGGCAGGAGAAATTGTCCACTGGAAACATGTGGGAGCAGAGAAGGGAAGGCAAAAAAAAGTTGATACATCCCTTCAGGGACAACCAATATAAGCAGCATAAACCACAGGTGGTATAAGACCTTGCAGACAATGGGAATTAGGTATGCTAAGTTAGAGCCTTCTGGCAAAACTGAGCTTAGGCTACCTGAATATTTTAAAATTCAGCAACTGAGATAGCGAGAGAAGTAATTTTCTCTGGGCAGTACATGAATTGGGTGAAACTAACTCTCCCTTGCAACCCAGCATCTTGTGTCCTCCTGTAGCCATGAGCAGATACCTGTGGAGCATTGCTGGGGTCCAGGAATTCCTCTGGCTGCCCTGGCTGTCTCAAGACCCTGGCATGAAGTCAAAAACACCTGTGGCTTCAATTTTAGCCTGTGGAAAACTGCCAGCTCTGGATGAGGAATTGCAAGTCACAAGGGTTTTAGTATTGTGATACTTGAACTAACAGAGGGTGGAAAAGTAGAATTTTGGGATTTTAATATAAGGGGTTCAGGGGAAAAGATGGAGGGATTTGGGTGTGTCCTGACCTTCTTCTTGTCCTCCATGTCTTGCTATGATAGTGACACTTTTCTATTGGTTTAAGGTAGGGACACACTGTCCAAAAGAAATGTTAGGTATTGGTAATAAATTGTAAACATAGTATATGTAACTTTTGATATAAAAGGTAAACACCACCCGACAGGGCAGAGCATAATGCCATGGCTGCCTTGCTGAGAGGATCTCGGCAGGTCAGAGAGAAAATATTGTAGATAAGAAATAATAAACAACCTTGAAAAAGCAACTGGAAGCATTCCAAGACCTTCTGTGGCGATGTTTGGGCTAAGGAAGCAAAGACTCTTTTTGCATCTCTCTTGGGGTCACCCTGACTTATAGGAACCCCGAGAGAGAAGAAATCCACAGAGCATGAAGTGACATTTTCCCAAACGCACTCACAATCTCCAGTGGTGAGAAACAGGATCTTCCTGACCAGAATCCAATCACAGCAGTCTTTCATTCTCTTCAATGAGTTTACTTGATTACCTTCCAAAGCCAAGTCAATTTTAAGCATCCACAGTGTCCCAGGCCAGAGTACTCTTTTGTGTGAAGCTGCTCCCTGTGGAGGGTTTTGAACCTGCTGCTGCCAGTTGCATTGTGAGCTTTCTTTCTTATACTAGAAAGCAATCTTTGCCTCTTTTGCTCTCTTCTCCATCACATTTGTCAGTTTATATGCCTTTGCCCTTCTGTTTCCTGAATCATCCACAGAGCTGTATAGATTTGATCATTCTTATACAAAAAAATGATTCCTTATTGCTTTCCCTCTTTCTTCTCTGCATCCTCTTTAGCAGACACAAAAGATCAGAACATCCATCAGTATTCAAAACCAATTATATAACTGCAGATACAATGCAGAAATATGACATCAAGATTTTTTATTTTTATGAATAACACTCAATAAGTAAGGAAACGTTGGCAGCTGTCATCTGTGCCCAATATTCAATGGCTTTATACAGGTATTAGAAATGAGCTTTCAAAAAGAAATATTTTTAAGGGAAGGGAACACAAACATCTTTCTGGAAATGCCCTAGTAAGAGAAGATTTTAAATGTATTGCCCATGTCCACACAGTGAGGGAGCAAAGGAAGAGGTTGCTTTGAAAGAGAAAAAAACAAGCAGATAGAGCCTCCAAAGGGAGAGTAAGAAATTTTAATTTATTGCCAGAAAACTCACTGAGTCAAGTGAGTCAATGAGGAAGGAAGGGCAATTGCTAAAAGATTAACAGCTGTGCTCATTCTGGAGGTGAAATGGAGTAAGGGATACCAGAGGAGCTAATAGGATAATAAATAAAGAGTGTATTGTAGAAAAATTTTGGCGTGTTTGAGGGCACAAAAACTAATGTTGGAAAATAGAGTAAAAGACTCCAAAAATTTAAGGAATTTGTGTCTGCAGGTGTTTTCTCCTCTTTCTCCAAACATATTTAGCTTCAGTCAAGACATGGGGTAAGAGCACACTGGGGTGACCTTTAGAGTAACCATTCAGCAAGCAGCAACATCATATAATGAGATTTCAAATAATAGGGGAGTTTTAGACATATTCAAAAAGCGAGATGAAGAGAGGGGGGTATTAGACACATTGATTCCAAACATACTCAAAATGTTCTGTATTCCTGAACATAAGCCCTCACATCACCCTTGCAATCACCCAGGACCATTATCTTAACAAGAAAAAGCTTGAAAAAGTAGTGCTTAAAAGCATTTGAATGGGCTTCAGGGAGTCAGTACAACAATTCTTAGAGAAAGCAGATCAAGCAAAACATCAAGATTATTACAGATTCCCTAAGCAGAAATTAAATGTTTGCAGAATACCTCACAACCCTGAAAAAATAATGATCTCCAAAACAGGCAGCTTTTCACCAAAGGGCCAGTTTAGATCTTCATCTGTTTTCAAGAGTAACATACATTTTCCACTGCTGACACGGAGATCAGTCTTGGGTTCCAAGTGTGGGTCCAGAAGTCATTATAACAAATGACAAAAACTGTCACACAAAAATTACACTGGAATGCATATTCTGAGGGCCAAATTTCACATCATATATTTGGACAAAGAATTCTGGAGTGTATTTCCAAGTTACCGGAAGAGAAATACATTTTTGAAAGGATAGAAAATAAATACCAAATGCATCTTTTCTGGTATAAGTATGTGCAGAAAAATATGCAACAGTTCATGAAGTTCAGCTTAAGGAAATTTCAGTCCGCTTAAGCTGCTGATCTGAAATTCAGAAAAATTAAAAAATCTTATCTTAAATCCTTTAGAAAAAGAAGTAGGTGACAGAAAGCAGAAGTAGCATTTCAGCTGATGCTTTTGCTGCAAAGGCCAGCATTTGGGGAATGAGTTACCAAAGTGCAAAGCACAACACACAAGCCATGGGCAAAGGTCTTCCTCCACATGAGCAAGTCAAATACTAATATGGAGGAGAACTGAGGGAACACACTGAAGTGAAAAATTAACAATCCCGGGCACCTGGCACTTACAAGCTCTATTAATATAGAAATTTTGAAGTGCATAATGTCCCTTTAAATCAGACATGCAATTTTATATAAACCTCAGCGTAGAACTTAAATCTACCACAGATCAAGTTATGTAAACTGTGTAACAGATGCTTTATATTCATTTTTTCATTCTTGTTTAAGGCTTTATTCATTCCTAATCAAATGTTTATATGACTAAAATTTGGGTATAACTTGAAATTCTGTGTTTTATTTGAATTTTTAAAAGCATGCAATGCCCATAGTCGTCCTGGCAGTATTTAAAGAACTGAAGTCATTAAAATATTTTCCAGTCCAATATGGAAGGGAGCAAAGTTGAATGTGCTGTATGGCAACATTTTTCTTCTGGACATACTGTGGTATCTGGCAATAAAAACTCAGTGTTTTCTCATGCCACAGAGGAAACAATATTGGTCCTTAAAGTGGGATTATAAAATACAAATCAATAAACATCAATAACAGATCATAAGAAAATAAAATCATCAGGACTATATAATGAAATACATCATGCATTTGTATTTTATTTCTGAAAGAAAATAGATTAAATGGGATAAGAGGTATTAAATAGATTTTAAAAGTGAAAGCAAAGAAGATGTTAGCATGGGGATTCTCAATCTGAATTTAAAGGATAAGTATCAAATTATTATGGTCTAGATTGCAAAAAGGAACCTTTTCCCAAGTTACCATGTCTAGAAACTTTAGAGGTCAGTGTTCTTTGATAAATTAAAAACTTCCAAAATAATGTTTCCAATAAGTTTTTAAATAGCTATTAGTACCTGATTGTGTCAGAAATCTTTTTCAAGTATCAACTTTCACTTCAAGAACTCAGGCTAGAATGCCTATCAGTAGGTTAATCGGGCAAACGTTGGCTATCACTTAAATGGCAAGAGGACACCAGAGAAGAGAGTGTAGTGATGACATTCTACCTTCTACCATAAGATCTAAAGCTTTTTGAGGCCATGGCACCTGCAGCCAAGGGACCCACACAGCAGATTGCATTTGAGAGCTATCTAAACCAAACATCTCCATATATATTTGGCCCTCAGTTTTAGGGAACTGGACTTGTTGTCCCAGCTTCTATTATTCTCAGTTGTTTTCTTGAGATAAAGAATAGTCAAGCAATTATTTTTTTCTTAATATTAGAAATATGACAAATTTTAGGGGAAGGAGTTCCCAAACAAGGGAGGAGAATCTGTGCACGTGTCTGTCAGGATGGTTGTTCATCCATTTTCCCTGGTCCAGACTAGTTGAATTTGTACCTTAGCTTCAAGCCTCTGAACATTCCTGCTCCACTAACAACTATGTTGACCACACCTCAAAGCTCTTCTGGGTGTTGTTCTCATCACACTGTTGACTGCAACAAATTTAGTTCAGTTGCAAACATAAACTTCCAAAAAATTATTATTTTTAGAAATCGTTCCTTCTCTGAGTATAAATGGAAGTTAGTAAAAGAAAGAAAATGATGTTGTGATGATATAAAAATATCAGTGAGTTATATCTGTCCTATGCTCTTTCCAAAGATGGTACAGATGTTTTAGAAATAATAAACTGATAAATGTTTAAAATGCTTAAATTGCATCATTTCAGCAAATAGGCGACCTTATACCTTGCCAAAGTCAGTAACTATGTGGCATTTATAAATCAGTACTCATGTTATATGCCTGCAATCCCATGAGGGTAACACAGCAAAAACAGAAGCTTTGAAGCTGTGAAGTTTAAATCCAAACTTTGTCCATATTTAAAGATAGCTGAAGCCAGATATTGTTTGAACACAATAGAAAGTTTGTAGCCAGACGCAAATTTTTGGCCATATAAATGACTGTTTCTGAAATTCAAGCATGTTCATGAGTTAAGCTTTGGTTTGAGCCATGAGCAAGACATGGACCAGCACTAAAGTTCAGAAATTAATTTGGGCCTATAATCTGTGTTAAAGCTTTCTGGATCCAAAGTGTGCAAAACTAACATTAATTTTTGTCTTTGGTGAAGCTAATCCAAAGAACAAAAATTACACTTTGGATGAATGTGCATATTCTAGTTCCCTTTTGTAAAAGTGCACAATTCTGATGTAAAAAATTAGTAGTGTGGCAGGCTCCACAACAGCCTTTAGAAATTTTCTCCAATGGTGACTAAAACTGTCCATTTTCTTTTAATCTAAATTTATCCAGGTATCAACACACAGTCATTGGATCTTCTGACAGCTTTCTTTGCTACACCAGTAACCCAAATTTTCAAGTTTTGTTCATCTTAGAAATATGCATCTGCATGGACAGAAATACACATTAAGCTTGTCATAGTCAGGAAAAACAGTATAAGCGTAAACATAAAACACACATTTCCTAACCCTTCCTTCATCCTGACATTTGTTTTCTGATCACCTTTTGACCATCCAACTTGAATTCATGGTGTTGGGGCACACTAAAACCCAACAGACTCTGCATCAAGACCCTGGATTTCTTTGCTTATTTGTGTATGGATCCTATCAGCTTTTTTGGCCACAGCAGTAGTCCAGAAGGTAGCAATCAGGTATTATCCATTTTGATTCCCAATTCTTTATTTACGCTTTCCAAGTTGGAGACCCTTCTCCTGTAATTAGGGCTGTCCTCTTGGCTAGTGGATGTAAGAGGTATTTGGCCATATTCAGACACACTATTTGCTACATCCAGATGACCAGATGATCTAGATTTTCCTTTCTCATTAATCACTCTCCAGACTTCATGCCACTATTACACCATCAGTAAAGCTTTTAAGTATCATTCCAGCAGGTTAATATGGATCAATGTTAAACACAATGTTAAGGCAAATTACCTAAGTTAATACTTTTTGCAGATACAATCCTGCTTATGGCTATGGAGGAAGAGGGTATTTTCACCAGAATGAGGACAATAACATGACCTTAGAAACCTCTTAAAAACTCCAAAATCCTCAAGCAATATAGTTTGCCAAGTTCTAAGGTCAGACTTTCTCACTGAGGAGAAGATATGGAACAAGAAAAGACACTGAGAAGTTTGTGAAGTTCTCAGGTTACTTGTCAATATTCCAATTCTTCTTTTCCAACCCTCCATCCAACATTATGGGTCGAAACCATCTGAAGGAATGAACTGGAAAAAGTCTGAAGGATAACTTGAAACTCTTCATGCCCTCTGGAAAATTCTGAAATCCCTCCTATTTAATTACAACACGGCTTGTATAACACTTTGGCTGCCTTTCCTCCTCTGCTTTGTTTTGTTTGCGTTACTAAGAATATTTGCATGAAAACAGGATATTTGTTTATTAAGAGCTCATCATCTCCTGCTGTGTACTCTCCAGTTTAAGTCATATTCCTTAACATTTATTAGCAAAAGGAGACCATAAATCCTGTTTCCTGTAAAAGTGCCTAATAATAAAATGAGCAAAGAAACTTAAGTGAAGTAGAGAGATTCAGGAAGAAAGAAAAAATGAGGAGGAGACACTACATGATAGATGGTGTAACTTGTGTTTTCCAGGGGAAATGGCCTAAAATGTACCCCATGAAGTGTGAATTTTTCTTTAGCACTTCTTATCCACCCTTCTATTTCCAAGCAGGAATTTCTCAAACTAGGCAGACACGCATAAAAATTTTATCTTGCCATGAGCAGACAAGTCAATAACTCCCCCTCATCCCTTTTGGTACTCCTGATTTTCTCAACAAAGAATGCCAACCTACAGGAGGAATATAAAATATGGAGTCACACAGCTGGCACCATGGATATGGAACAGCAGAAGAAAATATCTAAGTACTTGCCAAGAAAGGACTAAGCAAACCTCAAGTGCAATCTTAGGTTTAGCTTCATACTGTCTTCTCATTTATCATTTTCCTTCAAAATATGGTTTGCATTTCCAAGATGTACTAGATTGATAGATTCCCACATGACTGAACATGTTTACAGTTTTGCAGGCTTTTTTTAGCTCTAAAATCTGCAAAGATCTACAAGTAGTTGGCTAGAGAAAATGAGCAAGGAGCTATTCTGCAGTGGAAAGCAATAGTCCAAAGCATTCACACACAGAACACACACCCAAAGGATTTCCATTTACCCCGTGCAGGATAAAAATGAAGACTATATAGGGTCACTAAACTTTTTCAGGGCTATATATTTATAATATGTGGGGATATTTTTCTTCCAAATAGCAATCTATTTGGCATGAGAAAAAGATGGAAAGGGAAGGACTGGGAATGATTCCACAGCTCTGGCATACAGTGCAACCAATATTACATCATCATCTCTTCAGAGGTGTTATGCAAACAAAAATGTAAAAAGAGGATAAGTGTTGCCTTTTCAAGATGGGGTGATTAGCTTCATAGGGTATAAAGTATATCTACCCAGACTGGTCTCAGATAGTATAAAGGCAAGGGCCCATTTACATAATAGGAGTATTTTAAACACTATCTAAGAATGAATAATTTTTATTGGTTTCATAAGAAACTGGCATGTCCATTGTATCCTTCCTCTTTCTTTCCTTTGTCTTTCTTGAAACTTTATTTTATTTTGCCTAAAGTTAGATTCAAGCTCTTCTGTCATTCTAGACCCAAACCACATATTTTCACTGATCTACAGTTACATCAAATTTCTTCTCAATATATGGTTTCACATACACAAAGTAAGTCCTAAAATTCTGCAATTTAAAACTCTCCCTGGTACAGGGAGCTTGACAAGAGAAAACAAGAAACTTGGCAGTTCCCTATCAGCTCAAACATATCAGTAACGTTTATGGCACCTGTTTCCATGAGATGTTTCTTAGTTTCTTGGGTCTATCCAAAATGTTATGATGGACCAAATCCCAGGTTAAGGTGCTGTCTCTCACAATATCCAGTAATTGCAAAATAAAATCTGTGTTAAACCTAGTGCAGAGAAAAGTCAATTAAAAAAGATAACAGCTAAGTGCCCGCAATATATCACATATATATATATATATATATATACACACACACTGGTACAGCTGCATATAGATAAAGGCATACTAAAAGACATGCATATGGAACACACGTACAACTACAACCCATGAACCAGATAGTTGGTTCTCTAGCACCCACTATTCAGCACCACACCCATTTCCTTTGTGCTCTTTAGTGAAGGATTTATGTCTCTTACTGAGACATAAATCTCAAATCTCTTGTCTGGGGTGACAGCACCTTGCATGGACTGCCTTTAAGAAACCCAGATAAATGGACAGAAATGATGTTGCAGGGAATTCCAGGAGCTACCCCAGTAGAAGCAGCTGTGTCAAGACCATGCTCTTACTTTACAGCTTGAAAAGCTTGCAAAAAGCAACCAGGGATGCCTTCTCTTTTTCCATTTGCTTCCTTCAGGAGGGCTGAGGACAAGACCTCTACTGACAGTTTCTTACCTTTAGTGGTCTTTCCATTCTCACTAGGATATAGACAGAGAGGTTTCGGCTAAAACATGGATTGCTCAAATTTTAATCAGAGACTTGACTACCTGCCAAACCATCCCAGAATTGGTAAGGAATCAAAAAGTCTTAAATCATGTTTTAGACACTGGCTATAAATCATTTGGACTTTACATTTATAATAAACTAGATGCTTTATATTTTCATATAAAACCTCCATCAGTAACAACTCAAGCCAACTGCTTGCTAAAACCAAATTATTCCCATGACTAGAAGTGCAGATTCTTTAAATGTAGTTGAACAGAATTTGAACAAAAGAAGTCATAGCACTATTCCTAAATTGTAACTGGCAAATTTTAGAACAAAAAAACCATGATAGTCTCAGATACCTGCTCTGAGACTCCTAATCCATACTTGTACTACTAAAATACCATGTACTTACTTTCAGAAGCAACAAGACTCTACATGAAGATAGAGATCTAAAGATCTTGAATAATCATAATTTAGGATAACCTCAGTTTTAGAGCTCTTGCTATTTTCCATTGTAAGGATATAAAGTGCTAACTATTATGTCTGATGCTTCTTGTTGGGAATTTGGGACCCACATGACTTATGTTAAATAATATTTGTATATTCCATGTTTTTGTTGGACTTACCAACAAATGTGCCTTGTGCCAGAATGGGGAGAAATTTAAAAAATATTTAAAGGGATCCCAGTTCTCAAGCCATTTAATTTACAGTCCTGAATATTTTCTCTTTACTTGACTCCAGCAAAAGAAGGACAATGTGGTGCATGGAGGCTTGGAAATAGGTACCGTATATTTTTTTTTAGAAAGAATAACAAGCACCACAACCACAGAAAAGTGATTCCTTTGCATTGTGACATGAGCAGCAAAGATTACATTCTATGACATAAGCCAAGAGGGGAGGACTCATATTTTTGCCTGGGTGCTCACCCACACTCTCTGACACAGCCTCTTCAGTATTTTAGGACCAGGCCTTACAGTAGGATCTGCCTGTGCAGGCTCCTGTTCCTGTGTGGTATCTCTTGAAGTTCAACAGGAGTGTGCATTGTTCTAGTACTTGCAAACACTATTCCAGTGTCTAGAGTTTTTATCTCTGAACAATATCTAACCAAGGTGTACACATCTCAGACCAGATTCCACCAAAAATATTACTTAAATATTTACTGGAGAATAAAGTAACTTTGATTTTATATTTTTTTTCTACAGATTTCTTTCTTGTGTCCTGCAAGCCACTGGCAAAATAGATATAATTGAAGGATTTTCCTTAAGATTGATTTTCTTCTTCAAGACAGCTTGAAGCTTCTTAATCATCCAAAATCACATTAGAAAAAAAGGCAACACAGATCCCAAACTCTGAGTAGAAATATTCTCAGAAAAAATTCTCAAAGTTGAAACTAGAGCCCTCTAAAAGTAGGTTTTTGTAATGATAAGAACATACAACCAAGAGAAAGACTTCTCAAGGTAAAAATTTGCTGCTGAGGACCCAAAGTCCACACACTAATCTCCTGAGGGGTAGGACTATGAGTCTTGCAGATTTTTTTGTTTGGCTGGTTATTTGTTAAACTTTGGACCAGTCAGGTTCCATAGCCTGAAAGCCCTTTACCAGCTGGAGTGCATTAGCTGCAGTGCTGGAGTATATCTTCCAGCATAGTTTCACTGGAAAGGAATCTTGTCCACCTTCTCCAAGACCTTTTTCCAATGCACATCAAAATAAGGTAAGTGTGGACAACTGGTAGATTCTCTTCAGAAGTCCTGAGCTGGACTAAAACATGCAGGTAGATTTTCCCTGTGCATGTGCTTTGCAGTGTGGAGGCTGGCAGAGATCACTGACCCACAGTGTTTCACAGGGACTGCATCATCACTGATATGGCCTTCTTATTTAAAAAAATCTAACCAAAAACAAACAAACAAACAAAAAAACTAATAAATCCTACTGCTAGAAAAGTAAGATAACATCATTCCTTCTCTATAGTGCAGTTTTTCTAAATACCAATTTGTCTGGCTTCATCAAGTCTGCTATGTAAATATGTATGGAAACCAGAGGTAGTCAAGCAACTATGAAACAAATAAACTGATCAGTTACATAATCCTTCTGTTAAGATATAATCGCATTATAGAAAAGTCTGAGAAATCTTACTCTATGTGTTTCCTCTACTGTTTCCTTTCAATCTTCATGCAAACAACACATATTGGCTCTAGTATCATGGCAGAAGACAAATAATTTGCCTCAATTTACTCAGCCTGTTCAGAAAAAAAAGCCTAATTAAAAAAATCTTCATATTCAAGCAATCTGACATAATGAAGCAGACTGTCTCCTTGTAGGTATTAGTATGTTAAACCAAAGGTAACAATGAACTTTTTAAAATTAAAGGAAAACTGAAAATGTCTCCATACACCCTTCTCTGTAAAATCTAAACATCTGCTCAAGATCCTGATGCAGTAACACAATATGTCTGCAGCTTTCGTAGTTATGAATAAATGCATCTTAAAACACAATACTGCAAAACCCATTCCTCCTCCGTTTGCCTGCCAAATTCAGAGTTCACAAATCTCTAACCTGCGTCCTTTAATCAGTTCCTGGCACTCTGGCCTCCCTTGGGAACTGCAAAGGTGGAGGGAGCTGGCTGTGGCCAGCATTGTTCCCTCCTCCTGCAGGAGTGCCCTCACTGGCACAGGAGTGCCAGATCCAGAAACACTTTGTGCTTCCCACTTTCAGCCCTGACAGAGGAAGGGGTATTGCAGGAGATGGAAGACAAGGTAGGGCTGTAGCCAAGGCAGCAGAGCCCAGGCAGGTGACACCCTAGAAGAACTGGAATGGATCTGCACAGCTCAAACCTGCCATGGATTTTATTTGGTAAGCAAAAAGCACAGGCAGTAATGATGTCAAAATCACCTTATTGAAACAACACCTTCGAGCTGTCATGCTATGGTCAAAGGTGTCCCCTAAATACAACACCAAGGGCTTAACAGGTATGAAAGCCTGAACATTATTTTCAGCATACCTTATTATATATCAAAAAGAAAAATTACAGCAAATAGAGCCCCGCATCCTTGAAATGAAAAAAAAAAAAATTGGATTTTATTTATTTGTGGGCTAGTCCAGAAGAAAAACAATTTAACTCACTGTTCTTACAAAGAGACAAAGGCTGTGGTCTTTCTTGCCTGGGGCTTTGAAGCAAGTTCGTGGAACTCTCTTGAAGCTCTTTAGCTATGTCACGATTGCTTAATTCAGATTTGGCTTAGTCAGTGACATTTCTGTACATTACTTCATGGATTATAGCTGTGTACCAAGGTAAATGTATGGCAAGATTCTTTTCATTTGATGTTTAATATCAACACACCTTGTGACTATTAAAGAAGCTGCTCTAACAAGAAACACCTTTACGTTTGGAAGGCTTTTTAGCTGAGTCCAATTTGTTTATCCTTGATAAATTATTTCTGATTTGCTACTTAGTTTGGGTTATAGAGTTATCAGTTCTTCATGAAAGGGCTAAACCCCCAAACCTGCTATTTTTCAAGGGGGCGGGGTATTTCGTTATTGTGCTCCACTTCATTCCCTTTTGTTTCATTTTTCTCCTGGTAGAAGACTGTGCCAAATATTTCAAAGCCCTTCTTGGCAAATAATAAAATAATTTGGACAGAGTAAACTGCAATTAGAATTTTTTGGCAGGTTTCATATTTTGGATGCTGATGAGAAGGGTATCAGTTTTAGCGTACTTGACCAGTTCATTATTTCAGATAATTTCCTGCCACACAAAACCATTGCTACAGATTGTGTTTGGTTGAAAAACCAGCAAGGTCCCAATTTCTGGGTTTTTTCAAGTGCAGATAGCATTAATTAAATTGTTTTTTCTCCCCCATCTGTCATTCACTAACTTAACTCATAAAATCTTATTTCTCTCCTTAATATTGTGTATCCAAAAACTGTTTTTTACACTCCAGAATGTAATATCATGTCAGTTATTATACAAGAAAAGGTTGTAAAACACACAGAGGAACACATTTGCATTGCTGTTATTAGGGGCCAGATTCAATTATTCACTCTTTTGCTTGGCTTTGGCACCACAAAAATCTACGTACATTCCAATGAGACAAATTTTTTTGTTTGTTTTCTGGGGGTGGGGAGCTTTAGACAAGGGCTGTGACCTTCTGCACTTTTATACACACCAGAAGTCATAGGTTTTTATTGGATCCTGTTCTAAATTTGTGTCAGCACTTCCTTTATAAATCCTTATTTTGGTATGGATTATAAGCTGTTCATAAAAAAATCTATCCTAGACTAAAAGTCTATTTTGTTGGTGTGGAGAGTGTTAACTACCAGACCTGATGATTCGGTATTTCTAGACCCTAAGATTACAAACAAAACACACCTTGTGAGAGCTCAGAAACACTTTTTACTGGTCAGAGATTTGTTCGCTGTATGCTTTAAAGTACCAGGCAAGCTGTTTGCTCGAGTTTTTATTTCCTCTACACAGCTTTTCCAATAAAAACTTCCAATGAAACCATCAGTGACAGACCACAATGCAGGACATGCCATTATGCCTGTTTCCCCCCCTGCTACAAGAAGGCCTAGTGGTTTGTGTTATTTCTTTCTCACAGAGTTATCACTTTTGGAGGAAAATACTCATAACACTAAATCAGATTCAGAGAGCACTGAGGTGAAAAGAGGGTCAAGATCCATGTCCTCATTGCCAGGGAGAGTTGTTTTTTCTCAAAGTTTCTGTCTACATTGTGGAATTGCACAATAAAAGAGAACAGCATTTTTTTTTACCTGTCGCTGTAGACAGCATTGCTCAAGGATCAGCACCTGGCTTGCCAGCATTCTCAGTCCTTCAGCTCCATCTCCATGACTCTTTCTGGAAGTGGAGATGTACAGAACAGACCTTTATTATTATATGGTTAAGGAATATGTGAGATAGTTCTAAAACTGTAGCTTTCTTCCCCTTCTTTGTTCTCCTGTCCTCAGAAAAATATGCATCTGCTTTGGGCAGGTAAAACCTGATCTGTTAACACCATAAGGAGTGATTTCTTCAAAACTGGATCATTGCCAATGATCTCACATTACAGGGCAACCTAAGGAAGCAAGATGGACTTTCACAGTGCACTTCTCCTCAATCACAGAGTAGCTTTGCTGTTTGCCTCTCTGTCCTCCACACACTTTTAAGTTACTCTGTTCAAGGAAAATGCACACAGCCTTCATTGTGATCTGTGTTTTCCCTACCCGGCAAAATGTGTTTGACTGATAACACAGAAGACGTGTCCAAGCAACACCTCCAGGAATGATCAGCTGCCTCTGAGAGGCCTCAAAGAGAAGGACAACAAGCACATCTTAACCATTTGAAAAGTTCAAAGCTAATTATAACTTTAAGGACCAAAGTTCTTCATGGAAAATGTATGGAGAGCTGACACTGATCAGTACACACATTTTTATAAGAAACAAGAAGAGAAGCCCACAAGAATTCATAGTGCTGTTCACAGGACTGCACTGAGTTCAGCTTTGTGGAAGCACCACACTGGAGTCCCATGTTGCAGGGAGAGCCATTCGTGTGGTCCCTGCTGGTGGTGTTTTCACAGTTCTCGTAATTAATTTGATATGAGCGTTCCTGGCAGTACTGGTGAATGAGTACTGCAGAAGCTGGATAACACTTCACTGATGATTTGCAGAAACCCTTGTATGTTTATATCTTCAGCAGACCATCAAATCCACAAAACGCTTTGGTCAGTTTAATAATTATCCTGGGAAGCAAAGTAGGGCTGCCATTATCTAGATGCTAGCTTCTGCCTAACAATTTAAAGCAGCTTTCTTTCCTTGGCATGACAGATGTGCTTGAACATTACGCAGCATGCATTACTTCCATAATGGGATTGTGACTTGTTATTGATCTCCATCGCTTTCATCACCACATTCACATCAGCTATTTATGTCAATCTCAATAACTGGTCGCATGTATGTCTATCTACTTGAAGACTTTCAAGAAAATTTGTGAATCTTGCTCATTTTATTCTGCCTTCTGTTTCATTAACTTTGTTTTGCATTGTTTGCTTCTCAAAGCAAAGATTTTTATTTTTTCTTTTTTTTTCTGTTGTTGAATATTAACACTTGCATTGAAACTCTCTTAATTGTTGACCTCCTGTAAGGGAGTGTTTTCCCTTAAGAGCATTCAGATCTTAGGGAGTTGGTGGAATCTTAGATTTCAAATTAGTGTCATCATATACAATCAGTAGGGGAAGAAAATTTGTGTATTTACAGTAGCTGCATTCAAAAGTATTAAAACAAATTTTAAATATGCATAGCCAAAATTGCCACATTACCCACTGAAAGTACCAGTCCTAGTTAGACTCCATGGAATGCAGAGAATGGAAAAAAGCAACACAAGATAATGTCAAAGGAATTGCATAACTTCCATCCATGTCTTCATCTTTCATTTTTAAATGAGGATAAGCCAGTCTCTTAAAAAAAATCCATAAGATTTACCTGTCCCATACCTATCAGGCCCTCGGCCTCTCTTCTTTGCATAGTTTCAGCTCCTGATGTTTCACTTTTTCCTGCTTGCAATATGTTGATAGAGCAATAGAAATAGAGCTGGAACTGAAGAATTTTTCAAAGTTTTTCCATTTTTCTTCAGTTTTCCTGAAATCCAAGGCCAAATGTGTGATTGAAATAAAAGAATTATACAAATCCCTCTGTACTTTACTAAAGAAAAGGCAACACTTATGCATACTAATGACATTTGGAACTATAAATCACAAATAATGGTGCATTTCCCAAAAGGCAAATTCTCCAGAAGACTGAAGATAGAGTCAAAACTGCAGCTCCCTCTCTGAAATGAAGGGAAAACTTGTTTTCCTTTGTATTATTTCATAAGCATGTAAATTAACAGAGGTAATTTCTAGCTCACTTCATGCTTCAAGGAAAATAATTTTCCTCTGCACAGAGTACTGCACACTTAGCAAAACGTCATGATCTTAATAAAGACAATTACATATAATTGTATATAATATAAAATAAAGAGAAAGTCAAATCTATCATGAGACACACCAAACACACAAGGTGTCCTGTATTTTAGTTTCAGACAACTGTATCATGATATTGCTGTTAAATTATACTGAAGTAACACTGTGAGATGTAGAAAGAAATGAGATAAATGCTGGTTCACTGAACTCTGAGACATCAGGAAAATCTGGCATCAAACCCACGCTGGCTCAAAAGTAAATTTTCAAATTGAAAAGGGAGGATACACGATTAGTCATCCTCTGTAATTAGGAGGATGATGATGCAGTCTACTATAGATGACCTTCACTAAGTCACTGTCATTGTGAAACACTGTGTCTTCAGCTAAAAAACTACATAATGCTTGCCATAAAACTGTCTTTTCCAGAAACAACTTTTGTTTCTGCCCCAGATGAGTATTTTTGGATGGAATCTGTTTTAGTCTTCAAGTCTAGAAGGAGTTAGGTCAAACTGGTCCTCATTCTACCTACTGGATAATACCATTCTGCATTTATAGGGTCAGACTGAGGTACCTTAGGGAAGGTATATACCACAACAGACCATGTTTCCTGCTGTCTCCAGTCTCGAATCATGATCTACCTCTCTTTCACTTTAACGCAATATCTTAAACTTTCAAGTATTAACGTAGATGAAGTTTCCCTCTACTGGGCTCATTTTACTACAATTTTCTAGCTATTTTGTCCCTCATGGTCTCTCCCTACACCCTCTAGAACGTGACCACACTGTTCCAGTGCAGGCCCTCTCCCTCACACTCCACCCAGAGGGAGAAGCATGCTGCAGAAGGATGAAGAAATGCTCACAGTACCCACAGTGTGCTGGGATTGGCAATCTCCTTCACTCCTGAGGGAGTCTAGGCCAAGGCCAGACTTGCATGCAAGTAATTTTTAGGCATTTATGCAGTACCAGACTTCTGTGGCAAAGGGCCAAACATAGCTGTGTCTCATTCCAGGCTCCATATAGATTATGGTATCAAACCCATTGACACTGTTTAAGAGGGTACACATTAAAAGGTCCGAAGAGAAATGTAAAATAAAACGTGTGGCCTCCATATGCAACTCTGATCCCCAAACAGGCAAGGATGTAAATCTCTGGTTTCTCAGCAGTTGAAAGGAAAAGCCTGGAATCAGAAACCTGAAGTCCACTATGTCCCAATGCCTATTTTCCACTGGCTGGCTGTAAGTTTTCAAAAAACACCTCACACTTGACAGGGATTAATTGGAGATTAGTCTTTCTGACCTGAAACAGAACTTCAGAGAAATACTGACTAATATCCCCTGTAGCTGTAACAGACTAACATGAAACTGCAGACCCTGGAAAAAAAAAAAGCTCAGCTGAGTAGAAGAAAAACTACAGAATGCTCCTCAGTAGATCTTAGATTCTGTGTAGGATGGAGCTTATATCTAGCCAGGCTCTTCAATAAACCTGCTTGATTCTTTCTGTAACCCCAGTGGATCCAGTTCCCAGAGCTGCCATCCCACTGGTGAAGAAAGTAAAATTTGTCACGTACACTTGAGACTGCTTCACCAAAAAAGAATGTAACCCTACCTGTTGATTCAAGTCACATACAAAATTGTTTTTCCAAAACACTGGACATACTGGGTTGTACTGAACAGGAAATAATAAGAAAGTATTTTTCTCTGTTTACACGTAGGTAGAAGAAGGCTGAAGCAGTTTGGGTATTTCTAGACAGAAGCAATAAGAAAAAGGAAATTAGTATATTTATGCTCCTCTGTGTCCTCAGCCTATTCTACCTACTGCCATAATAGCACAAGCACCCTACAGAGTGCTCTTCTGCACTGATAAAGAGAACCTTCCTGTGACACACACAGAGAGATGCTTGGGCCAGTTAGCAACTCCTGGAGTTACCCCATTTTCAGGGTGTTTATGGATTCTGGATGGCAGGCTGGCATCAGCTATAGCCAGTTGAAGTAAACTGAGCTAAGCATTTCCTCTAGAAGAATGAAAAATGAGTAATTTCATGGCACTGAGTTCAGGGGCCCACAGCACTCTTCTGCATGGTCTCTGCTCCTTTTTGGCCCCAGCCTGACCAGAGCTCAGTGATTAAGTGTGGAGTTGAAAACGCCCTATAATTGTAAGCCTGAGCAACAGATGAGTTTATTTGACTTACACCATATGATGAAAAGACACTGAGCCAGATTAGATATCTTAGTTTACAAACAATAAATGAGGTCATTTGACCCAGAAATCTTTGCTTAAATGTTTGCCTAAGTAGAACATATGGAATATGCACATAAACATATAAAACACAAAAAAAACCCCCTGCTTTCCCATGTGTTTCCAAAGGTGTTTCACAAATATGCACTTTTTTCACACAAATGCTGTATTCATCTGAGCTCACATAAATAAACTTGGTAATATTCTTTGAGAGGTACCTGAAGGTGTCTGTGAGGGTTGTTGGTACTTTTGTAATTTCTACAGGTGTAGTTTAAGCACAACTGTTCACTAGCCTGGATGTAATTGTATTTAGTCAGAAAAACTTCAGAGCAATGCAGATAATAGAAGCTCCTTCTACATTTGGAGGGAATTATGGAGGCTTTTACCTTATAAGAAAACAGTCTACCTAGAGTTTCTTTCAGGAGTTTGTGTTTGTCTTCCAATATTCCTCCCTGAGAGAGCATCCAGAACTAGAGAACACCTCTGTATTATGTTTATGAATTATCTGATAGCACACTGCAGGTTATAAAAATTTTTACTATCTGAAATGATTTAAGGGTCACCCACAAATTGTACAACTGGTTACCTAATATACAGCATGTGACTTTCTCTTCCTTGATTAGATTAAGCAAATCTGAGCCAGGGGCTCAAAATGTGCTTTTCATAAGTGTTATTATGAACAAAAAGGTACTTTCACTAATATTCACAGAAGGAAAATAAAAGCCTCAGGTCAGGAAATCACTAAAGCATGTGTTTAATTCCTCCCCTCCTTAAGAGAGGAGTTATGCTCACACTTAAGTTGCAATGCTTAACTGCTGTCTGAATGCTTTTCTGAACCAGAACCAACAAAGAGGCAGCTGCAGTTCAGTCATCTTTAAACACTAAAAATGGTTTAAAGAGAATGAAGTCTTCTGATTTATTGCAGCAACCATGGCCTTTTAAAAGTTACTAATTTTGCATTTTTCTAACCTCCAATATTCAGTTAATATTGGCTTTCAGCCCTCTGTCCTTAAATTCTTGTGCCCTCATGTGATTGAAACACGCTTAATAGGATAGCCTCCATATGTCCTATTAGACAAAAATTGTGTTTTAAACCTAGATCCAAAAGTAATTGAAGTTAATGGAAAGACTTAATTGTTTTCAATGAGAGTTGGATAAAGAACTGATAGTTTAGCTCTGGACACTCTCTTTTGAACCTACTCACCAAGGTGCTGATCCAACTCCCAGTGAAGTCAATAGAGGGATTTGTGTTGTGATTTGGATAATAATTCTGTTCTTCTTGGAGTCAAATCCCCTTTGTCAATATGCACACGCACAAATACAGAGATATAAATGAAAACAAATGTTTGGCAACTTGTGACAGAAAGTCCAAATCTATATCTGTGTATTTGGGCCAAACCAAAATTGTTATGCTTGACAAAAACATCATTATGCTGATCTGGTTTTGGTTTTTGCTTACTAGTAATTGTTTGGTGAGTATAAATCTAACTTCTCATATTTTATTTTTTTGCATAAATAAATTCTTCTGTCACTGTAGACAGTAAAATGAGAGGGATTTCTATGTAAAACTCTCTGTTCAGACTTGTCATAACTTTGACAAACATAATCCTCTCAGACCAGAATTTTCCATGCTTGGTCTCCATCAAGAGCAATTTTGTTTTTGCCAAGTATGAAGAAGTTTGCTTCATCTCCTTCTTAGTTTCCAAAATACAAAAGGTTTCTCATTTAGGCTTGATCCTACACTCAAAACAAAAGGGATGTGGGCTGGATTCCCAGAGGTGCAGCGCTCTTGCAGTTCCCATTGGCTTTAGTGTTTCTAAAATCAGCTTCTGTGTTTTTAAAACAAGAATTCCAAGCGGATGAGGGAATTCTGACTTGGACACAATGAGCCAAGCGAAGCCTTGGCTAGCAGAGTTGCAGGGAGTAGAGATGTTGCTGATTGCTTCATCTGCCGAGAGTGTGCGTTACGTGCCACACACTGGCTATGCTCTGTGCTAACAGAGCAGCGCTCTTGGTAGCACACAAGGACAGGAACAAGGTGGGCATCAAGGGCAAGACAAAGGGATGGGAAATCTTCCAAAGCTTTGCAGACCTCCATGTTCAACACAACTGAGACAGCTTTTTCTGCTATACAGATAAACAATTTCACAATTTAAGCCGATAACTCAGGCCATTCCACACCTCTAAACAGACCGTTTTTAAGACCCAGTAACAAAATAACTGGTTCAGACCCTGGCATCTTTTCCAGAATGATGCAGGCACTCTGCCATTTTAGGCTGATTCTGGATTGTGCTACCCCTCCAAATACCAGATCAGGCTACTCATTAAACACTGAGGCCATCCTGGAGTTACTTAGCTTGTGTCCTCCAAGACACTGTATTGCTGTAATTTTTACTGCATGAAGCAAATATCAGCAGATTATCCATCTCACTGTGTTCTCAAGATATTAGATGGCCACCTTTGAAGCACATCCATACCCCCTTATGATGATATATGAGATACATGAGAAATATATAGATATTGAAAAGTAGAAGCTAAACTCTAAAGGTCAGTGAACAAGTACCAAAAAATTCAATTGAGACTGGCATAGTAAGAATCACTCCAGTTTGAAAAATAATTTAATTAATTAATCAGTAACCTAACACAGAAAAGTCTCTGGCTATTCATTCTCTGACTGACATAGGCATAAAATACTTCCCTCAACAGGTCTATTTGTTGCAGAAGGAGGGCTTGGGTTATTTTTTGTATGTTTTGCTATGTTTGTTTTTAAACAAAGCCTGCAGAGCCTAGAACATCTGAGAAATAATAATTATAAAATATGAAGTTGCAATGAGAATTTGGAATTATGTAAAAGGTATTTGGTAAACGAATATTAAAAGGGACTAAAGTGACTGACAGTCAAATCCATGACTTGAGAGTAGAAAAGTAAGAGTCAAGAGAAGGAATTCCACCTCCATGGGAACAGAAGATGGAATAGAATATTTCAGTAGGAAAGGACCTACAATGATCAACTGCATATGTGATAGGTCCAGCTGCAAAAAGGTGATAGTGATTTGAAGCCATCTGCAACTGAAGAGAGAAAATAATCTAGATTATACTAAAATCCTGTAGTTTGAGTAGCTACTAATAATTTATGGATGAAAACTGGGTCCCTAGAAGAGTTCACCAGCCTGCTGTGGTGTTTAAGCTTTTGCTTGTTTTATAGACCTCGCTGCTGCTTTTAATGACATAAAGAAAACAAATTAAAATAAATGAAAAGAAAAATGTCCCTCAGCAATAAATAGGCTGTGAATCACAGAACAGCAGTAGCTGCTTTCGAAGGCTAGAATGGTAAATGCACACATGCTGTAACAGCCCCTAGGGCTGACAAATGCCAAAATGCCTGGATGATCTGTTCACTCATGTCCAGGCAGGTACTGACAACAGCTCCTCTCCAAAGGGGAGGCTGCATATTCGTGCTGACATCCACATCAGGTGACTGAAATCCCACCAGGACTTCTGAGCCACACATTTTGTAGCCTGAAGATCAGAGAATGATTTTACGGCATTTCTCCAATACCTGATTTATAAAAGGCAGCAAAAATGGAGAAGAAAGAGGGGGTGCCCTTTCAAATACATCTCTAAATTCAGTTACTAAAGTCATGCTTAGCTTTATATTTTTCCAGACTGATCACTTATTTCAAAACACCAAAAATATGCCATTGAGGGAAAAACAAAAGGAAAGCATTTTTCCAGAAACAATTTTTCTGGAAAGGACATGTTATCATGGTAAAGGGAATTTACATTTTATATTTCTCAAGTCTTGATTAACTTGATTACCAGCTGTGAAACTCCCTAACATCTACTGAATCAGATGGGTACCTTTAGCCTAACTCCTAATTTAAGTCTGAAAACTCTTTTCTGTACGCACTGTGTATTTCAAAACCAGATATTAGAACTCAATATATTTCTTGGGGAACCACCAGTGTTCTTTGTATTTAACCCTGTGACCTATGCCTCTGTATAGGCTAAATTACACCCACCTCTGTGGGAAGCTTTAAGTCCTGAGCCACTGTCTCACAGGACTGGAGGGGCCTGTCTTTAGAAGAACGAAGTTAAGCACAGACAGTGTTTGAGAAAGTTCAGACTGGCAAATTTGGCAGGACAAAAGGACAAGTCTTCAAACTTGCTTTACTTAGCAAGATCCGGGAGAAATGCGCCGACTGTACATTCTCTACCCTCATTATATTCTTGGAGTTTTGACTTCCTCTGTTGCTCCCTAGCCACAGATAGGTATCTAAACACAGGGAAGGCAGAGTGTTTTCACAGCTGCTAGAACCCTGTTACACCTATGGACTGCAGGCCACACAGGGGGAGAACAGCCGCTCGACTATTGAAATAATAAGATGTTGCTTAAGTCAAAAGGTCTTAATTGTGTTGGTTTACATTCCGTTCTCTACCTAGACAAAAAAAAAAAAATGTTGTTAGCAAAAGGAGAGGAGTTAGATTTCTTTGGGGGAGTCAGAGCAGGAGAGGATGCAATCTTATGAAACCACCAACACTTTGCAGCTCTCTGTCTATACTTGACAGTGTATAAATGGCTCTGCATTTCAGAATGTACCAATGCTTCTCAAAAATCGAAGCACCTGGTAGGGCAAAATGGAACTTCAGGAATTATTTTTTTCTTTTCTGTACTATCAGTAAGAAGATGAAGAAGAAAGAAAGGAGTCCAAACTCTGAGACTTCAATTTTTTCCAAGTGAAGACATCATCCCGTTCACAACTGAATATTGCACTTAAAACATCTGAATTTCAGTTGAAAAACAAAGTACCTGTATTCGATATAGGGCTCAGTGTATTTCTAGGATAATCAGAGTCTCTCTTTTCTATCTTATGTTGGCTGATTTTGGCCAATGTCATTTGTCCAGCGGCCCAAAAGAGCATTTATTGCCCTTTATCAATGGAGGGGAAGATTAGCATCACAAAAATCATCTTGTAATTGGCATTGTTGGCAGTGCCAGATGAAAGACAATGCTTCTGAAACACTTAAGAAGCTGTTGCCCAAATCTGCAACTTCTGGAAATTCATGTAGGTCCATTACGATAAATGGAGTTTTGCCAATAGGCCAATTGATGACCTGCTTGTTAAAACAAAAGAAACCCAGCCTTGATCATTCTTTTATTGTTCTGTTTCTTTTGCAGATTTAGAAAATGTAACAAAACTGCTTAAAATAACCCTACCATTTATTATTCCAGGAGCAGTGTTTTCTTAATAATACAAAGTGTGTCTGGAATTTTGAAACACAATTTATTTTTCCATAACATGCCAGGCAATCAAAAAAGTTACATTCCATATCCAGAAGAAAAAAATTGTGGCTGTTACAAAACAAGAAAAAGTAAATCATTAAAAAAAATATTGCTAAGCCTAAAAATCTATAAAATAACACTGACCTTTTTATATACCTCATAAACAGCACAGAGAAATTCCTGCTTCTGCCAAACACTCCAGTTTGCAACGGTGTTCCAAATTTTCATTAGCACAGCAACCATGCTGCCTGATACCCAGGGGCTCAAACTGTTTTCACATTCTTCCTTCTGAGAAAAAGAAAAAACAAATGAGAGGGGGAAAAGTAACTAAAAACAAACCAGACAGGTTTATTCTATATCAACATGACACCTCTGGATAGTGAAACATCTATAAATGATGCAGTTAGGGCTGAAATGTGTCCAACCCAGAAGCCCAGGTTATAACTCAGATTTTGGAAAAGATTGTTTTAGGCATAAATCCTTTCCTTTAAGGTTCTTCAGACCCAGTACCTGTTGTTAGAACAGCACATGCATGGATTGGTAAACAAGGACACTATATTTAAGATCATTTTGAGAATAACTTAAAGTATAAATATCTTTGCAGATTATTAATTTCAGAAGACTGCAGAAAAACATTTGGTGGTTAATTTTTTATTTTTAATTATGCTTTTTTTTTCTACTCAGAACAAACACATTTAAAATTTTCTCAATTTCTCCCATGACATGAAAACAAGATACCATAGAAAGCCTCTTATAGTTTTTTACTATGAAGAGAAATTTACAGGGGAGCATAAGGAAGAGATAAAAATACTGACTGTATAAGATTCAAAGTAGGATTCTAATTTTACCAATCCCAAAATTCCAGATAATTTGATCTAGGATTTTCAACCAATAAGCAGATATCCCTTCCAAATATCTACACTTTCAGTTTTGAAGGTTATGGTAATTACCTGTTTATCTCATGAGACATTTTGCTCTATGAGATGTTCCAGAGCAAGGAAAGTAGTTGGTGGCTGTTCAAGTTTTTCATGCTGTTCATATTGGAATTAAAAAGAATGTGCTAGAATGATTCTTACTAAAAAAAAAAAAAAAAAACATGAGATAGAATTCTCTTATTCTTTCTCTGATGCAAAAAAATAAAAATCAGTCTGAACCAACAACCAAAAAAAAAAAACCCCAACCAACCAAAAAATGGGAAATAGGAATAGACAATAGGAGGAAAAGAAAAACCTGTTGGTTCAATGTTTTTCCATTTCTCTTCCCTGTAATATATAGATGGAAAACAAAACTAATGAAGGGGGCTTTGGGTTGGTGTATGACATTTAGGTGTCACAAAAATCCTCACCAAATATTGTTTCAGCTGCTTCAGAGCACATTCTGCAGTCACATAATGTTGAAGGTACCTGATTCCTCATCAGAAATGTTCAACACCTCCTGGGCCTGGGTCCTGTTACAAGAGAAACAGTTTAAAGGAACTGGAAGTGAAAATAATCTTTGTAGCAGATGATGTGGACAACATAAGTTCATTGTTAGAAAATACTGGAAATTAACAAAAGGGAACCAAAACTGCACCTTTGTATAAAGCAAGCTAAGGATTATGTCAGAAGACAAAGAATGCCAAATAAAAAAAAAAAAAAAATCAAATTTCATTGAAAGATGCAGTTTTAAAGGAAAAAATTTCATCTATTGGACTAGTAAGAAAAAAGCATGAAATCCACAATAACATAAATTTATTCGTCAGAAACATATTTAACAATGCCACGTAAGTGAATAGTGTGATAATTGCTAAGATGTGGCTAAATAGGCAACACTTTATTATTTTAATATTAAATACAATCATGATTTCGTGTTTTCTTGTTCTTTCTTTCACAAGGGCTGTCATAATCCATCAAGAGCCAAAATTGGCCTGTGTTTCTATGTGACTTTATGATTAAATTCCACACTCAAAATTCACAAAGAATAAACCTGATGAAGTGCACGTGCATCTTAATAAGTGAAAGGGACAAATTAATTCATTGTCTATTGAAGCAGTTTTATAATATCTAAACACATGCTGAACAAAGCTGCAAGCTATTAAAACAAATCATACAGGCTTTAATTACAACCTAAATCTGCATTATTAAAGTAATAAAATGACCCTAAAATAAATGTTATGGAAGTCATGTTGTCCCTATAAATGAACACAGCATGAGAGAGTGATACAATAAAACACCCTAACATTAACATGTTGTATGTACCAATGTGGCTTCCCACAGAGCTAAATCAACAAGACCTAACTCTTCTCTTCCATAGCTGTGGGCAAAATTCTCCTCTCCCTTATTTTGCCCTTGTTGGTCACATTCATCAGAGTTTCAGGAGCCTGTGTGGGGCAACATGCGCCTGCTGCGCCCAGCTTCCTCCCCAAGGTCCCTGGAGATCTCCAGCTCTGGGCAAAAATCCTATCAGGAGCCAGATGGGGCAATGCAGAGCTAGGGAATAACTCAGCTTAACTGCAAAAAGAGTCCCAGTTTAAACAATAAATTTTGGCATTACTGTGTGGCAGCCAATTACAACGGAGAAGTCATTCTTGAGATTATCCATGTGAAGAACATTATTCATATGCCATTTACATATGAGAATTTGGAGGGTCAGCCATTACTGTGGGTTTTTTTTTTTCTTCTGGGCAAGCACTGATCTCCAAATGCATGATCTGATATTATTTCCTAAAATAATCTGCTATTTTAGAATACTCGATATGCGATCATGACATTTATGATCTGTTGCAGAGCCTATACTGAAGTCTAGAAGCATTTTAACCACAGTATTTGCTGCCATTTCCTAAATCATCACATCCCACATTGACTCTGAGAATAGAAGAAAGGATGACAAGGGCACTGAAATAGTTGAATGGGAACAGAAGGCCAGAGTTCCTATTTAACCATGTATTTGCCATGGACTATGAGATAACACAAATAAAGGGCTCCTTTCACCTCCTCTGTAACCCAGACTGGGAAATGTCCAAATCCTTCAGTCCAATTTAAGCACATTAGGGCAACTCCTCAGGAGGGTCCCCTTACAAACAAACACTCATTGGTCTCTGTACCTTCTGCCAAATCCCACAGGATCCTTTCTGATTCCTTCTGAGCACTTGTCCTTTCACTTCAGACATGGCAAACAAAACCTAGCCTCACCTGGCTGCACCTACCTTTGAGGTAGAAAGCCACACCATCTCCCCAGGTTAACACCCACAGCTCCCTCAACCGCTCATCAGACATGTTTTCTAGATCCTTCACGACCTTCACTGCTCTTGTTGGGACAGGCTCCAGCACCTCAGTGTCCTTTTCGAAGCCAGGGGCCCAAAACAGAACACAGCACTTGAGGTGCAGCCTCACTATGACTGCAATACTGGTTCTAAGAGATTTCTGACTTCTGCACTGTGCCCCCCTCCCCTCCAAGGGCAAGCACTTGAAAAACAGATGAGAAAAGGAGCACATATCCTCTCTACCATAAAACATGAGATTTAAACAGACATTAGACCACTTCACCTTGTTGAACACCAGCAGGGATTTCTGCTTTATCATAGTGGGCCTAATGTGCTCAGGCCTGAATAAAAGAGGAAGGTGCATCAAGTGGGGCAGCCTTAATTGCTAATTCCTTGAATTATGTTGGGCTCCCACTGAGGCAGGCAGGACACTACGCAGTCATTCTTCTTCAGATGCATTGATAAGAAAAATATGAATGTGAGAAAAGGAAGGGAGGGAAGGCAAGAGGCTGTAAAACTGTGACTGGCTGAATAACAGGTGAGCAAAGTACCAAAGCAAAATTAAAAACTACTACATGGTAATGGTCCCAAAACTGCACACCATGATACAATTATATTCTATATCTTCTATAATATCAAGATATTCATTAAGATTATTGATTGCACTTGAGTGAGAGTGTATACTGGTACCTATGTGTTTAAAATATGCTAAAATTCTTAGCAGTTTCACTGAAGGCCCAATGGTTAGGCATAATTAAAACATTTTAATTTCTCACAGTAGCATATAAGTCTTTTAAGTTAAAAGATATTAGAAGGCTGAATGCTTAACAGATGGCTTTCATAACAACATTCATAAATGAATGACTTGCAAAATAACCAAGCCTTAGATTTTTCACATGATCAGATGAAATATATTTTTTCCTATTGAAATATATATTAGTTATAATATTATATATATATATATAAAATTTCCTATTTCTTATTGAAATTGCCATATTTGCTATATCATGGTAAAATGTTGGTTTTTCCAGTTTCACTCAGGGAAAATAAAACCATTCCACAAGATTCAAATATTGCATTTTGAATGTGCTCAGATTATCCTACTTGACTTTGCAATGAAAGAGGGTAGGAGCTCATACACTTCATTCCCACTGTACAGTTCTGCCTTTCGAAAATGTCTCTCAGCAAACTCTCAGTATTTTTCTGTGCAAACTCAAAATGGTCTGCTTAAACCACAGGTGACCACCGCAAACCAAAAGGCAGCTTTACAAACTACTACCTCTCTTCTTCTTAATTACCAACTTCCACACCCGTGTTTCTGTAGGTTTATAACTTTTTCATGACCTGAAGGACAGAGGAATCACAAATTCATCAATGCTAGCCGGCTTTCCTCTCTCTCCAGGGGTGATGTAAGGGGAGGCAGAGTTTAATACGTTGGTCAGTAAATTACAGCTCAAGATCAGATGCCAGCAGAGGCTCTGTGTAACAGGAGTGTGCAATGCAAGGGCCTCTGTAAAAGGCACCTTACTGAAAATAAAATGTGTAAATTAATTCCCGTGTGGGAAGCTGGCTCGGAGTAGCAAGGATACTGTAAATTCACACTGCTGTTCACTGCACATTCATTTTTTTAGGTGGAGGATTCTAATTGAGTGCAATCTTAGAACACACATACTGTAATGATTATGGCACCCTCCTAGAAGGGCAGAGATCAGATTTCAGCTGGGAGCTGTAACAGGGGTCTCCTCCTTCCATGCAACTGTTCCAAAATCCCAAAATACAAAGTTTGTGTGCAATTCAGTCATGCTCTGTGCGTGCCTGCCAGATGAACTCCTGAAGGTGAGCTGTGTGAAGTACCAAAACTGTACACTGAGACTTAGGCAGGAATTAGAGGCAGCTGCATTCAACTTAGGTGGCTGAGAGCATGTCTAGGAACAGAAACAGAGGTACTACTGGGACTTTCCTAGAAAGCTTTGGCACCTAAAAGCATTACACGGTTCTGAGGGCAGGTAAAATTGAATTTTTGCAGACAAAAGTACATGGAAGTGTTGGACGTAATTTGCTGTAATGATGGCCCATCTATTAAGGCATATATAAAACATTTGAAACCTCATTTCACACCTGATGCCCTTCTCATTAGTGTTAAGTTACAAAATCCTGCTCATGTCAGCCCTGCAAATGCAGATTTTGGACAGAACAGATGACAGTGTCTAATTAATGTTAGATATAACCTAACCATTAGTAGGAAGAATTTGTCCTTCTTTATATTTTAACTTGTTGAAGGGAAAACAATAATATAAAAATAAATGTCTGTCATCCTTTTGAGACCACTTTTAAAGATGTCTCTGATTAACTTAGTCCTTGTCACATTTTTATTTTTCAAGATATTTACACAGCTTAGACATTTAGAATGGTTTTTTTTTTCATTTTAATCTCTGAGAAATACTTTGCAGCATTTTAAATGCACAAAAGCATTTGTATTCTCTTCTCTTTAATTTCACTTAAGAGTTTGGCAAAATCCTTTCTTCTTAACTGCAATGTATCTATACAGTCCATCATATTATTCTTTGGAGAAATGACTTCAGTAAGGTCTCAGCAGCTATAAAATATGTCTTTTATAATTTCAGGGTATCAGTGGGATTAATCACTCTTAACCAGCTATTTTATAACCATGGTGTGAGAATGTCTAAGGTTTATTTGGAGTATTGTGTTTTTTTCAGGATAAAGCACAGTAGACCATGTCAGCCATAGAAAAATATTACTCACTTCCTTCTCGTCACTCTTAATTGGGATCAAGTGGTTTTAGGTCAATCACTTTGGTCAAGAAAATTTATGAAAAATACAGGTCTATTTATACTTGATAGAGGTAACTAATGATTTTTACAGACAGTCATTATAGTAAAAGCCTTTCATTCCTCATCCCTCACTGCATCACTGTGAGAAATTCTACAGAGGAGATGAATGTCTGGATTGTAATATTGATTTCCCTGGGTTTTCTGGCATATGCTCAGGGTAGCACACAGCTCAGCACCATTCACTTGTGAATCATCAAACAAACACACAAAACACAAGGCTTGTTTCTGTCTCTAAATTTGTGACATGTGACCAGATGGCAATCTCAGCCTGACAGGTGTGTCCTGAAAACTCATTTAAATATTTGTAAATAGTGGCACCATTCCTGCTTTAGTTGATTAATAACTGCTGATCCTGTCACTCTCTTTAACATAATTTCTGTCTTAACAAATGCTGAACTTCATAACTCAAAGGAAACTTTAACAAATACCTTTTCAACCTTAACTGACTTGTCTTCATTAATTAACCAGCAACTTCTTTCCCACAAACAGCATTTATTAGCTTGTGAAAATTCTAGCTCTTATTCACACAACTACAGGAAGTCAGCTTTTGCTTATCAGTTTAGCAAACACGAGTCACTGGGCTGAAAGTTTTGGATATCTACCTGCCTCATGGTGAAATATCAGAGACGGTTCATTAATTAAAGAAAAAAAGGGAAAAAAAAGGGGAAAAAAAAGGGGAAAAAAAAGGGGAAAAAAAAGGGGAAAAAAAAGGGGAAAAAAAAGGGGAAAAAAAAGGGGAAAAAAAAGGGAAAAAAAAGGGAAAAAAAAGGGAAAAAAAAGGGAAAAAAAAGGGAAAAAAAAGGGAAAAAAAAGGGAAAAAAAAGGGAAAAAAAAGGGAAAAAAAAGGGAAAAAAAAGGGAAAAAGGGGGAAAAAGGGGGGAAAAAGGGGGAAAAAGGGGGAAAAAGGGGGAAAAAGGGGGAAAAAGGGGGAAAAAGGGGGAAAAAGGGGGAAAAAGGGGGAAAAAGGGGGAAAAAGGGGGAAAAGAAAAAGGGGGGAAAAGGGGGAAAAAAGGGGGAAAAAGGGGGGAAAAAGGGGGAAAAAGGGGGGAAAAAGGGGGAAAAAGGGGGAAAAAGGGGGAAAAAGGGGGGAAAAGGGGGAAAAGGGGGGAAAAGGGGGGAAAAGGGGGGAAAAGGGGGGAAAAGGGGGAAAAAGGGGGGAAAAGGGGGGGAAAAGGGGGAAAAGGGGGAAAAAGGGGGGAAAAAGGGGGAAAAAGGGGAAAAAGGGGGAAAAAGGGGGAAAAAGGGGGAAAAAGGGGGAAAAAGGGGGAA
Source organism: Anomalospiza imberbis (assembly GCF_031753505.1). Classification (NCBI taxonomy): domain Eukaryota; kingdom Metazoa; phylum Chordata; class Aves; order Passeriformes; family Viduidae; genus Anomalospiza; species Anomalospiza imberbis. The sequence goes on along the minus strand of NC_089684.1, from coordinate 37,996,753 downwards.
AAAGGGGGAAAAAGGGGGAAAAAGGGGGAAAAAGGGGGAAAAAGGGGAAAAAAGGGGGAAAAAAGGGGGAAAAAAGGGGGAAAAAAGGGGGAAAAAGGGGGAAAAAAGGGGGAAAAAGGGGGGAAAAAGGGGAAAAAAAGGGGAAAAAAGGGGAAAAAAGGGGGAAAAAAGGGGAAAAAAGGGGGAAAAAAGGGGAAAAAAGGGGAAAAAAGGGGAAAAAAGGGGAAAAAAAGGGGAAAAAAGGGGAAAAAAGGGGAAAAAAGGGGAAAAAAGGGGAAAAAAGGGGAAAAAAGGGGAAGAAAAAAGGAAAAAAAAGAGAAAAAAAAGGGGAAAAAAAAGGGGGAAAAAAAAGGGGAAAAAAGGGGAAAAAAAAGGGAAAAAAAAGGGAAAAAAAAGGGAAAAAAAAGGGGAAAAAAAAGGGAAAAAAAAGGGAAAAAAAAGGGAAAAAAAAGGGAAAAAAAAGGGAAAAAAAAGGGAAAAAAAGGGAAAAAAAAGGGAAAAAAAAGGGAAAAAAAAGGGAAAAAAAGGGAAAAAAAGGAAAAAAAAGGGAAAAAAAAGGGGAAAAAAAAGGGAAAAAAAAAGGGAAAAAAAAGGGAAAAAAAAGGGAAAAAAAAGGGAAAAAAAAGGGAAAAAAAAGGGAAGGAGCCATGCTGAACAGAATGACTTTGGGAGCACAAGGCAGGGAAGAGTGCAGAACCAGGCTTTGAGGACAGAAGGGCAGAAATGGAAGGGAAAAAAATGACACAAAAGTCAGGGTATCACAGATGATGCAAGAGGACAATTTGTAGGAAGGAGCAAGAGAGCAATGGGACAAAAGAGCCATAGACTTTGGGACAGAAGTGGAGACCAAAGTTAGGGAGACTAAATGGGCTGGAAAGAGAAGGAACAGACAGAACTGTGAGAGAACAGGCACTTCCAAGACCCAAGGCTGTAATCAGGACATCACTTTTCTAGGGCAAAACATGTGCTTCCATTCCCCTCTAGTGGCAGGTACACTTTTAAAAAAACACCCATCAGTTAGCATTTTACTCCTGTGGGTTTCAAGGTGACACAGTCTCCTAAACTTTAAAACCTGCCAGTGACTTATGTTGGGTGATCATACTGCTTGTTTTACCCCCTCATCCTTCCTCATTTTGTAACCTTTTAAAAACCTTTGAAACGGCAATGAAAAAATTACATTGGTATTAAATATGCAAAATCAAATAAGAGAACACAGGAAATTAAGCCTGTCTTTCAATACCTATCCAAATGGCATAGCTAGAGTGATGCACTTTTTAGTAATGCACACACATTTCCCAAAGAGTTACAAATCTGTGTGATTGCAGACTGGTTGGTTCCCACTGAACGAGTAGATAATTATTACAGATATCCCATAACATATATTGGGAAATTGCCACTTGGCATTCTGGCAATATCCCTTCTGTGCAATGAAATCTTTAATTTGCATGTTAATAAATGTCAAAGCATGCCTTCTGCTCTGAATTGATTTCCACTTTTTTTTGTGATCAAATTCATATTTTTCCATATATGTATTTCCTGCATGACACCACCAAAGTATTCATCTGGAAGAGTCATTAAAAATTAGTTCATTTTACTCAGTTTGGATTTCTTTAGAGGAATAGGTATTCCAGTACACACAGGGATTTGCATTACGGTAGGAATCAAACACCGATCACATCACATACAAGATTTTTATAACTCCTGCACATTCCAGAGAACCACACCTCTTCAATATGTCCTTTTGTTTTCTTCTCATTCCAGATCCTATTTTCAGAAATATGAGTGCTTGAAAATGAAAATTGCAGTAAAAGGGGAACTATGCTGCTTGCTATTTCTATGCATTATGTTGATATCTTTACTGACATTGAATGGAGCACTTCAAAATGAGTTAATTTTTACTTTTTACCTTGGAGTTTTCTGTGAAATCAAAGTGAAAGTAATTATTTGTAATCACTAAAATTAGTAACTGTTGGCATTTTACAAATGACCTGATTTGAAAGTTAATTGAGAGCAGGCATTATTTGTAGGGTTTATCAAGTGACCCAAAATACAAGCTTAGCCTAATAGCTTCTATAGGAGCCCTTACTTTTTTTCTTTTCTTATTGTTTAAAAAAACCCGACAAGGATACATATTCTAAGAGTTAACAAACCATATTAATTCCATTCACTGTAATTGTTCTTATCCTGAGTTTCATTACAGACTTCTAGAAACCTTGCCATCACAAATCTGAGTAATTGTGTTTTGATCATAGAAATCTTTTTGAAGCAGTACTTTATACTTCAGAACACCAAGTTTTCTATTTGAAACCCTGATTTTCACTAAGCACACAAAATCACTGACCAAGGCTGCACCTGAATTTGTAGCACAGTCAGAAGGTCTAGCTAAGCAGTCTGTCTTGTTAAGTTCAGGTTGCTAAGTCAACCAGAAGAGAAAGCTTCAAAGACAAACGTGATAAATGATTTGGAAAGCCTGAAACTACCAAATGTCAGGGTTTTAAGTAAACAGAAAGGAAGTTCATTTTTGCTGAGACTACTATGGCTTACTTTCAGTTGTAAGGCCGGGAAAATGCTCTCTGCTCTTTAATTGCATACTCATAAAGTTTTAATTAGCAAAGTTTCAAAACATGGCAGTCGTACTGCTGAAAATCAGCCACAGTTTTGATTTATAAGTCTGCAAAGGATTACTTGGTAGCAATCAGGATGGATTGCAGTGCTTAAGCCCAGAAAGCTCTAATATGTTATAAACACAAGCAAATGATGCAGTAATTGCCCTTGATTACACTGCTTAGAAGATTTCTAAAGGCAAGCCAAAGAGAAGTTGATAGTACCTATGTGCCTACGGCAAACAGTATGTGACAAGAGCAAATCCGTGCAGGAAATCCTGTAGCACTGTTTCCCTTTTCCTAAATGCAGGTGATACTTAGAAAGCCAGCTCTGGGACAGACCATCATCAGGTCTAAGGACTTGTGAAACTATCATCACCCAAAAAGGGGCTGTGGAAGGAGAGTGTGGGCTTCCACAGGGTCTGACAAAATCAACAGAACCATTAATGTAGATAGCCACAGAGGAGTGGTTTTCTTCTCTACCTAATCCTTTTGTTATACCATAAACCGTGTCATTAGCCAGTAAGAGAAAGGGAACGGATGAAAACTGGGAGAGAGTTGTGAAATCTGTTAGGTTATAACATTGCATTTGAGGCAACTTCTGTACAAGCAGTAAACAAAATAGCTCACATAGCCATTATTTATCAATCTGAAAAATCCACACTACTAATGACCAATGTACAACTCTTCCTTTCCCCTGTAAAGATACCCACTTACTCAAACAGGAAGGATTTACATAGTGTGGCCATTTCAAAGTTACAAATACAAATTTCCATAAGCTTACACTGTATGAAGATGATTACTAATTCTCCTCTGCAATGACCTTTATAATGTATTTCCTAAATGAATTTCTAAGAGTAAAAGTTTCCTGAAGCCTGGGGCTGGAGGGGACTCTGCTCAAGAACCTGAGGCAACTCCTCCTTTTCCTCCTCCCCTCCTTGAATTTATGTCAGAGGCACCCAACTTTAAGAAATCACAGCACTTCTGAAAGTACTGCAGAAGACCTAATGCCCATGTGTGTTAAACTTAACAAATAATTGCGCACAAATTGAAAATTCTTTGAACTGCTGGTATTTCAGGTGAATATGTTTTCAAATCTTTTACAAGCCATTACAGATATTGGATTTGACACACAACTTTCAGTACTAACTTCAGTGGTGACAATACTGTTTAATTTCTTACCAGCATATTAAATCTCTGGGCATAAAACTTAAAGCTGATAACACAGTTCAGTCTGGTGGAATTCCTAATAACACCATAAGGAATTCTGATAGTTGCAAAAAAATTTTTACTTTGGAACCACATGCTACCACAGTCAGATAAAATGACTGTTCAATTTTACTGTCAGATTTGAGAATACTATTTCTTGAACTGATATTGGGATCCATAATGTTTCTAAAGGATTATTGGAAATCAAGAAAGAGTTATACCCTACCAAATTCCCAGAGAAGAGCTCCCTGTAGAGCTACAAGGATTTCCCTGCTACAAGAATTTCAAAATCTCATTAGAAAGCATTTCCACAGCTCTTTGAGCTCTAATCCCAAATGTAAAGAGCTAGATAAAAGGAATGTGGATTTAATATTTTTTATGTCAACCATTCTTTTTTTATAGGTAGTTTATATTCACCCAAAAAAATATTAAGGTGGCCTGTGAGCTCCTCAATTCTAAAGTAGCAGCATTTCTCAGATGGCTCAGCTCTTGGCAAAGTTTGCAGAAATCTACAAATTTATATTTTTTTAGGACAAGTCACAAAGACTCAATAACATATTTCATTGTTTATTCTTCTGTTCAAAGCCTTAAGCAAAGCCAATGTGCATATCTTTAAATCAAATGCAAAAGTATATATTAAAAAAAAACTAAAAAAGAGACATTGCTTTTTAAAGGAGGAAAATTATTTTCCTTCAGTTAGTATCTGCAGCAATAAAACAACTAAGATCAAACATGCTTCATATCCCAAGTATCTTGTTTAATACTTAATATAAAATATTTGAGAAATGCACCAACTTTACTGTCTCCTGATTTTTTTTTTTTCCTTCTTTTGGTCACCAGCAATACATTACCATTTAATGATCACAAACATAGCACTTCAGCTTCCATTTGATTCATGTGTATACATAAAGCAGGCCAGTTCCTGAGTAGCTTTATTTAAGGCTAACTGGCTACAGTCCCAGAAGGAAAATGAATGAGTCAAATCATATCTGAAGTCTTATGATCTTGTTTATGATGACTATGATCTTGGACAAGTGGCCTGGTGATGCTGAGCAAAAATTACATAAGTGGGTATAGTTATTCACTTCTGCATTTATCTGGAAATGCCATAATCTTTTTTAAAAATATATAGTCACTTTTATCCTTAAACCCTGTTTGATCCATATTACTGTACATGCACACAAAAGGAAAAAAAAAAAAAAAAAAGAGAGAAGTTTTATATTCTACAAATGATATATGTTCTTATAGCACTATATTCCACTGAGGTTAGAAAAATGATTGTAAATATTCCCTTGAAAAATTTAAAGAACCCTGTCTTCAAAAATAAATGGATATATGTTTATTTGCTCTTGAACTCAAAATTTTGTTTATGTCATATATATAAAGAGTGATTCCTATTTGATTAAACACAACTAAGACCTACTTTCAGTCTGAGTGAGTTTAAAGGAGCCACCAGTTACCTCAAATACGGCCAAAAAATGTTCTTTGAAGAGATTTGTACATTTTGAGACCAGAAGTACACTTTTGATTATCTAGTCTAATTTCCTGCATCATAATTAACACAGCTTCCTGTACAGACCCTCACCAAGTAATTTCTTCATCAAGCCTTTATTTTCTGATTTAGCTAGACCACACAGTTTATAAAAGAACTGTGTTTATTTCATTCAACATTGACTTACATTTAAAGTTATCAAATGTAGGAAAGGAACCAGCTGACTTCTGTGAGTACCAGATTTGAAACGAGATGGTCAGCATGAAGTACACCTTAGAGCTTTGCATTTTCCTGTATTGGTTCTCCTCTGAAGGAAGAATCAATTCTTAGAATTCATTTGGCTTGGTTTCAGCTGCAGGGTGGGCTCCTCTATGCACTGCCCTGCAGTTCTCTTTTTGTACTCACTTTCTGACTCTTTCTTGTACACACACACTCCTCCACTAGAAATACTCCCTGTATGTACTCAGACCCCAGGGAAAACTTCAGAATCCAGTGTTCATGTGACCTGGTGCTCTGGGCATTTGCAGGCTAGAGAGAGGCTGCCTAAGTAATAGCAAGATAAAGTGCTTCTGACATTTTGCTAACTGACCTCTCATGCTTATCAGTTCCAATGAGATCTCCAGCTCCTAACATCAAAACAGTGAGATTCAGTCAAAAGTAGGAGTAATATATAAAAATCTTCATTTTAGAATTCTTAGCCTATATTATGTCTACCCCATTCCAAAGCTTATGCAATTACAAAAAGTGTCAATAAAAGCATTGTGCTTTACTTTTAGTGGCTAAATAATACTGAATAATTATGAACTACACTTAAATACTTTAATATACTTAAATATTATTAAATATTTACTTAAATAAATAAGACAAAAAAACCCTCCCATAAAATAATGCATAAATATCTCCATCTATAAGCTAAACAATGGTCTTGAGGTGGATGTTCTAGTTTCCCAGAGTGAAACTTGGGAAACTAAGAGTCTTTTCTTGAAGACTGCAGTTCTGTCACTGAATTACAAGGGCAAAGATAACACTTTGGTTAGAATACGACCTTCACCAGAGAACAGTGATAACAGTCAGAGGGAAGGCAAGAGAGATTTGTTTCAGAGATCTTCCTAGCCAACAATGGGAACACCACTGCACCACTAGAAACCTGGAGAAACGAAATGCACTCAGTGACAGGCACTGTGAGGCTGAATCTGAAGCTACAAAACTTTCTGACATGAATTTAGCTGAGTTTCAGACATTCTCTGAGTAGCTTTATATTTTTCTGACAAGTACCTTTTTCTCTTTGCCCACAGCTGCTGCACAAGTTCCAGCTCAATAGATGGCCCTCCATCTCACTTGCTTTTAGAAGATAATTCAGAGCTCAGTGAAGTGGGTCACAATGACCTGAAATTTCAGACCTTCCAGCACTCTCCAAGTATTCCCAGCTCCTTCACCACTCATGGACATTTTACCCAAACAAAACAGAGAATATCCTGAGTTGGAAGGATATAAGGATCACTGACTCCAACTTCTGCCTCTGCACAGGACAGCCACCAAACCCAGTTTGGGCTGTCTGCTAATGGCCTGACCTTTCAACAGACACTCAACTTCTTTTACTACCAGTTGTGACCCAACCCAACCAAAACTCACCTGCACTTGTTCAGAACACTTTAGCAAACTCTCCCCTTCCTGCTTTCAGCTCCTACCATCTGTACTCAGGTTGGCTTTAAAGTAAATCAGCTGATTTTAAAAGAACTTTCTTCTCTCCATTCATCTTCTGTCTCCTCAGTAATTTAGAAGCCTTGCCTTGCTAGACTCTTATTAATTTCAGGCCATGGCTATCAACCTAAATTAGCATCAACAACAGCCTCTTCTACAACTTTTAAAGAATTTTTGTTCAGTTGTGCTGTAACATTAACTATGTCCTTCAAATGTGGGTATCTGCAAGTCACACTTTGCCAGTGTTTCTATTAACAGCGTTAAAGGCTCTTGTTCTGATTAACAACCCAAATAAAATTTCAGCTTCATGTTGCTGTTGTTCAGTTTTTGACAATTTTTCTCACACTTTTACACTTAAAAGAATAGAGATGGCGAGCAGGAAAACATTTCAGAGGCTAGATGTTTGAAAGGTCAGATGGAAAGCAGATTACTAGAAAAATCAAAGACAGAAGAAGCATTAGAATTGAGTAGCAGTAAGGCCTCAATGTCAACTTTAATGATTTTCGATATTCAAACCCCCCACTCCAAACCCCAAAATATTTTTGTTTTCTTTTCTGTTTTTCTTTTTGTCTCTTTTCTTTGACACTTCACCTTTTTTGTCTTTTTACCAAATGAGAACTGGAAAAAAAAAAAAGTCAGTTGTACAGGGTCTTCTCCCCAGATCCCCAACCCTGGGGGATCTTCTGGGACTGGGGACTCCCCTGGGCAGACAAGCATTTTTCCATCACCTGCAAGCCTTTGAGGCAGCAAACTCTGGCAGAAATTTATATCAAAAAGATCTGGGGACCTGTACTGGGGGCAGTCAAACCCAGAAATAGAGTACTTTGGTGTTATTTCAAGAACACCACTGGGATGGCACCTGCTTACCTTAGTTTAGTCTATTTTTAACTTAATTCAGCTGGATAGCAAACTTTGCTGCATGCAGGTCTGTTTCCAGAAAAACTAACATAGCATTTACAAAAACAAGGTAATTTGAAATACTTCTCTGTCTGGTTATTTGCTGACCTAAAGTAATTTCCAAGGAGACATTCTGAAAGCTGTCCAATAGCTTCTGGCATTTAGGAGGGAGGCCGCACTTACTTTATATGGGTCAGCTCTGCCCTCAAATATGTGATTTTAATTTCAGTGAGATTCCTGTGCTATACACCATCATCCAAGAACAAAATTAATTAAGCCCTTTGTGCCCAATTATCAGTTCTCTTAAGCTGTACTGATTTACATCTCATCTTCCCAAAAATATCTGTTCACTGACAGATACTTCTCTGGGAAAAACAAACAAACAAACACATGAACAAAACAAACTAACATAAAAACCCACCAAAAAATCCCAACACCCTCCCAAACAACAAAAAAACCCCAAACAAATCCTAAAAAAAGACAGCAATCCCCCCCCTCACCCTCAAACCCCTTATATTTCAGGGTGAATAAGAACTAAACCCTCATTGTTTGTGCACAGTTGAACTCATTGTGATGAGAATAGCAGTCTTGTGATTGCCACTCTCAAGTCTTATTTTGAATAATTTTATTGGTGGTCTGGTTGCTGCCTGTAAAGATGAGGCCACATCTGGTCAAGTGCACAGTCAGTAGGTTCAAGGCTTTAGTTCCCAAATGTATATTGCAATATTCAGACACTTTACTGACCAGTTTCTCTTTTTATAGACCCTGGATGTAGAGAATTAAATAGCATTTACCTCCCAGAAGCTGTTGCCTTCTTAGACCATCTGGGTAATGAGATGTATCATTTCCACCACATAAAACTGTGACATCTGGAAAGGAAAAGACCAGGCTGATAAGATCATGCGTACAAGCAGAGTGAATGAGCTTTTGATCAGCCTTTCATAGTTTGTGGGGTGGCTTGTTTTTTTTTTTTTTTTGTGGGTTTTTTTGGTGGGTTGTTTTTTTTTTTAGTTTGTTTTGCCTTTAAATAGTGGAGTTGAAGTAAATGAGTGTTAAAAGAATAATAGTTGAAAAATAGACAAATAAAGCATTTCCAACAAATAAAAGCGTCTTCAGTTCACACTGCAAACAACTAAAAATGTGAGTGTGGTGAACAACCACAGTCAGGGTTCCTTCAAAAAATAAGCATGAATAGCCCAAGAATATGCAAGCCTAAACCTTATAGGCACAGAGGAAAGATCTGTATTTCAGTATTATCAGAGGAAGAATGTTGTCATGTCATTACCATTGTAGAGGCTCCTGCTTTCTAATGCTCACATATTTATTACAGAATGTAAAGATGATCTTTAAAGTAATGTCATTTTACTAAGAGGTTTACATCACTAAGAACTCCAAAAAAAAAAAAGTTCTGTTTCCAGTTCTGTTGCCCACAGTAAATTAACATGCACAATCAGTTTCTTACATTTATTAGCCCAAGAGTAGCCATTTTCTGCATATTTCCCCTCTTTATTTTATTGGAAGTGACTCAGAAAAGACACAAAAAAAACATCTCATTGTGCCCATGTCCAGCATCCCCTCTTTGCAGTCAGACCAACTGGACACTGACATGGAAAATAAGCTAATACAAGTTAATTCCATGCTAAAATTCTGATCCTCCTTATCTGATGACAAGCACCATACCAGAAATCTTACAGGAAATGCCACCACCTCTACCATTTTGTTTCTATTTCTGTCCAGTATCTGATTTATATCAATACAATGTAATGAATATCAGAATTCTTAATTAATTAGGTTTATTTCAAATCTATTTTATTTTGTTATTGAAACACCTCCCTGAGGACTTCTGCTTAATATATTTAAGGGCATGAATAACCCAGGTAAATACTCCCAGGGTCAGAGAGACACGTGATTTCAGTTAAATACAGCCTAAAACAAGACAGGAGCCTAAATGGATCACAGAAATATCCAGAAAATTCATACCTAATCATTCAAGTGTCCATAGTCCTACCAATAAACCCATCTTTTTCTCTGCATGTTTGGGTTCTGTATCTGTTCTGATAAACATGGAAGTTTAATGCCAACTCCTCTTCCCACACTGATGGTTACATCTGCTGCACAGCAATTTCTTAAACACCCAGTCCAAGAGATCAAGTTTTATTAACAACAAGAATTAATTTCACTGACAGATCAAATACAACCATGGTTTTCTTGCAGCTGTTAAAATTCTTTAAAAGCAGGAATATTTCTTCCAGTTGGGGAAAAGCAAGACCAAGCTGTACCTAGGTTTTCAAATATTTTCTTTGTATAAAAGCACAAATAATTTGTTCCTCAGAGAGTCCAGAATAACTGTTTTGGATACTGAACCAGTCATAAAATCACTGTGAAAATTATTCCTGAAGAAAGAGCACTGATAGCTGGGACATGAGCCCCACACCAGGGTCAGTTGTAACTAGAACCATATCATGGCATCCAGGAGCATCCTTGGCTTCAGATGCACATCCTTGCAATGCCCTAACTTCAAAACAGGGAGGCTGATATGAACCATTTCCTCTTTCCACTCTTCCCACACCCTGGTTTCCACATCAAGGAAACTCAGATTGGGTTCAGGAGGTTTCCTAAATGAATAATTTTTGCTCTGACAGAAAAGTTTCAGTATCAGAAGATTCAGTAAACATGCAACAGTTCTTTAAATAATTCAGAATAATGCTGATCAGCTACTTAATGACCATATGCGCATCAGGCTGTTGGTAACTATTGCACAAAGAAGTTATTGTCCTTTTAAAATATCAATATTGAATCTGCAAAGGCACAGCAGATATTTGCACCAAAAGAGCAAAATCTAGGGAAGATGTAGCACATACATTTCTGTTTTTCTGTGTTTACTGTTCCACATCCACCTATTGATTTCAAAATGCTGCTGATTTATATTTAACATTTTTAGCAGAATTTTTTTGCCCCTGACTGTCCAAAATCTTTGGCAGCATTGCTGCTTGGAAAAGAGAAACTGCACTGCCAAAATAATTGCCTAGGATAAGGGTAGATCCAGTCTCTGGAAAAGGCATCATGCTTTTAAATTGACAGTTTTCACCTGTCCAATGCACTGTGAACTTTGGCTTAATGCAGCCTAAGCTGACTCCAGTGAAAACAGAAAAACTCAAGACCAAAGCTCTGACTGGGAAGGCAGCTAAGAGGGTCCTGTCCCATTTGGGAATGGAGGCCTGGAGAAAAAAATAGCTGTGGGCAAGTAGGAGAGAAAAAGGGTTTTACTCAGTAAGTGCTAAGCTCAATATTTTAATAATTCCTTCGACTTTTGTTGGCTACTTTAAGGTATTTTGGGTTTGTTTTTTTGAGGTTCTCTGCAATTTCCGTTTGACAGGTGTTTCAGATTCCTAAAAATAAGCTCTTTCTGTGCCTTAAATTATCTCTTTTTTCTTCACTATTTAAGTGTTGGAATTCTGCAGAAAGTAGAACTTGGCTTATACTTTAGTATAGTCTCCTTTCAGGAAATTTTTTATTCACAGAATGTAAGGAAAAAGGATCCATGAAGTTATCCACTGTCACCTCCTGTAAAAATGCTCCTGTGTTCATGTCAATAATTCTCTTTATTCATAAATTCTATGAGAAGCAGCAAAAAGGGACTGTTCATATCCTCAAAAGTGTTAGAATTTGGGGCCCTGGTTCTAGAAATCCTTTCTTTAGCCCTCCATTTAAAAAAACCTGTGCTCGGGTGAGGTTTTCCTCCTCCTCACCTCCCATTGGTTCAGATGCAGTTCTCATTTCCAGTCATACTAAATGTTCACAACTATTTTAGAAGATCCTTTTGGGACCTTATCACACATGAACTGTCTCCACCATCTCAAAGAGCTGAAGTTTTCAAGTCACCTCCCTGTTTCATTGTTAGTCTGAGCAGGATGGAAGCCCTACCTGGAAATTAATCCCACCTTTAATTATCCACCTGCTTTAACTATTACACTATTAAAGAGAAAAAGTTACCAGAACACCAAGGTTCCTGGAAAATAGGCCCCTTCTCAGTACAGGCAATATTCCAAAATGAAGCCTCACATGCAAATTGTCAAGAAAGCTGAAATCCACGACTCCAGCTTGCTCTCACTTAGCAACTTTTCAGCTCAAGCCCAGACAATGCAGATATTGTTCTACCCTCAGCTGACAGCAGGAATATCTGGGATGTTCAGCAACACGTGGAGCCATCTGATGAGAGATTAGCCAGCCAGCTGAAGGCAGACAGCCTCCTCCAAGAGCAACCTCTGCGAGCCTCATCCTGCAAGGTGCAGAGCGCCTCGACTCCCGCTGGCTGCAATGGGAATTGAAAGCAGACGAAAAGTTGCAGGAGATGATCAATATCTCTGAGACATGGGCCCTTAAGGGGCTCAGATTTCAAATGCCTGGCTCTCACTGCAGATGTGCAACAGGAATAAAACTTCCTACAGCTCTGAGGGGCTGTTACATTGGAACAGAACGTGGACAAATCTTAATGGTTATAGGGACATTAGATTCCCCTAAAACATAGGAGCCAGGGAGACAGATGAGCGAGTTTTAAAACCAGGCTGAAAGCAAAGTCCATAAATGCACTAGCCAAGAGTGACAGTGAATTTGCCTGTGGTTCAAATTACAAAATCATCTCTCCTCAAAGGAGCCATGGAGAAAAAACAACTGTATAACCCACCAAATAGCAGGTACACCACAAACAGAGCTCTCAAACAGTTTTAAACACAAGGCCAGCACTTCTGTAGATGTGCATCCATGATGCCAGCAGCACAGACAGAGACAGAGTTAAGATAATGTGCCTTCAACTAACAGGGACTCCTTCTAATTGTGGTGCTCAGAGGTGTTTCTGGCTCTCAAGCCTATGACAGCAGAGAGCAGATGCTGCTCACACAGCCCTCTCCTCCCCTCAGGGCAAACCATATCAGAAACAGGACTCCCTGTTTCAGAAGGATGCCCTAGTCCAGAGCTCATTTAATTTTTGTTCCCTTTTTGGCCCTTCAGATTCTTGCACTACTCTTGGTTATGTGTGGCATGACTTGGAGGAAAAGATTAACACCTTCCCCCTCTCAGCCCACTTACCACCATTTTGTTACTATATTTCAGCTTAGTTCTCAAAGCACAGTCCTTCAGAACAGGGTTTGAAGACTTGAGAACACAGATGAACCCCAAATCTACTTCTTGATTTTTAATTTTATTTTTCCCCATCTAAGAGCTCTATACAACAGGCTGTTGTATAAAAGATTTGCACTACATTAATTTTTTATTAGAATTATTATGACTATGATGCACTTGGATAAGCTCTGCGCTTCTACCCTTCAGTCAGCTTTTTATCTAGCAGGGTGGGTTTTTTTTGTTTTTGTTTTTCTTTTTTTCTTTTTTTTTTCTTTTTTTAATTTTTTATCATTTGCACTGTTAAGTGTGTACCTAGTCACATTTGTTGGTCATTGCTAAAAAATTATAACTTTTTTGTTTATTTACTTGTTTTGAAAAGTTATGTCAAACAACTCATAAATATTACAGAAGACTTACTCTTAAAAAGCTGCATAAATAAGCAATTGCTCATACACGTTATTTGATGGCAGGACAAGGATCCACTTTACAAATTCGTGACCCAATATATATATAAGTGAAAATAGGTAGCTAAGCAAGGTATATGAAAGAGGAAAAATGACATATGAAACCAAATTAAAAAAAGATCCTTTCAACAAAAGACCACTAAATATGTATGGCTATTCCAGATGTTTCCTGAGATGAAATAAAACATGCAGCCATTGTTAACAGATTGATGATAGAGGATTAAAATGGATGGAAAAAAAGAATTCCAAGGCACTGAATATATGTGACACCTGAAGGCTTCAAGGTTAGGCTGGGAGCCCAAGAGAACAGAGGTTCCAGGACATGGATCATCCATCAGGTACAAGCACAGGGCTAAAGGAAGCCCACAGCAGGGAAAACATTAAGGAACATTTGTGGAGAGGAGGGAATGAGCATGGCCAAACACGTGGAAGAATCACTGCACTTTCTTTGTGGATTTACTTTACCTCTAAGAAGATAAAGAGCAAGGTCCCAGGGCATTTAAATGCCTTGTGGCTTTGGATCCAAGGTTTTGGAACTGATTACAAGGCCCACAAAGACTGCATTTTTCACCTCTGCAGTAAATAAGAACCTAAAGTTACAAGCAGCTGAATTGATTCTGTAACAGATAAAAATTAGAATATGGCATTTTGATGTCTTTGTTTTAATCCTGCAGTTCCCACTTGTAACATTAAAATACATAAAGTCCTCTAATACTTGTCCATCTTTGTTCATTACTCTTGGAAGTGTTTAGCTAAACAAGAAAAATGCACATTTTTACAATTTCTCATCCCATGGTTCAGCATAAAATAACAGACTTGCTTGTGTCTCCTAACAAAATAGGGCTTAACTGTGCTGCAGCTCCTAAATTGTACCCAACTCCCCTCTTGCCCTCCAAATCAATACTGAAATCTCTATTGTTTAACTTCACTTGTTGCTGTGACTTTCCAATGTGGGTGTTGAACAAATTTAGAATCTCTGGATTATTTTTTTCACTTTCCTCCACTCACCAGTATTTATTTTGAATCCTGGCACTTTGATACTGAGGGAATAATACCAGACCCCAGTAAAATCAAACAGAGGTGTTATATTCAGGGACACCACTGTTTCCCATATTCTGGTATTTTTACCATGAGGGTAAGCTGCAGCTGAGTGAAGACAGACTCAAATTCCCATTCCAAAACAAACAGGTCTTTCTGTTCCCAAATACATTTTTAGCTTATCATGAAAAATGATATGATATGAGACTCCTATCCAAGATAATAAAGATGAGCTCCAACTATGTAGGGCCAACTTGTGAGCCTAAATGAGTAGGGAAGAAGGTGACACTTTTTTCTCTGTGTGCTATATTCTACATTTATACGTATTAATGTTATTTTATCTTAATTGTTCATGAAGAAAAATGGACTCTGAAGTGGTGATTACCAGCCAGGAAGTGAAATCTTGGAGCCATCACACACACTGTCATAAAAATGAGCTCAGGAGCTTAAAAAAAACCCACCAAAACAAATAAAATAAAATTCCAAGGAACAGCCTCACTAAGCCAGCATGGTACTGGAGATCCAGAGAAAAGAAATGGGCTTTCACCTCAAAATTTATTTCAGAAGCATGCTTGCAAAAACCTGAAAATCCTTCTAGACTCACCAGTGCTGCTGATTCTCTTTTCCTTGCCCAGAATCTTGACTGTTACCCACAGGGGAATATCAGTCACCTTTTAAATAATTGTCACTATTGAGACTTTTATGTTTTCCTATAAAAGCTACTTCTGGCCCCAAAGACGGGATCCTGGCTAAGTGATCTGACCTGGTTAAACTGCTCTTAGCTGCTCCGCTCCCCCTGGAAAGAAAATGAATCCACAGCTTCCACAAGGATGTGAAGACTGATTAAATTTATCTGCATTTTCTTCTGCCAAAGCAAAAGCAGTCCATGGTGATGGGGGGCATAAACTCGGCCAGTTTCAGCAAGAAATGGAAATACTTGACTATTCTTACAAAACTTTCCAGAATAAAAGAGAAAAATTCTACAAATAAAAGTGAAAATTTTTATATAGTCCTTCACAGTGAGAAGTGACAATATTTTCTATTTATGCTTCACTCACTGAAGAGGTTTCAAAACCACCATCCCTATGCTGTTTCCAGCTACCACTGAAATCCCAAAACTCTGTAGAGTTCTTGCAAAAGAAGTCTCACCTGATTCTCATAATTGAAACTTTCTAGTTTTACTCATTACAAAATTAAAGAGAATGTCCCTGGGCAGGTAAGAGCACAGGACTAAGAATCACACATAATTATTATCTATTTTACACACCATGGTATCTGAGCACTTAAACAAGATGAGAATCAATTTCTCATTTTCTAAGATTAAGTTTTATGAGCTGTGGTCATTTATTACCAATTTTAAGACCCAGGTAGTGTCACAAACACACTTAAAACTATCAGAAAACTACTTTATTAGCAAGATAAAATATATTAGGTGAGAGCTACTCAAGAACACAGTAAAAAGAAAAATTATTCTCAGCACCATGAAAAGGAAAAGAGAGAGCCTTGGGGAATGAGAAAAACATTGGTGGATGTGTAGAATTCTTTCTCTACTTTACTTTTTTATAGATTTCCCCCTCCACTCCAGGTAGTAAATAAGTCGTCTTGAAATTTCTGGCATAAATGCCTTTGCTGATGCAGAAGGAGAATTGAAACCTACACACCAAAAACATCAAACACTGACACAGATTCACTGTACCAAAAAACAAACAAAAAAAATAGTTAGAATCCCAAATATGTTTGCAAGAGCCACACTCAAAACCTTGATGCTGCTTTGTTCTCTGCTAAGTGGTATCATCCTTGTCCTTTCTACTCTGCAGGAATCACTATCAGTGCACCTCATCCAGGGCTCTGCTGCTTCTCCCAACTCCCACAGCAGATTTAGGATTTACTGAGGGTAATTCAGTAGTGCTGTATTTCCTTAGAGGAAAAAGAACAAAAGAAAGCCCAGTAAATCCAAAGCAGAAAAAAGCAGAACAGAGTCAGGCTAGGAAGGATTTTCTAGGGATATTTTATTTTTAGGTTCATTGCTGAAAAGATTTTAGGTTCAGAGGTACAATCATGATAATTTAGTCTGACTGACGTTTAAGGTCTCTTATCCAGCACCTCCAGTTTGATTTGTAGCCCACTGAGTAACCTTGTCACTTCCCCTCTCAACAGCCTCTGCAGGGGTGAGAATACCATCTATCTCCAGTGATCTGAGATCTCTTGATCTCCAAAAGCTGGATGCCAGCCTTGGGGCTACTTGGCTATTTGCCAAATAGTATTAAAAAACAGGCCCCATACTGGCACTTCACATCAGAAATAGCTGAGCAAACCAAATGTCTTTTTGTGGTAAATCTAGTAAAAGTTTCCTTTTTTAAAAAGAAAAAAATCAGAATTATCTCTTTCTTACTGTCAGGCGTAAGTCAAAGCTAGCATATTTTAGCCCATGAAGAAACTTCAGGGGTAAAACCCTTGCCATTACATTGAAGTGACAAAATAATTTTTCAAGGCACTTGATGAAACAGAAAATATTTACAAAATATTAACACCAACAAATTAATTTTGATATTATCCTTACAGCTATGTTGAAAATACTATTCAGTTAAAGAGTGTCTGCCTGAGATCCTCACCCTTCTTGTCCTTCTTTCTTTTTTCCACTCTCTGCTACAATTAAAGCTCCATAAATAGCTCTAAAGAAAACCTTCCAAAGCAGCACCTTCCTCTTGCCCACCTAATATCCTTCCTTGCCAACCTCAGCAGCTCCTCTATCCTTCTAAGCATAACTCTTTTTTTTTCCAAAGCCCAGAATGTCACATTTTTTCTGTTCAGAAAGGGATCTGAATTAATGAGTTTTTGTGGGTGCCTCAGGGGTACTCTAAAACTACTTTTCATAAAATACAGCCCATGTAAATCAAAGTCCCTGATTCTCTCCAAAATTTAGACAGTTACATTACTAGAAGTTGAACTGTTATTTTGGAAAAATAGCTTTTTTTATGAAACAGCCATTTGATTAAAAAATGACTAAAAACTTTCTTTGTGGTGACAAGAATTACTGTAGAGTGAGGCAGATAAGAATTAACTCAAAACAGTTTAAAGTTTACTTAAAAATACAATCTTCTAAGGCAGGAAAAATTAGAAAAAAAGATTTTTTTCTTATTTTACATTACACTTGTAAGTATCAGGAGTATCTTTATAAATACATTATTGTATGGAAGAAATCTATCATTAGGTATTTGGTAGCTTTTTTTGGTACTAAATTAGGCTGAGCTCTGGAAACATGTTTTGCTCCTTGTGCCTCAGTCCCTACCCCATCTCCCTCTTGCAAAATATTTACAATAGGATCCTATTCACTTATTTCTTCATGAGGACACTGTGTATTTATTTTTGGCAGCAGAAATCCCAAAGTATGTCTTTATTTCCTAAGAATAATCTTTTCAACAGCAGCAAAGAGGAAGGAATACTAGATCAGCAGCAGTGAAAAGAGCTGTCAGAAAATATCAATGAAAACATTCCAGGAACCCCTGTACTCTAAACTATGCACTTCCACTTTGAAGCAGCTGGGGTGTTTGCTTTTTTTTTTTTTTATCTCTTTATCTGTTTGATATCTATGTTTTGTTAATAATTTAACAAATAATTAACAATAATTAACAGAGCTGTCAGTGCCATGGCTGCAGTGATACCCTCAGCCGCACAGTCTGGAGGAAGCTGTGGGCTGCTGGTATCAGGCTGGCTCTCCAGCTGAGAACACTTCTCTTCAGGATTTCTTTCCTCCTTGCAGCAGTATCATTTCCCTCCTCATGCAGGGGCAAACAGTCCCCAAGTGTTCAGACAGCTATTATTAAAATACCAGATTATTAAAATTCACTAATTCTTCACTCTGCAAATCCTCTCCAAAAGAAGGCAAAACACATTCACATAAAAAAATACAAATGTTAGAATCAGTGAATGCTACAGTCATTTTAACTCAGCAATAAGACCTGTTTGCAAGCTCTCTTTCCCTGCCCAATAGTCTAAAGACTCTCCAAGTGTTTTCAATTTATTTTATTTTAGATTATTTTCAAGCTGCTAATTTAGACAATTCTCAATCTCTCTAGCTGATTAATCGGCACCTCTTACCACACTGCATGAAAACCTCACCATTTGCACTAGAGGCCCTTCTCTGAGTGAAATCAGGCCCACCAGCACTGCTGCCTGCTTATTGTGATCCTTCTCAAGCCTCACAGCCCATCTGAAATCTGGAGTCATTTGCAACCCCATCCAACTCTGTTCCTATTCTCATAATTCCCAACACCTTCTGCGAAGGAGTGAGCCATGATCCCCAAATGATCAGCTTCCCAGAGCTCAAACACAGCCAGGCAGCTGATGAAAACAACAGGCTGAGCACCAAAGGGCATCATTTCACAGCTCTGAAATATGATTAAAAACTTACAAATTATACATAACCCCTGCTGCAAACCAGACTGAGTGGCATCCCCCCTTTCCAAAGGACCCAGGCTTTAATGTGGCGCGCTGGAAATCCTGACACGCCAAGTGTAACACTTTCAAATGGTGCTAGAGCTCAAACACTGTGCACTTAAAATAGGTTACACACAGATATGTATGGAGAGACAGCCAGAGGGAGAGAGAGATAGCTCATAAAACAGGCTCAAAGTGCTTCATTTTGCTGCCTCAGACAATTCCTTTAATATAAAGTATTTCTGCTCCAAGAAAGAGGCTGGAAGAAGGCCTTATCTAGAGTAATCCTTTAAACGTGTATATTTATTATTATCCCAGTATAACCTCATGAAGATTGGCTGTGCCAATCCCTCCAAAGGTGCCTCCTTCTTCACCTACGCTAGTCCTTTCCAGGCCTTTTTGCAAGCAGAGTGATTTCTGCTCCCAAATACTTCCACATTAAAAAAAAAAAAAAAAATAAATAAATAAAAGGAATTTTTGGAGTTTCAAGCTCCAAGCTTCCCTTCTCTCTGTCCATTTCTTTACCCCAGTGCACGGGAAAAAGCTCCTTGCCACACACTGGTGGCTAAAAATAGTTTGAATTAAGATTATTTTTCCCCCCTTCCTCTGTATTTGTTCATGGCATTTAAATGACTGTAAGAAGACAAATGACATATTAGGATATAGTCAGCTTTTGTCAGATCTTATGAATGATAACTATTGAGTATTAATGTAATACTGTTTATTCATTAAGACCTTTGCTTCATCTTTCCTTCAAATTTCCTTCTCTTTTTTACCTTAAAAGTAATCCTATGAGTTAAAGGAAGTCACATGGACAGGTGTCTCTCAGCTCTTCTGAAAACACCTGAGTCACAGTCTGAGCAGTGATGGTCTCCTTGGAAACATTGATACAGCTGAATTATGGCTCTAAACATTGAATCTGATTAATTAGAGGCTTTGTGAACAATTCTAATAAAGGTTGCAAAGAGTCACATCTTTTTTTCACTTGGGCCCAATGCAACTCTTTTTACCCCTCTTGATTTAATTTAAAATTAATTACCATTAGCTATACCTCTCAAATAAATAAATAACAAATCTTAGTCTAAGATTAATCCATCAAATTATCTGACAGAAAACATTTTGTTTTCTCCTGCACCTCACACTCTTCACATGAGCCTTTCTGTCTGTATCTAACTACCTCAGTATAATCCCACCATACCATTTCACTAAATAACCTAACTTTCAGTTCCTCAATAGCCGGCTGAACATAGTTTAAACAATAAAACATGTTTCATCTTTACCTGGTGTTTTAGCCACTTTCAGCAGGGGTGGAAATCCTGATCTCCAGATCAACTGTGGAATAGGAGAGAAAGAGTAAGAGAACAGCATCACCAGCCAATATATTCCCCACCTCAAAGAGATAACATTGAGAAAATCACCATGAAAAACACCTGTGCTCAAGCAGCTCCTGCTGGGGCTCTGATGGGTAATTGCTGTACAGGTGATCACACAGCCCTCAGGATCTTCTTTAAGCATTCCACAGAGCACCTGATGGATAATTATTGTACAGGTGTATCCCACACCCCTCAGGATCCACTTTAAACACTCCTGCCAATGACAAGCTTTTATTTCCCTCTCCACTTACAAGCATAACACTGCCATATGCTCTACACACATAAAACACAGACATGCCCATGGACTCAGAATTAGTGACCAGGACAGAGTTTAACAACAGCTCTGCAGCGTGCTCAGGGATTCCAAAATGAACCCTCGAATCCAAGTGTTCTGTACAAGTCTTTGAAAGAATCTATCCAAAATATTAATAAGAATATTTTTTAAAAATCCCAAAACATAGCATAAACCATTAATTATTGTCCTGTAGCATTGAGAAATATCTTTACTGAAAGGGATAAAGACCCTCCACTCTCTCCTTGCCTGTAGATGGAGTTTCTAACCTGGGACAATGTCTCTGACTGAAAACATCTATCAGCTGCCCAGAATTTATCTGTGAGACATACTGCTTAAATAGAACTTAGAGTTGTCACTTTCTAAAACCGGAAGTGAAAAAGACAGAAAACTTAGGCATCTTCTGATAAAGAGAAATCAATGTACAGAACAACTGCCCTCCCCTGTTTCCCTTCATGGCCATTTGTGAACACCATCCACTGGTTCTCATCACAACTTGTGAACTGCTTTTAGAGGATTTGTGAAAGGCAAACCTAACAAGAAAGCAAGTATTATGTGGTTTAAATTCTCCATAAAACTGTCCATACCAGCAACAGGAAATGTTTCCATCTGTATGCCCTTATTTAATTTCTATGTTTCCTTACCTCTGTGATCAGGTGTAAACTCCTTTCCAATTCATTCTGTAAACTCCACTATTTCCCCCTTTCCCCTCCAAGCAAATTAATCCTCTCTCTTATGGCAGTGATGGTGGGGCCAAGGCACACTGAGAGTTCTAACACTCACCCAAGGGATTCTCTGAGCCAGGCACTTTTTAGAGAAAATGCAAGGGAAGGTGACAGGCAGGCTCAGTCTGGGTGATGTTTGACACATTCCTGGTCACCTCTCTCTCATTGGCACACAGGAAAGTCTTTCACATGGGTTTAACTTCCCAAGAGTAAAAAACAATAATCCCAGTGGATGTACTGACTTCTTGCTGCTGAAGTCACCTCCCTGAAGTGAAGAGAGTTTTGCTGATATAATGCAGTGTAATTTATGAACCACTTCAGACACAGTTTGTCCAAATGTCTTTTGAAAATTTGGTCTGGCAAATATAAGAGCTACATTAGCACTATGCTGCTAAAACTGCCTCAAGGATTATCAAACTATCCATCTATCTTCCATGGAAACTGGGGGTGGAAAAGAGCTCCTAGGTGCTTAGCTGACATCTCTGCCAACACAAAACTGCTCCATGCTGTGTTCGGAGAGGTTTGTCCAGTTTTCAATCGAGTAAAGAAGCTGCCACCATTTCTCCCAGTGGAGAAATTATTCTCTATCATAAAAGATTTCAGTGCAAAGAAACAATTCCTGACACTTAGCCTAAAATATTCCCTTGCTGACATTTTTACATTCATCTCTATTATATACACACATATTTTTATATACATATGCTATACAACAGAAGCCAAACTGCTCCCACTTACATCATGCAGGCCTTGAAAAGTCAGTCACATTGCCTTGGTGTAAGGCTGGAAAGAATTTGTTCTCACACTTTGTTCTTCGAGAAATCTCTTGGGGGTAACAGCTTGATTTTCATGACACACATTAAAAGAATAAACTATATAAACGGTCAGAAAACCTCACATCAAATGAAAATCTGCAATTCTGCATCACCCAGGCCCTGATTGAAAGTTACTTTAAAAGCAAAAGGTGCTGGAGAGTGTGCAGGTAGTAGAATGATGTCATTTACCACCAAACAGATGCAATCTCTGCAAATGTTCCTCACTGCAAGAAGTTCATTTCTGTGTAGAGCTGCTGCTTCTTGGTTCTTCAAGTCCATTAAACGGTACCACAAACAAAACCAGCAACAACCACATTGTAGACACATACATCCCTTGGCTCCTTACAGTAGTATTTAATCAGGGGATGTTCCAGGGGATGTTCTGTATTTACACTTCCTTAATTTCTGACCAGTACATCTTTAAGGATATGGAACTGCTGCAGCTCCTGGCACATGTGACCCAGGGATTAACAAATCCTACACCACCAGTTGCACAGTGGTTTTGTTAATCTTGCTTTCCTAGACATCCCCTAAAAATAATATTTTTAAGAAAAACCTGCTCCTTTCAGAAGTTTAAAATTCCTTTCGAAGCAGGAACTAGCAAAGCAATTTGTCTTTAAGTTTTAATCTGGATCACTTTGATTATTGATGAGATTATTTAATGCAATTTTCTGAAAATTTGTATCATAAGTAGTTCTAGAAAGGGTCTGTATGCGTCAGAGTTAACATCTTTATATATCAAATAAAAGCTGAATTTGAGCCCTGGTAGATATTAAAAACAGATTATTTTTTTCTGACTTTCACTGACAAGTCCTTCAATTAGTTTGCTCTTTAGGTTTGCCAAAATTACTTGTGACATTTTTATGCATTGACACAATAACTATAGGTCATTTTCAATAACCCATGGCTAGCCCCATAGAAAGAGATTAAGCAAATTCCCTTATTTCTTATGGGAAACGTTAAGGTCAGTGTTAAGGCTGTAGAAAGATGGAAGGGATAAAATTCCACCACCAGAGCTTCTCCAGCAATTACAGATGGGAAGCAAAAGAAAACAATGTTAATTACACCACTCCCTCAGGAAGGGGTAACAAAATTTGCACAGTGAAAAAATATCTTGCTCTCTCTCCTTTTTAAACTGGACAACTGAAGTACTTTATCACCCTCTATTAGTCACAGCTCCTGTGAGGAATGAATGCTGCAGAGACCTCAAAACCAGAACACTTGATATGGTACCCCTGACCCAGTTCTGGTCATCCTTACCTCCTGCCATCACTGTTTTTTAGGAAAAGTGCTGCTATGGCTGAAGAGCCACACAACAGTGGCTCACAAATCACTGTTACGGCTGAGACCAAGACCTGGGCTGAACCCATCTCCTGATGGTTTGGGTGTCACTAATTAAGGGCATAGAATTTACAATATATAAGAAATTTGGGCAATTTCTACTGAGAGACAGCACCTGGTATCGCAGGGCAACTCCCAGTTCACCCCAGTTCCACCCTTTGGATTTGTTAGTCCATTCATTCAGCCTCCAGGTGACACCAGTGCAGAACAAGCCACATAAGCAGAGCTGCAAGAATGGAAAGCTTTGGATAGGAGGAATTCCATTTACACAGCTCCATCTGTCTCCAGATCCCCTAAAAGAAAAGCAGGCCAGCAGTCTGACAAAAAACATGCTGCCTGAGCTACTGCATTTTGAGTTTGCAGTGCCATAGAGATTATGAATGCCCAAATCAGCATTTTTTTTTTACCCTGTTCTTTAAACCTAAAATACTTTCCCTTATGGACATAATTTGTCCCTGTGGCCTGCAGAGTGTGGCAGTTCTGCAAAAACAGGCCTTCAACAGTGGCTTTGTGAGAGTCTAAGTATGGCTCATTGAATCAAGCCAGAAGTTCTTCTGTTTATTTATTTAACTTTGCTAATGCAAACTAGCCCCATCAGAGCTTACCTGCAACTGGAGGCTTGGATTTTTCTTAGTTTTGGTTGTGTTGGATTTCTATTTTACTTTTCTGGTTTTAAAAAACAAAACAAAAACCTAAGCTAAAATTAATTCCTCAGTAATACTGCTGATATTCAGTGTACAGATGACACTTAGGTGCTGTCGCAACCAGACATTATGGTTATATTACACAGTTATCTCATTCAAACTAATTTCTCTGAGAATGGAACCTGAAAATCTGAGTAATGAAATCCTGGAGAAAGGTCTCTGTTATTCTTGCAAAACTGAACTGCTTTGCTTGCAGATAAGGGGCAAGTTAGAGAAAAAGGACTGGTCTGAAATAGTAAAAAGGGCAAAACCACAAAGATACCAAAAACAGAAACTTGTGATAAAATCACATTTTTTTTGACTCCACAAAGTTTTAGCATGCCTGTTTGAGAAAAAACATTTTAAAGTTAAATATCTGAGATCAGGCAGACATGAAGGTGTTATCTGTGGGAAGGACTGTCCAGCAAGTCACTTGTATTTTGAGATTATTAAAGTAAATGTGAAATGTAACTGTGAAATAACATTATGTACTTCTGCCACTGCTGCTGCATGTGAAAGAAAATGTAATAGTAGTGGAATGGTCCTCCCAAGTACCATTACAGGTATATTTGAGAAATGGAGTTTTGCCAGTAAATCTATAAGTCTTCCATGTTACTCCCTTATCACCTCTACCCATGAAATTAGATATTGTATTGAAGAAACTGGATTATTCAAACAGTACAGAAAATCCATGTCACAGCCTTCAAGTGCATGGTGGTAAGGCTTTGGTTTGTTATCATTCTTCATGCTTTGTAAGAAAACCACCAGAGGCATGCTTTGCAATGTAAACTTTTTGAGATTTTTGTGGTAACTGTAACTGTAGGAGACAAATTGCATTTATAAAGGAGGAGGGTCCAAGACAAAATATGAGTCAATTCCCAGGGAACTGAAATTTCCATTCATATTGAAAGATTTTGGCAAGAAATTTCA
The DNA here is from genome assembly GCF_031753505.1 of Anomalospiza imberbis. Taxonomy (NCBI): domain Eukaryota; kingdom Metazoa; phylum Chordata; class Aves; order Passeriformes; family Viduidae; genus Anomalospiza; species Anomalospiza imberbis. The sequence continues at coordinate 37,971,638 of NC_089684.1, read as the reverse complement.
AAGATTTGCCGAAAACTGAAAGAGCCCTTGCTGCAGATTCTGAGGGAAAAGCAAATGGCTGATGAATGACCAGGCTGCAGGAGTAACACTCTTCCAGTAAGAGTGCTTGGCAGGTTTCTGCAATTCTGAGGGGCATAAGGCTGGAGCAGGGATCCAAATGCTGCTTATCCATGTCCCTGGAAAGCACTCTTACTGTAAGGCTTTTCATTTTCAGCTAGAAACATTTACACAGCTGGAATATTTGCCCTAGTCTTGTAGGACAAGCACGTTATGGTGGGTTCCCCATCCCTGGAAGTGTTCAAGGCCAGGCTGGTGGGGCTATGAGCAACCTGGTCTAGGTGAATGTGCCCCTGCCCACAGCAGGAAGGTTGGAACAAAATGGTCTTTGAGGTCCCTTCCAAGCCAAACCATTCTGTGATTTTGGGATATTACATGAAATATGAATGGTCACTGTGGATCATTTAAAAGAGCGAGAGACTTCAAGTACACAGTCTTAAACTGCTCCACAGTTGTCATAGAGAGGCAACAACATCAGTGGCAGTGATAAAAAAAGTAAATTAATTTCAAAGTTGTAAGATTTTAACCCATATTTGTAATGGTAAGTATGGGGATCTTCTGTTGCCACTGAACATCCTTGTTCTGATTCAGTTCCTACTGGGAGAGATGCTATCACCTAGCACCAATGCTATAATTCAGGGTTAGTTTGAAAGCTTAGGGAAATCCCTAATTCATTTCACACATATGAGAAAGCATTTTGAAAAGTGGCAGCCTGGCTAGTTTTGTCATTTTTACACGTCTTCCTTGTAGCCATCTTTTATTATTACTTTATCTTAAGTAAAAAGTGGTTGAAAAAGTTGAGTTTGCTTTTCATCTTCTGCAGCCTAAACATTTCAGGAAGCATGAGCAAAAACACATTGATTTTTCACACTGGATGGCTTCAGCTGAGCTCCAAATTTAGAGGTATGTGCTGGCAAATACCCTGCTCCACTCCAATTTTTTTTTTTTAATGAGATACCCAGAGTAAGTGCTTTCTCAGATAATTGCCTCCCAACTTGCATGACTTAATCATGATTTATGTCTTTAGTTTGGATTCTATATCTGAATTCTAAACTTGGAAGTTTCACCCTCCAAGTCCTTAGAATAATGACTAGTATGAATTACTCACTGTATCTTCATTTTTCTCTCAAATTGCACGAGGCTGGTGTTCAGATCAACATTTCTATTCATGGTTTTTGTGATCCCAGTAGTACTCTGAAGAAGCTACAGTGGCTGTATGAGGGACTGAAGATGGCTGTATCTGCCTTCTCCTTTCTTAGATCTCTGACCTTGGGTAAATACCTTGGCTGAAAAAAATGAAACATGTTCATGTTGAAAGCGCATGGGTGGCAATTCACTTTCACAGCCTGGGATAAAACACATACATTTTACACAAAATTTGGCGAGGACTTCCCCAGTATCTTCATCACTGTGCACTTCCAGAAGGGGCCTTGTACCCTTAAAGGGCTTCAAGGAATGTTGAGGTCACCCAGCCAGCACATCTGAACAGGGCTGAGGTTGTACCAGAGCTTTTTCAGGCGTCCAACAGAATGCCATAGCATGCGTGCAAGGGAACGAGGGAAATGATACCAGAAATTAAGGACAGAAATAATTTTACAGAAATACAGCCCTGACAACAGTGCAAGAAAAGCCATCATCTCCTCTGAGTTCTAATACATCTGAATGCTGAAACCATATTTGTCTTTGGCATCTGGCAATGTCATTTAATACATTCTTGTGGACCTGCATGCAGTTAAGCATGCACTGTATATTATTTTATGATGTTTGGATTGGAATCATACTTTCTGGGTACAAGTATTCATGTTTTTGCAGATTCTTGTGTAAAGTTGGGAGAACCTGTTTCCAATTTCATGACCGTTTATCGCTAATCCAAAATGACTGCAGCATTACCTACAGACAGGAAGCTGGATGAGGTCTTGTGTGTTTTGGATTCATCATGCTCTTCCCAGGAAACTCTGTTAAACTAGTTTTATGTTTACATGAGAGGAAGACAGAAATTACTAATGGACATGACTGTGCCTAATCTATATATAGTTTTACAAAATAGAGTTAAAACTGAGATGGGTCTTGTAGCAGCTCTTCATCCATATGAGCTCAAATAATCATTTCAGCATTTCATTCAGGTTTCTGCTTTTGCTTTCTGAAAGCTCAAACAGCATAAAAGCACTCTGCACTCACTAGTCCAGGAATTTTATTTGTTTTAGTCTCTAGGCCTAATGATGAACTTTTCCGGAAATAAACAAAATCTAGCAGCAAAACAATTCTTCTACACAATTCACACTACCATCTGGCAAGAGATGAGGGTGGACTGCAGTCATATTACATGTCAAAAAATATATTGTAGAATATTCCCTTCAGGAGCAAAAAACCAATGTTGACAAGAGGACAGATTAAACTGTCCTCCAGAACTAGAAACTGCCTAAGAAAGATATATTTATCATTTTATAAACTTCTAAAACTTTAGAGGCTTGTTTTGGCCAACATCTGATTTAGAATTCTTCTAATAATTCTTGTGAGAAAAGGACTTCTGCTGATTTATGGCAATCCAAGATTTTGATGGATAAAAATACCTGTCAGATTACTCTCTTAATAATTCTGGAATTTTATGTTTAATCATAATCATACACTCAAGGTGAACATATTCTTTTCCTCTTAGAAGTTAATAATTTCATTGGAATTTTGCCAAAAAGTATTAGACTCCTACTTGCCTGAAAACTATTTGAACTGATTGGATTGTTTATTATTCTGTTCAAATACTTTGCTCATTATGTTACTCAAGCAAGGTTTTCAAGGAGCATGTATTGTTGAATACTATTCAACAGTTAGAAAAATTACTCTAAGTTTAACTTCCAATTAATTGAACCTGTAGTTAGTTACTAGTAAGCTTAAACAATAACGAGCAACCTTCAAAGTTGCATCTTCATTAGATAGCATTTGGTATTAAGGAACATCTACATGGCCCATTCAGCATTGCAGGGAGAAAATTGGAAATGTGAACTTAAAAAACACTGTACATAACAGTAGGAAAACAATAAAAGATATTAGTAGGGCTCTAAATAAAAATGCATTTTCAGAAACCATTTAAAACTATTTGATGCAGTAATGCCATGCATTATTTAGGAGTTTTGTTGTCTTTTACAAACTTTCCTTAGGAATATGAAACTTCAGTCAAACAAATCCAAATGCCAGCATCTAACCCCTTTCCTCATAACAATTCCATACCTAGATTTTGTTTCCTGAGACAAAGCTGTACCTACACTTGCTCCTTTCTCTTGTGAGGAAGCTAAAGAAGGAAACCCCCTTTATGAAGGGTACTGCTCTCTGTGCCTCTGAAAATGATGGAGATCTCTGAAGACAGTGTTTTCTAGTGCTTGCTTGGTCTATAGGATAAAATCTGGCACGTTTTTCCTACTGAAAACAACTCATGGTTATTTGACTAACATAATTGTGAATTACACCATGCTTTGGTGTTTCTTTAAACAATTTACATTTTTCTATATTACTTTATAAATGTCTTCAGGGTTTTTCCCAATAATTTTATTATTGGATTTTTATGTATTTAGTTACAGCAGATTATGATTTCTCTGGCTAGCTTTTTAACTGTCCAACCATTGAAAAGACTGGAAATGTAAAAATCAACAAAGAATATGTATCAAAGTACGTTCACAATCGATTTGTAAACCCCTAGAAATAATTACATTTGTAGGAAGCTAAGAACAAAGCCATGTTTGTCCCTTGCCACTTGAGCTCTAGAGTGTGAAGCCCACCAGATTTCAATAGCTGTGAAGCCACAGGCACTACTCAGTAACCTGAAGGGAAAAAAACCTCATAGCTCCCCATATCCATTCAGCACAACCTCCCCTCTCCTTAGAAATATTCTGTCACTCAGGCTCAGTATTTTTCAGGCAGGTTCTGGGTGATTTTAAGGAAAAAAGACAAGAACCACGTCTACTTGACCAGAGGGTACCAACAGAAGCCAAGCATTTCAGAAGGGAAAACTACTGTCCATCACCTTCCTCAAAGGAAAAAGAACTTCAGCATGAAAGGGAAGTACGAAATAAGAATTTCTGGGGTGTGCAAGAATGAATTACCCTGACAAGCTGGGGATGCACACGAGGATCCGGAAATCACAAGAATGGCTGTGCCCAATATGTAGCAAGTCATAAAAGGCTCCACAACTTCTATCTTTTCTTCCTGCAAAGTTAGGGACTTGATTGGTGATCACAGTCACACACTTAATGCCAGGTGTCACATCTGGAGGAAAGGAGGAAAGAAAATGCTCAGTTCATGGGAAAATATCACAGTTCAAGATAGCTACAGGACTATCAAGGACCCAGAGAACAATTCATGCATGAAATGCAGGAAGAAGCATCAAAAGGTGCCTGTTCCACTTCCAGTTTCCAGGACCTCTTTGTGAGACTTTAACGAAGGTAATTAACTTTTCTGTGCTGTAACATCCACAAGATGTTTTTACATTCCAAATTATTCTACAGCTTATTGAGAAATAGGCTCAGTCCTTTCTCATAAATATTTCACATGGAGTAATTTGATAACCAGCAGAGAAAAAAGAGTGTGTGAAATCCTCAGGCACCTTCCCAACTGCTCAGATTTTTAAATTCATTATAATTAGTAATATTGAGAAGTATTTCTCTTCAAATAAAACAGATTTCTCAAAACAAAACCATTTGTATGAATGTATCAATTTAAACTTAAAGTGCTCCATGTCCAAAACACAAATTGTGTTGCAACCCCAAGATTTTTTTACTTCTGCCCATCTCTCCTATATCTTAAAGGTGAGAAATTAATCTCAGGAATGCAGATTTAAGTCCTGGTTTGACTCAGAGATAAGAAGTCTTGACTCAAAGCAGAAGTCATCTATAACCTTAACCAAAGGATAGAATAGTCTCGTTCATAATTATTTTTTCTTAATTGCTATTTTTATCCAGACACAAAGCAGGAAAAGTTCTATATCCCCACTGTTACTTTTTTCCCCCCTGTGGACTGGGAAATCTATTTCCTGTTCGGCTTTAGGCACAATTTACTTGCCCTGCACCATTTGTCGATCATAGGACTTTCTGTACCTTCAGTTATTCTCCCTCTTTTTCCTAAAGCTGCCATCAGGGAATTAGTGCTCCAGGTTCATTTTTGAGCAACTTCCAGAGATGAAATGTGTCTGTCAAAGTAAGTGCAGTGCTCCCTGTTAGTTATATTCAAGCTGTGAAGGCAGAGCTTGGCCCAAGTACTGCACATCCAGCAGCTCTGGGTTCTGAACCTTGCTGGTTTCTCATTTCAGGAGACAAACCAGCCTTTCCAACAGCAGCCTGTTGTATGTTTAAACAAAAAACCAAAAACCCAACCAAACACACGGGTTTCTGAATGCACTGAAAAGACCAGAATCACCGGTAAGTTCCAGCTGCTTTGCACCCTTTTGGCAGGAGCAAACAGCTGTAAAGCTGGTTTATCTGTGTTTAGCCAAGCCCATGGATACTTTGCATCATTGGAAAAAGTCAGGACTTTATACTGAATCTGGCCAGTAGAAATTTTTATACTGCTAATACACAAAGCACAGGGAGTTAAGACACAAAGATTACCTTCAGCCTGCTGTACACCATTATTTTGAACTAAATCTTGTCACAGGTTGCCCAGAAGGGGAGGGGGAATCTCCATTTTGTTCTTCTCAGTTATGTATCTGAAAAATGCTCCACACACATGCTTCTTTAAATATACTCAAGACAACAAATAACCACATTTAAATGTTCCAAAAGTATCAGTTTTTAATGATATTTTGAATGCATTTTGTTATACCACATATTTGAAATATTATGAGAACTGGCAAAGTTGTCCCATTTTAAACAGACTATTTTATACAGGGGATATATATTAAATACATGTGCAATAAATTTTAAGCAAATGCATTACAAGTATACAGAAAACCTATTTTTTTTCCCATGTGTGAAGCAATGATCCCTGTTACAGCCATTTTATTGCTCACTGCAGACAATTATGTGAAGCAGACTGCATGTATTTTATTTTTTTCTTCTAGAAATCTGGAAAATTTTTGCAGATCCCTCACTTACTGTTAGCACGATAACTGAACCCTATTACAGACACTGTGCATCTGCAATGTAAAAGCTACCTCTGGAGCTCTACTGACAGAGCTGTGTGTTTTAACATGAGCTCTTAAAAAGCTGGAAAGCAAATCAGTCCTACTTGGGTTCATGTCCTCGCTCCTCAGAGATCCATATCTTTATATCCTTGACTTAATCACACTGCATCTGAAAGCTTCCACTCACAGTTTCCTCTCAGTACTGGAAATATCTGCATCAGAAGCAGAGGGCCACAGTTAAAATAACTAAGCCAAGGATTACTTGCAAAATCCCCCTAATGTTGGTGGAGTGATTTCATTTCACAACCAATTTGTTGTTGCTTCCAAATTTTCGAGTGTTTCGAGCACTGAAAGAACCAGAGCTCTGGGTTTAGCACTTGGGATCATGAATCTTTCTTGGCTGTAAATCAGCTTTTGTTAAGAATGAATTCTCAGCTGAAAAAAAAATTATTCATATGCTGTAGTAGAACCAAACAACTGATCTGCCTGGGATGCAGAGTTCCACAACATTTTATGGCACTTCTCAGGTGCCCAAACACTAAGAAATTAGGAATCAGAAGACAGATCTGTTCTCCAATCGTGTAAACTTTTGATCCTACTTGTACAAAAAATTATTCTGTTCAGGGGCAAATCTATTTCTGGAACTTTAAAAGATTTTTGATTGTCATCCCATCCTGTTATGTCTATTTTATTTCAACAGCCAGCTATTTTAGTATTTCAGCTTCTACATCATTGCAGACTAGATCTGTCCTCTTTTGACAGATCCAAAATACCAGGGTGTGCAGAACATGCAGTCATTTTACTGCTTTTTCAGATAATAAATTTTACTCTCCACACAAGAAATGGTTTAAATCATATCCAGACACAAGCTTACTTAGGAGGCTTCTGTCTTGAGCCATTAAACAGTATCTTCCCCACTGCTGGGGAAAGAACAATACTCAATTTCCCCCATCAAACCCCACCCTGACCACAACCAGTAGATGACACCTCAGATTTACTGAGAAATCCTCACTGAGGATTACACATACACATTTCTGCACCCTGTGTACGTGTACCAACTGGAAATGAAGAAGCTTGGCATCTGAACAGACACAAACATTTGTGTGGTGTCATAAACAGTCACAAAGACACAAATGTGGTTCTGGAATCGCCAGCTCAACAGATAACAGGATGTTTAATTGCTTACATGGCAAAATACTTCATTACTTAATAATTCATGAGTTACACAGTAAGCAGCAGCTCTGAGCCACAGCACTTTCCCTCCAGCTCTCAAGAAATGCTGCCTTCTAAGAGAAATTATGAAAGTTGGTATTCTCTTGTTCTTCTTCTTATTTCAGTGGTGTGGTAAAGGATTTATGGAAGTTCTACAGCGACTTTAGATATAATCAAGGAAAAAAAATAAAGATATTTAAATGGTGACTGTAGCACATATGATGGTAAATATCCCAGCTTAAACTAATCCAGGTAACAACAGCATAGAATGCACAGCATTATGGGTCTGTGATTCCTGCACATAACCACAGCTGGGGAAGGGTCTGAACTCTGTTTTGATGTATATAAAAATGTCTGCCATCTCTGCTCCACTGTTATTTTATCATGCTAAGCAGGATGAGTTAAAACAGGGATGCAAGCACATGCCAAATTACTCTGGTTTTATACATGGATTCACTCTTACAATTATATGCCTCACCCTGACTGTGGCACTGGAAGCCAATGCATTCCAGTGGATATGAGATTCCTTGGAAACACCTCCCAAAAGGGGAAAGTTCTGGAAAGTTCATGTATCTTTGTGTATTTAAATGACAGGTATGATACACAAAACCCCATGATAAATTATATATATATATATATATATATACAGCGAGTGCATGTCTACAACTATATAGACATACATAATCAGTCATCATATAAATTTCAGATATATATGACAGTCATATGATTGGATGCCACCATTGTTAATGAGAAAATCATGTTGCAAAACTTACATCAGACTATATCAGCATGGCATAAATCAGTGTTAAGGTCATGTATGTATCTTTATTTTTCATGCGAAAGTCAAATTTTTTTTAGTATTTTCTCTTTTTTTTTTTTTTTTTTTTTTTGAGGGATAAATGGCTTTTTCCCAATCATCTTGGGCAGAGAGTACCATCTTTACTTAATGGTACATGTTTTCTAAATTTCTCTGAGTATAACGAGACTGATTTCCACCCTTCCAAGAAAGCCATATGATGGTATTTCCATCCAACATCAAAAGAATGTCTACCTCTCAACACACTGACAACTCACTCTGAAGAAAACAAGAAAGAATTCAAAATTTTTTTCTAATGGATCAAGCCAACTCTGACTCTTTTTTATCACTACCTGCAGTGAAAGACCTCACAAACCTCTGGGACCATAATCCAAGCAATGCTAAGCACTTTGGGAATTCCCTCCTGTATTATTAAACATGCATTCATTTTGGCTTGCTTTTCTGAAAAGTATTTTTGTGTACATCAGTTTTTGTCAGGAAGCAAGTGTTCATCTGAATGCAGCACCTGAACAAATACTTTCGCATGTATGCCTGTAAATACCTAAATTAATGTGAATCAGCAGTGGAACTGCTGCTTTGACCGCCCTGTCTGCAAAGCATGCCCTGTCTTCAAGAAATGTGACCAGAAAGAAATTAAATGAAAAGCCTGTAGGTCTGCCAAAAAATCTGGCTTCTGTCTTTCTTTCTTCCTCAAGCAGGAAGGAACCCAGATATTTCTAAGTCTAGTGTCCAGGTACATAGCCAAAACCAAATGCTACTTCTGCTGGAGAAGAAGACAGAAAAAGGTTTTATATATTCTAAAGATGTCAGAAGACTTGGTAGTCTCCTCTCTCTTTGTCTTTGGTGTGTCCCACACTCTTATAGTAGGATAATTTACTTCCCACTGGTTTTTTTTCAGCTGCTGCCTTATCCAGTTAGCAAACAGAGAGGATGCTGCTCTATTTAGAGTACAGGCTTAAGAAAAAACAAAAGAAAACCAATCCCCACAAAAACCCCCACAAGTCTTCTTAATTCTGTATTTTTAGAAGTCAGAGAAATAAACTAACATTTTTGCTTCAGAACGCTTACAAACCATTCTATAATCCAAGTCTATTCCAATTATTTACTGTCATAATTTCAAAGAGTAGACACTATCATTGGTATTACAGTCAAAAAAGAGAAAGAAAGAACTATGAAGATTTTATTTCTTTTCAGGACTTTTTTTGTTTCCTTATGTTACAAATTAGTTCAGAAAAATAACTTGATTTCCCTTTACTACCGGATAATTTATGTTTATATACATAATGTACTATTAGAAAGTCTCCTGGACATTCACAAAACCAATACATATAAAATTTCAGATTTGTTGCAACTATCTTCCATAATTCATCGCTATTTACACTTTATCTGTCTTGATAGTTTAAAAGCATTTTAACTAGTCTTTAAACCAAAATCAAATTTTCTTTATAATTTCTCTGGTTTTACTTCTCTTCCTCTGCTCTTGATTTCTTTTCTTTTTCTTTTTTTTTTTTTTAACTTTTAAGACCTGACCAGAGCTTTTGGAAATTACATTAACGAGTATCTTCCCTAAAAAGCACACGTGATTTATTCAACACTGCATCTCTACAGCAATTCTATGCCATAAATTGAGATCCAGTTGCAGCTATTCTTCTGAGAGTTTCAGATGGCAGACAGCTCCAAACATGGGCAGGTAGCATTTCAATTTGAGTGTGAGCTGCCTACAACAGAAATATCTCACATCCAGTCAGGAACTAATCCAGATCGAACTGATGCAACTCTTGAACCTCTTCCCACGCAGTCAGCTTGCCAATTTCAATAACTTAATAAGAAGATATAGTTGCCAAAGGACATTTTGAGACATGAAACAATATAATTCTCTTTTAATCATGTAGCAAAAGGGCACGTGTACTCCAACGGTTTTGTGATGGATGCAGCTATATCAGTAATAAAACAGAGAAAAACATTGTGTGAGCACATCTTGCAAGCCTGTGGGGAACACAAGTGGCAGAATTCTGTGTACATAACAAATGTGTGGATTCCCTGGGCAACAGACCTAAACAATGCTATACTCCAGACCCTTTCCTTTGAAAATTACAAAATTTCTTAACCATTCCAGCAAAATCATTGTGTTCGAAATTCACGATGATCGTTCCACGGCCAGGTTTTCACTAATTGTCAAGATAAACATTCTGGAACTCAACTGAATTCCAAGGAACACACGAGCCAAAAGAAGCAGCAAAATACTCGAGTTCTTCACCACAGATTGATTTTTAAGGTCGTGTTTGGGTTGTTTAGCTAAAAGCAGTCCAGGTGTATCCTCACTCACCCTCAGGAGTACACAAGGTGATCGTGTTTGAAGGGTTGGAAGCAGCAGACTGAAGCTCAAATGGATCAATTAACATGTTTATAGGAAAAGGCTTTATGACCCTGTGCTCTCTAATAAACTTTTCTCATTATAAAAATGAAATGAAATTATTCAGTTTAATAAATCCTCTGGAATTTTATATAAAATATAATATTAAAGAAATATTCTGCTTTTTTTTTTTTTTTTTTTTTTTTTTTTTTTTTTTTTTTTTTTTTGCTAAAAAGATGGTTCCAGAAAACTACTGGAAGAAATGCATTCAAAATATTCTTTGCTTTTGTGAAAAAAATGAAAATGTCTCATCTAAACCACTTTCTACCGGGGGTTCAATGAGCAAAAATCCGGAACCCATACGGGAAAATGAGCATGGAAAAAGCATGTACTCTCCTGGCAGGACAGTGTAGAAAAGTGTATCACAAACTCCCCTGTCATAACCTCACCTGGCCTGCAGTTCAGCCAAGAGATCTCCTGGCTGCAAGGCTATGAAACCTTGATTTCATCACTAACGCTCAGGAGCATCACTGCAGTCATTTTAGAGGGGCTCTAGAAAGAACTGAGGGAAGAAGGACAGGAGCAAAGGTAGAGATGGGGATCAAAAACAGTAGAGAGTGATGAGATTTCTTTTCTTCACAAAGCTGGGTTTTTGTGTGTGTCAGTAACATTTCTTACTGATAAAAAATTCCAAAAGGAATGCAAGAAAAAAATCAAAGAGTGGAATGATAAAACAAGACATTTCCCCATTGCTGTAGAACAATAGGAAACATAAAAATTTGACTCACACTAGGAGGCTCCAGGATGCAGTCATAAAAAATAAAAGTATTCCAGGGGAGCAACAGCATTCTCAGGGCTAAAAAACTTAGTGGTTTTATTCCAACGTATTTGAAACCAATGCATTCTCTTATTATTTTTTTCATCTTCCAGCTCTGAGGAAAATGCTCTGATGGTGATTTACCCATCAGTAACTCCACTTTGGAGCTACAACTACCAAAATCCTATCAGCAGCAAGTAGTTTCCATTGTGTTGTTGACTGTTTCCCTTACACTGTTGCTTTCTTATGGCAAAGGTTGGTTCAACAAAGATTAGGAGCTTAGGCTGACTAACTTAGACTGAGCCATCTAATTTAGGGCAGGTAAATCTCATTTTGCCTAAGATGATCTGTGTGTTTAAATGCCCATCTGTTTCCTGCACGCACATACCCCATCACAGTTCTTCAGGCCAGAATATGAAATATTGTGTTATGATGGTTTCAGGCACAGCCTCTATATAATCATTTTCTACACACACCTGACACACTGGATCTTTTGATGGCAAGTCTTTCACAACCCTCTCTGAAAGGCAACGTTCAAGTTATCCCACATAACTTGGGACAGAGTCTTTAGAATATGCACTGTATTCCTGTCTCATATGCTAATTTAACCAAGGTATTTCTACAGTATCACTGTATTTCTGTGTTATTTCTGGGACCTATTGAGCTGGATACTAGCAGAATTGCAGAAAAGGACTATTTAACAAAACCACAATTAAAACAGACATTATTTGGGCCAGATTCTACTTGACTCTACTTCCTGGATGAGCTGCTCACGAAACATCTTTTGAAATGCACAGTAGCAATAAAATGTACACTGTAATCCTTCCTTTTTAAATTTTTCTAACAGAAAGAAGTATTTTAGCAAGTCTAGAAGCCCTGCATACCATTTTCACCACTGATTTACATTCTCTATCACAGGTGGAATGTTGTGGTTGCTCCCCTTTTAGATTAACCCATTTTCTTCTGAACACTAAGGGCAAGTCGTCTGCCTGTTATTTCACAGTTCAGGCCATTACTTAATGTGTCTCATTTGCTCCTATGTATTTTATCTTCCTGAGAAAAGCTACTTGTCCAGCCACTAGTTTTATTTGGCTATTAATGGGGGAGATTTTTGGGTTTTTTTGTCTCCAGACAAGTATTCAATCAAGCTCCTGCAAAAAGATTCCAAACATAAAGGTGAGAGCTCTTCAGTCTGTTCATCATATTTGGTCCAGACACTGTACTTCCACTGGAAGAGATTTTGTACCTAACTTCAGTGACTTAATGAAAACATCCATAACTTTCCCGGCAGATTCCTTCTAGGTTGCACTAGCCTGAAATTTTGGGGAAAATACAGAAGAGATCTGTCTTTTACTGTCCACCGTAGCAACTTTTTTTTTTTATCCCATATCTTCTCTATTGCCTAACACACACCCACACATACTTTTGCTTGCAGACATATTTTAATTTTTAAGTTACAAGACAAAAAGTCAAGAGCTTCTTTCATTGCTACAGCTGAAAGGAACCAGTTTGTCTTCCCAACATGACCTTCTCCAAAAGACAGACCACTGAGCATGACCCCGAGTTCTTGCTCAAGGTTATAGATTCCCTCTGAGCTACATTCTTCAGAAAGCACTCCACTTCTGGTTTGAAAACTTTAAGACATGAAGAAAACACTACAGTTTTGTGGAAATTGCACTCCATGTAACTTTTAAAGCATCACTTTAATGTCTGCCTAATGCCCATGCCCATAAAGTGATTACAGCTTCCCTTGAGCACAAACAGCATTAAAAGCCCAATCAATAACAGAAAAGGTTTTACGACATGCAATTAAAATTACACCTTTACTAATAACTTGGGGTTCTCAACATGCAAACCATATATTTGCAGATGCTGATATAACCTCATGCAAAAAACTCCCACTTTCTGCCCTTCATTAGCTATGTATATGCATGTATAGATATATTTCTTCTTTTTTTGAAAATATATATAGGTTCATATTATTTTTTGCTTTAAAGCCCTGATATTCACTGAGATTTGAAATCTCTTCTATTTTCTTTTTACTCTTGTCTATCTCTAAAAGTTCACAACACAGATATGAAAACCATATCCAGTAAGGATCCAAGGCAGAATGATATATTTCCTCACCAGACACTAAATTGACACATTATATTTTTCTAGCAACTCTCAGTGCCCTCACTCTCCACACTAGCACACGTGACTGAGCCATGTGTACCAGCTCACTGCCCTTTGGAATTGTGCTCTTACACCACTGGCTTTTTCACCTCACAGTTTCATAAATCCAGCATTAAAAGGACATTAAAGTGACCAAGGACAAAACACCCCCTGGAGAAAGAGGATTCAGTTCCTGATACTTCCTTTGAGACAAGCATTCTAAAGACTGTATTTCTCAGCTTACTCATCTCTCAGACAGCACACATTGAATCCACAGCACAATCCACATGATTAAGTATTTAGAGATGTCATCTTCTGCCAAGTTGGCATTTGGGATATCAGTTCTTTTAGGGTGAATTTAAATAAGTCTGGCTTTCTTTGTGCCTCAGTCCTTCAGCTTTAAAATGGAAATTATTCTCTTTATCCTCTTTTAATTAGCAAGATACATAGTGCTAAAACAAAAACTCAGAAGCTACATGGAACTTCCTCTACTTCCTGAAAAAGAAATAAAGCTTTGTGGACTCATTATTCTGATTCATTACTCTATCATGATTTTGCTAAAAGAAGTATTGGAATGAAATACACATTTTGAGATTAAAAACCAAGTGAATACTTAATGGCCATCCCAGTTTAACAGGCAGCTGAAATTCCTTGTCGCTGGAGAATCTACTGAAGATCACTTAACACTAGCAGAAATCCTCTAAACCTTTTATGGACTACCACCTTCAACTAGTGCCCCACTCTTCCAGTATCTCCTTGTAATACACCCCAAATATTATATCTAACCCAGGTAGAAGAAATATGGAAAGGCAGTAATCTCCATGTTCAACCTCAGACATTAGGGCTGTGCTCACATAGTGCGTTTTCAGAAGTAAAGCAGAATCAGAAGATCTCCCCACATGCTCAGCCTTGTGCCACTGTCTGCTGGTCTCTGAATGCTGTCAATAGCTGCACTCCTTGAATTAATTCAGACTGCAAATAAGAAGCATAAAGTGAGATGGGATCACTGCCTCATCTCCCAAAGTGTGTAAGAAATCTCTGGCCCAGTAAATGAAGTTTCTGAAAAGGTTTGTAAAACAGAATTCTGGATCCATGGGCTTTTACTATTTCAGGCTGTTACATTTTAAACACATAGTTTTAAGGCAATACTTTCATACTATAAGAATGGGAGTCCTCCGGCTGAGCAACTTCAAGTTGCAGGAGGACTGAATCAGCTCTGGCAAGTTCAGCCTCAAAAAAAAGTTTACTCAAGCCTCTTTTATTTCTCGATTTTGTACACACCTAGGTCTTAATAAGTATTTTCTTGCAATGGTGTTTGAGCATGGTTGTTATAGAAACTTGTAGATATTTATTGCTGTTTTTGAGATATTAGCAGTTTCTCAGTTAGAAGATGGCTCGTTGCAGCTGCATACAGCAGTTTGTAAATTCTCAGTTACTAACAGCTCAGATTATAAGAAACCCCCACCTGACATTATTTACTAGTTCTTCCTACAGCTGTTGATGGCCTAAGCGAAAAGTGTGAACCCTGAACACCAGTTTTATGCGCTGAGGCCTGAACACTGCACCAAGACTCTGTGTTGTGTGACAGAAATGCAGAAGCACAGCTGCTCCTTCCCACTGATGCAGCAGCCTCTGGGGACCTCAGCTGACTGGGGGGAGTTTATGGAGGCTGTCAGTCACCTCTGAAGTCTCCTGGCCACCTTCCCTAATACTTCCAACCTTCCAGTATTCCCAGGGTCTTTCTTGTTTCTTTAGTAATCAGGGTTTACTTCTTAAATTTTGAACTATGCCTGTGGACAGCCAAATTCTTCTCTCACTTGCACTCCCTGAATTTGAAGCCGTCCTAGATTTGAAATGGAGAGCACATCTGTAGGAGTCTCCCTTTAGGTCTTGGTGATGACAATACAGAAAAAGGAGAAATCAGATAAGAATATCAGGCATTAATCAAAAGCATAAGATGCCTTCTTCATAGTTATTCAAAGCCTTTAAGCCATTTTTGAGCAATTTTTCTGCAATCATTTAGTGATTATATTTTTGGCCCTCTGTGGCTGTCATTCATTTATGTCCTTAACTGCATATCAGTGATGGGAGAAATCTATCCTATCACATATCTTTGGTGAGCTTATCTTAATGAAATAGAAATTATTCTAGCAATAACAACAACCTTAAGAAAATTCTGACAGTTTTGGTTTCTCCCCTTGGGCATGACAAATACTGAAAATGCTTACTGCCACTCAATATGTTGTGTGGGGAAAAGAATGCAAAAGGAATTTTCACTGTGACCCTGGGAACAAAGCCACAAGTCACATGCTCTTGAACATGTAGAGTGAAGGCATTCTTGAATAATCTAATCCATTAATGTTCATACATAGGCCCAGTCATAGTTCCAGTCCTGAAAGATCTGAGCAAAACCTTCAAGTATATTTGAGAGTCAGGAAGAGCTACTGAAAGCTGTAAGGATTTTTTTCCCTGGCACTTTGAAAGTGGGGATATGCCTTTTGACAGTAATTAATTTTTCAGAGAAAAGCTATCTTCTTTAATATTTGCCCAGCACTGTTGTAAGGCAGCTTACAAAGGACTCGTTCTAATGTACAAACTCCTTAAGTAAAGTCCAGATAGAGGGGCAGTTAGTGTAGCCTCACAATAGGCAGCTGTCTCCCTTCCCAACAGCCACAGACTTCAGGACTCACAGCTCTCAAAAAGCTGTGGCTAACACTGCTGTTTTACTTTCTTTTTACAAGCAGAACAATGTGGGAGATGAGGTTGTCAAAGAGTCGTGGTTAATTCCTTTTCTCATTAAGTCCTGCCTAACTGAGGCAAGACCAGCTGTTTAGGGATAAACCAGGAGCAAACAGAAGCTGTTCTGGGTAAAGCTTTGAATGGCACTTTATCCACCCTTTCACAGCAATCCAACTTCCACAGAGTCAGATAGCATCAAGTTTTCCTCCTTAACCTGCATACAAGGAATAAACAGGTATGGAAAACCTGGGCATCTGTCCTGGCTGAAGGGAGATACCCAACTTATCATTTGAGTTTCAGAGATCCAGTACTTTGTTTCTCTCCTCCAGTGTCTCAGAAGAGTTTGGCTAGTGGTCTACCCATTTATGGACACATCAGCTACATCCTTGCATGCTCCCCAATCCTTATTAGCTCCATGCATCATCTTCTGACCTTCCTCCAACCAACTGTGTGCAAGAGGAAGCTACCACACCACACTGAGCTGGTAGAACTGCAGTGGTAATGTTAAGTTTTTCTCTTGTAAGGGAATCCTCTGCAAGTAAAGAGAGTTCTTCACATCTCCTTCAGCGCTTTTCACAGTTTCTAGAGGTGTAACAGTTTATGTGATTGGATGCCTCATCCATTTTTGTACATGATGACAAAGATTCTTCCCTTCACAGCAATATATACATAATTAAGCAGTTCTGGATTCAGCTATTTAAAAAAAAAAAAAAATGGATGCATGCCCACACCCATTTTTCACGATTTGTCCATGCTCCAAAATGGCCCAGTAGGATTGACTGAACAAATATGATACCAGCCATTACTTACAGTTGGAGTAGACCAGGACAAATCAAGTGAAACATCTTTCCATTTCACTGCAATTAAAACCTGCTGGAACTGAATCAGTGCTGTATTAATGAATCCAAATCTTTACTGTTGTGGTATTGGAACAGACAGCTTCCAGAAGAGGAAACGGGAAGGCAGCCATCAACCTCAAGATGACAAAAGAAGAAATATTTTTTTCTGTGGAATCCTTATGAGGACACTGAAACAGTACTCTGTCAGAAGAAAGGAAAAATAGGGATAAAAAAAGTGAGGGCAAAAGGAAAGGAGAAGTTTCAGGAGCCTTTGCATCAGATTCCAAACATCTCCCTTTTTCTTAAACTAAGAGCAAGCGATGATTTTCTGTGCAGGACAATTAATTATTTCCCCCCCCCCCCCCCCCACAAATATATAGTATGATTCCCTGTTTAGTGACACTTCTTATTAATGCTCTTTTATGGATACTTTGGAAAGAGATTGTGAGAAAGGAACAATACACGTTGTAGACATGAATGATATATGTGTTGCAAATAGCTTAAAATCTAGAAATTGGAAGGTAGGATAGCTATAAACAACCTGGCTGATGAATTATGTAACTATTTAAAGCCATTGATTAATCAATTATTGATAATTTATTAAACCCTAAAGTACCTCAAGAAAGCAACTGACACACAAATCTTAACTACAAAAGACAAGTACCAAAAGAGAGGAAAAAGGGCAACAGCTAATCCATACAGTCTGCTGGAAATTCTTAAGACCTGTGTGTTGGCAGGCTGTCTAGGGGAGAGAAGGGAGGAAGGGTAAGGGCCAAATTCCTGAGATGAGAAGCTTTCTAATAGGAAATCCCCATAACCTCCCATGGAAATCTTTACCTGAGGAACAAACAGCCAGTTGTATGCCACACATCTTAGTATGGGGTGAGAGGCCATGTCTTCGATAACGCGTCCCAGACATGGTAGGATTTAGAGGTAATCACCAACAGCTTGAGTTGCACCTGGATGAGGACAAGAAATTAGTGCAGAAACATGAGCACAAGCATTATCCTCTCTCAGAAGCTCACCTCACAGATGGGAGTGCTCTGTAATAGCTGTAAATTCCTCAAAGATTGGCTTTAATTAGAGCCTAACCTTGCCAGGAGAGGGATGGAGAGCCATCACCCACCCAGCAGGAGTGATTGCAGTCTCCTGCCTGGCTGGAGATGATGAAAGGCACCCCTGCTCGCTGCTGCTACTCCAGATTGCAAAGCCACTGACAGACTTGAAAGGCAAGGCTACAGAACTGCATCATGGTGAGAAGAATGATTATGAAATAAGAAGGATGAGAATTCCTACAATCATCCTGAGCTGGCCTTCCCTAATTCCCCTCTGGCAAAGCACCACAGGCATTTAAAGTCTTTCCTCATTCATGGTCGCAGGATTTTATCATGCAATATAAAGACTACAGCAATGCAAGAGCCACATCTTATGGACACTTACATTATATCTACACTACAAAAACTCTCAGCAATACTTTGTTTCCACTTCTGCATCCTAGTTGCAACCCAGCTGCATCACAGGGAGGTTCATTCATGCACCAGAGCTGTCTTCCATGTGCTGGTTTCAAGGGAACCTCAGGTGCAAAGCCCATAAAGGAGACAGAATGCCCCTCAGCAGGCAACTCTCTGAATGGCAGGCATGAGAGCACCAGAAAGCATCCCCTGGTCTCCCTCAGCCTGCTGCTGCAGACACAGCTGCTTCTGCCAGTGCTTCCCCACAGCTAGAAGTTGTTTGGTTACTATAGGATGATAAAGTGATTTTGCAGACTGCATTTTTGAAGCCCACAGAATACCGTAGTAAGAGATTTAGGCATAAAACCAAATCTAAACACCAAATGCACAAACTATCTGCTCTTTAACTCAGGGCATGCTAAGCTGCATCCAGCCTTGTGCCCTCCAAGGTGCTGCATCAACTTCCATTCCCAGCAGGGATGAATCACTCCAGCTCTGCACATTCTTCAAATGTCTCTCCAAGCAAACAAAGCATCACTGCTGGTTTATCAATGTTTAATCAGGGGCTGTTCAATCTCAGCTAGATCCTTACCTGGTCACAAAGTACTGGCCAAATTTAACCCTGGGCACATAAACTCGATTCAGCATAACTGAGAGACCATGATTTTATTCAGGAAAAACGCTAAGAATGAAGAATTTCTGTTACGAAAAGAAGACAAAAATCAAAATATTAGTTTAATGACTCTGCAGTTTAAAATCTTCCTCAGAGTTTTTCCTGGAAAATCTACTTGAAAAAAAGGAAACAAACTAGGAAAAGACCATCAAACCCAAAGACAAATTTTTAAAAAAATACAAAAAACCAAACTGGAAGAGGAGCTCCATGAAACTCTAGAAAGTAGAAACTCTCGGAAAGCTGAGTCACTGCTCAAGTACAATATGTATTTGATCAAATGGAACTTTTTGCTTACTTCTCACATATACAGATAATATGAAAACAAAAAGAGACTTCCAGGTACCTTACAGATATAAATGGCAAACCTTGGGTAAAAAACCCAATAAAATGAGATCAGTTAGTGCCTCAGTGTGAGTCAGGTCCAGAACTGCATCACTGAAATGGAAACTGCTTCCCTGTTACCATTAGTAGGACTGGAACTGGATCTTCCCAAGGTGCCATTCACATTAACATGGAGCAGTGAGGTAGCTGAGCCCTGGACATGGGTTTATCTCTTCTCCAGGGATGGCTGTCTCCAGCAGAAGGGTGAAGCAGGGCTGTGGGGGTAATTTCTTAAACTTCTGCAGACAGTTTAGTCTGCACTTTCACCATGAATCACTTTATTTATAAGACAAGTCCACTTTATTTCTCTTGGAAACTTACCACTTCTGATTTCTTCCTACTGTTTTCTGGGAGAAAGCAACTTATTTTATATTAAAGATGTACAGAGCAGCTCCATTTGCAAGGGAAATGTGTTGGAATCCAAAAGCTTCGGAGAAATGCAGGAGGAGGAAGAAAACCTTTGCACTTATTCTATCACAATGCAAATTATCTAAAAAAGAAGGGCTTGTCCAAATCAAGTGAAAGCTCAAATATACTGCAGACAAAATGGAGAAACAAGCAAAAGTCAGCATACTCAGGGAGAGAGATGCTTTGAGCACATCTCTGAGACTTTACCACAGCATTTGTCAGACTGTTACCCTGCAAATCTAAATTTACCCAGAGTACTTAAGCTCCCGTGCTCTGCCATGTAATCGCCTCCTACCCATAACAAGACGCATGGCTGCTTCAGCAGCAAGCATTTGACCTAATGAGGGTGCACAATGGAAAAAAAATTAAAGGTTTTTTGCATTATTTCCAAACATTTCTAAACGCAAACCATTCACAAAGGTAACTTGTGACTGCTCTATGTTGTATTGTCCAGCAAGAATGTGTCCTCATTCTGTAGTCAAAGCTACTAAGGAAAAAAAAAAAAAAACCACAATAGTTTGAGTTTAAAATGTATCATTTTAAGCGCATGCAGAGACGAGTTGTTTTTGTATTTTTGTTTTGTTTTGTTTTGTTTTTTTCTCTTTCAGACTGTTGCAAGTTTTCTGAGGAGCAAAGTAAGGAGCAGAGACCAGAAGGCAGCTTTGCTGTGTACCGCTGCCATCTAGTGACCTGTCTCTGCGAACGGGACTCCAACAGCAGCGTCACCGTGTCAGCACTGTCCCGGTTACACCCTTTATTTCAACTTTAGCAGAATATTAAACGATTATTTCAGTTCACGGTCCTATTGCACTGTGTAAGCACTCAAAGCAAAGAATAAATTTCAGTTAATGGTGGTGGCATATGTGTGATCATATCACAGTAATGGAACATTTATTCACTTTGCATAATTGTTGTATCTATAAATCACCCAGAGGAGAATGGTCCTTTTAGAGAGAGAGAGATTTTTTTTTTTTTTTTCTGTGAAGGCAAAGTTAATGCAGAAGAAAATCAATTGTAGTATTAAAACATAATTAACATCCACAGACTTCATTATTTGCCTATGACATTGCATTGAAGGAGCTTCGATGGCACGCACAAGAGCAGACATTATGGTCGTGTGTTTTCTTCTTAGCTGCTTGCGATAAGCTCTCTAGGAAGACTCAGTTTTGAACAGCTTCTGGCAACGACAGTGATTTAGGAAATACAAGGGCAAGTTGTGGCACAATATGATTAAGAGTGGCTCTGTCTGAGCTGCTTAGAAGAAGTCCTACAAAACATCACAGTGACACTGCTGGCTCTGGACTAACTCAGCCAAACCAGCCCTCTCTGTCCTAGACTTGAGGGTGTAGGTCCGAATTAACAAAGATTTGGGAGTCCCTGATATTTCAGAGTCATCTCTGCAAGTAAAAGGTAGATGTGGGAGAAGGGGCAGAACCTGAGAAGCAGGCTGTTAACATATAAGAGCAATAAATGTAATAACCATAGCCTAATACCACAGCCCAGACTGTATCTTCATTTCTTTTATGCTTTAGACTTCTGGGAGGTATCACACAGTCCTGTATGTGGCTGAAAGTAATTTACAAGCCCATGGCAGGGGCCAAAATCAAGTAAACCTATATCAGAGTGCTCCTAACAGGGAAACTCATAAAGGTATATTGGGGAAAAAAAAAAAAGCTATTCAGCAAATTACACAGCCCATTCTCTAAGGAGGTCATTGAAGTCAAATAAATTTCATAGGTCTTTCCTATGCAATAATTTAGATGCAGTTAATATGCCCCAGAACACCAATAACAGCTAGATGCAGAGGTCATTTATTCACATTTTATCAATAGGATCTTTATGAGATCCAGGCTCCTTCTTCAAGATCCACCCCATGTCAACAACCCAGAACATCAATGCTGTCCAGAAACCCAGCTCAGTGCAATCATCCATTTCAGACTGCTGACTGAGCATATGAAGCTAGAAAATGTCTTTGGGAGATACTCAGCCCTCTGCCTCCGCCTCAAGCCAAAACTAACTTCAGACTTGCTGGGAGAAGGAAAAGGCTGCCATCCCCCAGCCATGAGAGGTTTTCATATGAAGTATGATAGCATCGTGTTTCCTCTGAATAATAACTTCAGCTTAATGCTTGTTTCTTCCTTGCCTGGGGTTCATCATTTCAAAAACACAATGATGGTTTTTGTTCTACATACCCTGGACCAAACAGACATTTCTGGTGCTTCACTACACAGGATGCAAGCAGATCGAAAATTAGTTTAATAAAACACATAATTGGCTAATTGACTATATCCCCTTCCCCTAACATGAACTTTACTACAATTTCAACTGGGGTGGCTTTTCAATGGACTTAAGACAATGTTGTTTGAGTACACAAGATGAAAATATTGCCACACAACCGAACACAGACAAGTCAAGCTCACTTATTGAAATATATCCTTCCACAGCATGAAAATCTAAAGACCTCATATAATCAGCTGATGAGTGCTCCATTGTTCCAGGTTTAGAAAGATTTCCTTGAAGATCCACCTAGAGAACAAATATTCAGAGGAGTCATACTGGGGAGTGCTGCTGATCCCATCGCTTCAATAACCAGCTGAGAAAAATTACTTTCAGAAATCACATAGCTCATAACAGAGAGTTCTGTTTAAAAAGTCAGTAACGTGATTGATCCAGCTGGACAAAATGCCTGAGAAAAATCAAACAAGATCTGGCCTGAAGATCTAGAACATTTAGGATTTTTCTGTTTTCATTTGTAAGTGTTAAAACCATTTTCTCGGCTCATTCAGAAATTCTGCTTACATAAATATGTTAGGTTTTAAGGAATACTTTTCAGTTAGTCTGCTTATAAAAACATCACCTCCTCCCTGTCCCTCCAGTGATTTCCAGGGAGCTGCTACAGCTTGTTTCCTCCAAACTGCCATCATCCTCCACCCCCGCCTCCCATCCATTAGGAGCCTGATACAGATATCAAATATGGGGTATAATGGGCATTAAATGAAGACCTCCCAGCTGTCTCCTGACAGTTTCATTGCATAATGGTGACCTCTGCATGTCTTATTCACCAAATAAAAAAAAAGACAAAACTATACAATTCCAAGCTGCAGATTAAAAAAAAAAAGTCCTATGATATATTTGGGGGGGCAGGTTGGGGGGGGTCTTCATTTACTTGCATATTTAGATGGTCTTATAAGGCTTCCCTTGGTACTTCCTAGATGTGCAATATTTTATTTCTTGATAGTCATTCTTGCTTTCTTTCTTGCTGAAAGTGATAGTTCACTTTGAAAGCAGAAATTTATACTGCAGACTCCTCATTTAAACCTTATGTAAAGAAATAAAATCTTTATGTCCACACATATTTGAGCTCCTACCTTCATACATTTATAGCGTGTTACATTTCCCAGCTTTCCCATATTTAATGTTTTACAGCCTGTTCTCCAGATTCAGGTAGTAAAAGGCTCGAAGGCCAGAAAGCAGGCAGCAGCTTACCATTTAATTAGAAAAGAACCAACGCAGAGTTCTCCAAACTGCACAGTTGCACAGAGGTACTAGCAAGAGCTCTTTCTAGAATAACAACAATCTGACCTACGACTTCCACCAAAATATTTTAATTTAGAGAGTTTTAAAATGCTTTAAGCGAATGCTTGCTAGACCCTGTGTTGTCTCATCAGTATTTAGAAACAGCACTGGTGGGGATAAAGAAAGAACAGGAAAGGGAAAGAACTATACACTAAATAGAAAAAAGTCTGGGTAAGGAGAAATAACTATTCCTCCATTTCCAGACGGCTTCACTCCCACTCCATTCAGCTATGCATCTCCCAGCCAAGATGTGTGACATTTTCTGTGGATGGCAGCACAGTTGTATTGGTATTTAGCTTGCATCTGACAAGCCCATGCATTTGGAAGAACCATAGAATCACAGAATATCCAGAGTTGGAAGGGACCCACGGGATCATTGGTCCTTCACAGGACATCCCCAGGAGTCACACCCTGTGCCCGAGAGCATTGTCCAAACACTTCACGAACTCTGTCAGGTTGGTGCTGTGACACTGCCCTGGGGAGCCTGTTCCAGTGCCCAGTCACCCTCTGGGAGAAGAACCTTCTCCTGATATCCAACTTAAACCTCCCTGGTTCACTTCATGCCGTTTCCTTGAGTCCTGTCCCTGGTCATGAGAGTGAAGAGATCTGTACCTGCCCCTCTGCTTCCCCTCGCAAGGATGTTGAAGACCACAATGTCTCTCCTCATTCTCCTCTTCTTCAGGCTGAAAAGACCAAGTGCCCTCAGCCACTCCTCATATGGCTTATCTTCCAGGCCCTCCACCATTCTCATGGCTCTACTTTGATGGTGTCTAGTTGCCTAATGTTTTTGTTATACTCTGGTGCCCAAAACTGCACACAGGATTCAAGGTGGGGCCACTACAGTGCAGAATTTGCTGATAAGAAGGAGTTATCAAAAAGAACTTCTTAACCATATTTCACACTTGTGGAGTCTGACCATACCCTTTATATCCTTCCCACTTTCACTCTCCATGGTTTTTATCCCCCACTTCACACTATATTTCCTGAAACATGAAACAGAGTATAGGAAAATGCCATCAGTCGGGGATCTCGGGAAAATTACATGGTACCTTTCCCTTGCACCAGAGGAGAACTAAATATCACTCGGCAATACATTTCAGATGTTTGTCTAATCCAGAAACATCCTCTGTCCCAAAACAACCTCCAAGGCTCCACACAGCCATCTGAGGGCAAACCATGCTGGCACTTCCCCCACCTTATTGGATCCATGGCAGGAACCTCCTCTAACATGTCCATACATGGCCTTGCAGGTTCCCCAGTGTTCCACAAGGCACACACAGGAAAAAAAATGGGAAAATGGGCACCACAGCCTGGGTTGTGTCCATAAGTTAACGGCTCAGAAAGTGGGAACTCAAATGCTGACAGAAAAGTTGTGCCTGGCCCACAGCCTGCACGTTACTCCTGAAGTACTTTGCTAAAGTTTTCCTTTAGTTTTTCCATGTAGATCATGCTTTCCAAACCTCTTATACCTGTTGTTATCCTTACAATTCTCTCTCTTATTCTCCCCTTTACCTATTTTCTTCCCCCCCCCCCCACAAATTAGGTCATTAAAACACGACAAATTAGGTCACTAACATATGTTGCCAAGCAACACTACTGCTAATGACCACAGCAATGCCTGCCTACAAGTGTTATTTTTATTTTTTCAAATACTTCTGAGGACAAGGTTTCTCCTCTGCCATGACAATATGACATGACAATATGACAACCTACTCTGACTCACAGATCTTCCTCTGTCCTACAGCTCACTGGAACGTTACCCAGGTTTACGCCTCAGGTTTAAGCATTACTTTTACATTACACTACATTTCTTAGGTGAATTCCTCAAGCTGCTGCAGAAATCCAAGCGTAAAGGTGGCATGAAATTCCAAATAGTCGAGATTCCAGGTGTGACCAGTAGCAGTGGCTGTCTGCAAGCAGCATCTCTGCTCTTCTTCATTATGCACAGCACAGGCCAGAGGTTTTGCTGTCCCAAGGCTGCAAGAATGGTGGAGAACAGAATACCTCTCTCCCTAACCCTTCATCCAAGGCTCCTCTGTACTGGAAACCAGAGGATACAGACCACTGGGGAAAAGGAGCTGCTGTCCTCCAGGAAGTGGGGTGTTCCAAGGACCCCCATTTCAGACATTATCAGCCAGGCTCTCCATTAATGCCATCAGTATAACACAAAGTTTAGGAGGCAAAATACCAAAACCCACCAACATCTTGAAGCATGGCTGAAGCCTCTGTTCAGGCACCTCTTGGCCAAAGCATAATTCCCTGCTCTCAGTGCCTAGCATCTGATAGAGAGAATGATACCTTGTTTCCAAACAGTTATTTTAGGGTAGAGGGATCTATCCTGTGTGGACTTATTCTGACATAAATCCTTGCCTCTGATTGTAATAAAAGCTCTTTATGGTGACTTTTCACCAAGCAAACTTCTGTCAGAAGTCTTTCAGAATTACAAGCCTCCTTTCCCACGCCCTGCCTCAACAAGAGGGAATGGAGGAGAACAGAATTTATTTTGCTGCAGGCAAACTGGTTTTGTGTGATCCATGTATTTTGGCTTTGGGTTTCTGCACAAAATTCAACAGAGTTTTCATGTAAATGCTTATAGGTTTGGAGGCAACAGCGTACAGTGGCAGCCTGAGGCAGGTCAGCTGTGGATTTGAGGGTCTACAAGGAAAACGTTTCCTCTCATTGAAACCCACACTGACTCCTGTAAGGAAAAGCATTACAGAGACACAGGAGGCCACTGAATCCAGCAGAGATGCTGCCTAAGCAGTACAGGGAGGAGATGGGTCCTGGCAGGTTTCACTAAAATCAGGGAGCAAGTTGTGCTCCTTCCACCAAAGAGAGAAGCGCAGCGCACGTCCCTGCCTGGCAGGCTGTGAAGTGAAGGCCTTATCTTTGAAAGCACAGATACTCCAGGGAGTCTGCTGTGGAAAATCCCTCCATCAAACAAATCCCTGTAAGTTTCCAAGGAATCCCAAACCTCGCTGGTCTGTCAGAAATGGATGCTCAGCTATTGCTAAGGCTTTTCTAGAAGGATGCAGAGAGGCAGCTGTATGACTTTGGCAACAATCAGTGAACCACCACACAAGGTTTTCTTTTTTTAATTGAGTTAATTTATATGAATATTGTCACTGCTGCTCTCTTCCAAAAGCTCCATTTGCAACAGTGGCTCAGACCAAAAAAAAGGAAAAAAGAACATGTAAATGCCTATCATGTGATGAACTCGCCTGTCACATGAAACCTCCCTCCACATGACAAGCTGTCTGAGACATCCTGCTATGTATACACAATAAAAACTGTGGGAAACTGGGACTCAGAGAAGTGCTTACTTAGTTTACAAACTTGGAAACTTTGTCTTTATTCAGCTGAGGTTTTACACAGACCAATGTACCCTTAGCTCCAGACACAGACTTATATGTATTCCCCTGTATAAATTTCTACAAGCTCCAATTACCATATGTAACTACACATGTTGGAATAACCAAAGCAAATTTTTCACAGAGTACAGCTCCTGTGTGCTACAGTGAGTAAAACTAGATTCATACAATCAAGAAATGCCAGATCTGCATAGCCAGAAAGGACAATCATCTTCACAATATAGTAGTTCATAAACTTGGGTAAAAGAAAAATAGAAAATTGTTGTCATGCAGGAAAATGGTGCTCAGCTGAGGGATACAGGCAAGCAGCAGTGCAGGTTGCTGGGAAATTCTAATTAAAAGTATATTTTGACCCCAGAAAAGCAGATAAAAATAGATTACTTTCTAAGAGAAAACAAGCTTTCTGTTCTCCTGTACCTTTTACCAACAAGTATTGGATTTAACAATAAACATATATATATATGTTCAGACCCCACACTATTAAGAACATTACCAAACATTTATAATGTCATAATATCATATTATAACCATATTATATATTATGATATCATATAACTGACCTAAAACTTCCTGCCAATCCCATTATACATTACAGGAACCCACAAAGCTGCAACTTAAAGGTAGTGGTCCAAAACCTACTGTCACCGATTTCTGAATCTGCTCATAGCAGCTACGCTGACAAAACCTGACACAGCATTGCCCCAGATTTCAAGGGGACAAGTCAAGGCTCCCTTGCTTAGTTTGTCCCTGAGGTCCCTATAAAACAGCAGTTATACTGACTGAGAAACTTGGAATTCATATAGAGAGACCACCAAAATTCACTGCCTCCCCCTGAAATCAGTGTTTTCCTTTGATTTTCAAGAAAAACAAGCCTTCCAGCCACAACTTTTAGATTCATATGGAAAAAAACGTTTAGAATTTCATTAGAGAGAATAAAGCATAAGTCCTTTAAAATTTGCTATGAAATAATCCTTAGGAATAGATAATTTACTTGAATTCTAAAATAATTTCTGTAAAATTCCACAGAATTAGAAAGTGAGCATCTGTTCTAAGTAACTTTTTAGTTGCCATATAGAATTGGAAAAGCAGACTATCTTTTCTTGTTCATTTTTATAGGCTGGTAGATAACTCATCTAGAAAGATTATCAAATTCTATTAAATACCACAGCACTTTTTCATGCAGGAGTGAACCTTACTTTTTTCTCTCTGTGATCGTGTCTTATTTGAGGAGGGGAACATGTTCTGCAGCCAATTCTTCAGTATTTGCTTTGGACAGTCAATTTTGCAGCTGAGCCCATAAGGTTTCTCCATATAATTATAAAGCATGCTGGGTGGACAATTACAGATGTCAAAACTTTTCTTCCAGATAATAACAAAACTGCAAGGATAGCAAACCTGTTATATGAACCTCCAAATGAAATACCCGACATCATATCAATTCTTCATCTGAAACACCCTGCTGGGCATCACACATGGAAATTACCTTATTTGAAAGAAAGAGCTGTTAGGCAGGGTAAATATTAGCACTATCTGGCATGAAAATCTTGCTTTGGCATAAGTTTTAGGTCAAGAAAGAATAAACAATGACAGAAGAAAACCTCCCAGCTGAATATATTATGCTAGTTAAAGAAAGTAAAAGGTGAAAACTCCTTCCAAGACCTTTTGTTTTTTAGATATCTTGTGAATTACCTGAACCAGATTCCATTTCAGCCATTAATTCAAGTATTATCTTAAGTATAAATTAAAAAGAATCAACCTCACTTAAAGTATAGCTTTATTTCAGATATGCACCCACCAAACTAAAGACTCCCAACACACTCAAATGCTCATGAGGTCCCTTGCCTGAAGTCCTCTCCATTAACTTACAGTCAGCTCTTCCAAAATTTAATCTTTCTATTAGAGCAATAATAGTTCTGTAAACAAAAAGAATTTTATGATTGTTTCTGTATGAATCAAGATGTGTTTGGCACTGAAGTCTGCAAAAGAGAATTTCCTGTTTACAAGCTCATTTTCTGTCCTGAATTTGAATGCATACTTGAGCAAAACCCTTCCACACAACTCCTCATCTTATTTCAAATGAGAAAATATTTTGATGAGCATTTTTTCTTTAAGTTAACCATAATTATTGCAACAGTTTGACCTCCTCTTTTCTTAAAAAAAAAAATAAACAAAAGAAAAAGTATTGACAAATTAGCAACAAAATGTGGATATTACAACACAATATATGAATTTAAACAACTTTATAGATCTGAGAAGTCCTGTTTGGTTCAATGAGGCAACCCTACCACATTGTTGGCCATGTGTAAATGCAGCCAAAGCCTTTGTTTGTCAGGTTTTTCTCAACAGCTGTTAGGCATCAGTCTCATAAGTCTGACTTTTTGTTATATTTATAATAATCCATACATTATTTTAGACAAAAAAATCATGGAATTATGCAGAGACAATAATTTACCTTATTTTCCCATTTCAAGATATCAAAAAAAGTGCTTTTATCTCCCTACGTTTTATTTCCCTTATTCCCATGGAAGAACTGTATTAGTTATGCTCCCACTACACAATCATCTAAGTTCAAAGTTGAAATGTGTTACGTTCATGAACCTGAGTATTTATGCTGTGAAGGAAAGGAGCCAAAGTAACCAGGATAGAAACGAAGGTGAAATAGAGAAATACAAGGTGAGAAGTGATTGTGTTGCCCATGTACCACTCAGAACACTGACCTGGAGCTGTTCCTGAGAGCCATGGCAGAACCTGGGCCCCACATGATGAACCCAGGCAGCTGGGTAAGTCTGCCCAAATTCCCATCTCATTTTCCCGAAGCAAGCCTAACTTTGCTGTCTTCAACTTAATTATTTCTGACTTACAGTAGAATAAAGGATTTATCATCAGGTTTAAAAGAACACTTGGATTTAAACCAGCCTCGAGGCAATCACATAACCCTTGGTCTCTGGTAACTCTTTTCAGCATCATGCTAGAACCCAAAAGTGCTGCACACATTATTCAGGTCCAAAGTCAGCATAAATTCAGAGAAATGTTGTATTTACTTACATGGATATTATATCACCCAAAACAGCTGCCAGGTACAGAGCCTGTTATTTTGTCAGTTAAAAATTTCTAGTCTTACAAATCTGTTTCATACTATTAATTTGCCAGATAGTGGTAACCTTTATTTAATATTCATATTCTAAAGTATCGAAAAGCCTCAGATGTGTTGCAGAAAACAGCCACTGAAGTAATGTCTCAACCAAGTAATTTTCTATAAGAAAGATGTTTTGGCCAGACTTTCAATAGTGCTTTTTATAATAGTCCTTTACACAGAAAACAATTTTTGTCTGTGCAAAATAATAAACCCCATGGGGTGAGGCTGCATAAGGAACAATTAAGGCCATCACAGCACAGTAGGGCAGTACAATTCAGATCTATTAGGACCTGATTGACTTCTCTTTCTTCTTCACTTCTATGACTGAACCTAAGGTTTGCTGTCCCCCAATTATGAAATGCTCAGTCACAAGACAGATGTCATCAATAGGTTTGAACTTACTCCACATGACCCATAACTCCACTAAGAAATACTTAAAAGATTTGAAAATTGAAATCTGGTGAAAAAACCATGTAACAACATAGCACCAGGCAGGACCAGTTGCTCAATACTTAGGGAGTATAATCCCTAATTATTTAAATTAAATATTCAACAATGATAGATCTCCATTAGATCATCCACATCTCATCCCTATGTATCCTTACATGGGGTGTGCTGGGATTAATCTGCTGTGGGAAGCACCGTTTAAATACCATATGGAGGAAAGCAGTCACAGCCTGGGAATGGTAGGCAGAGCAAGCCAAATTAATATCTTTTCAAATGCACACATGTTTGGCAATCAGGTTGCACATGAACATTGTCAGGTGCAATTTATTTTGCTTTGCAAATACCTTGGTAACTAGCGCAAAACCTCATGAGCATCTCAGCTCAGGAAGAAGAGGTGTGAGAACTGAGCTTTTCCTCTGCTAACCTGCTCAGAGGCACAGAGGACACAGCAAAAAGGAGGACTTTTGGCTGCTGCTCTCCATGACTTTAATTGCACCAACATAAATTG
This sequence comes from Anomalospiza imberbis, assembly GCF_031753505.1. NCBI lineage: Eukaryota > Metazoa > Chordata > Aves > Passeriformes > Viduidae > Anomalospiza > Anomalospiza imberbis. The sequence goes on along the minus strand of NC_089684.1, from coordinate 37,940,593 downwards.
ATCATCTTCACCACTTTTCTGCTGACTTTTGCACAGCTACAGACCATCAGTGTCTGACAACTGCCCTGCTTTTTACAAAGTCAAGCAGGTCAAAGCCTAGCTTACATGAAATCAACCAGGATTTACAAAATAGAAATGAAACTGTCACTCCCCAAATGGTTGATCTAACAGATATACTTCATTTGTAAATATATAAAGCCACGTAGCTAGTCAAGAGGATAAAACTTCTTGCAAAACATGGCTGCAACAACTGCTTTGCTTTAGGTCGTTGAGCTGTGCTTTCATGCAAGAATGTAATTATCAGGGCACTTACCGTGTGGGAGACTCAAGTCCTTTTCTTTTACATCTGCCACCGCCCATGAGAATGATCTCACTACCAGACAGCACAAAGGGCATTCTTCAGCCTTTCAGTTGAATCACTGCTGTGTTTTCCTGTAAAACATAAGTCCTAGTGATACAGAAGAAAAAAAAAAAAAGGCATGCAAGAGACCATGCTTCTGAAGTCTAGTAGTTATGTCACTTACTAAGAAAAGGACAGTCTCAGTTCTGGTTCCAAGACTATGCCTGTAATCCCCATCATGGCATAAAACATATGAACACTACCTCATACCTTCCATTCCTTCAAAAGAAAACAATTTTTTTCTGTTCAGTTATTTAAAATAAAAGGTATTTTCAGAAATACTCAGTGGATATGCACCCACACAAGTCACTTTCCTCCTGAGCAAGGTGCCTAAATCTCAGAAGATGATTAGAACTGGACAATTTTCTGTATTTTTGTCTTCTGCAACTCTTATTAACCACCTTAAAGCATCTCCTCAATCAACACATCCCCCTTCTGAGATACCTTCACTGCATACCTCCCCTAGGATGCCAAGGCACTCAACATTTGGATTCTGGATTCCAACTTGCAACCAGTTGCTCGAAGGTTAAAATCCTCACCTCTGTAGCAGATATCTGCAATGTTTTGCACCCTCCAGAAAATAAAACCAACATGAACATTTTTAGCAGCCAGGGTCTGGAAGCAAGCTCTGCTCTGGATTTCCATCTTCCATCCTTCTCTCCTGTCTCTTGTTCCCTGCAGTTTTTCCCCTCTTCCAGTCTGTCCTCCCATATTTTATCAGATGGGCAAGCAGCAGGTGTTCATCACTGTAGCTGTGCTGATGAGCCAGGATATACTTATGACTGCTTCCATCATGAGAAGCCAGGGTTTCCTGCCTTTTGTTGGTGGAAGAATTCATTTGGAGTCCACATCCTCGCTAGATACTGTTTTTTTTCACCACACATCCAGCAATTTAAAACTTCTAAATCATGAACTCTTGTGAAATGCAACTGAGTTCACCAGCAGATTCCAAAGGTTTTGGACAATAGCACATAAATGTACATATAGATAAAGATTTTGACTTCTAGACAATTAATGAGGAGATGAGGCTGGGGCAGAGAAAGAGTGGAATAGGAATTAAGCAAATAGTTGGACATTTCTAAAGATGAGATTCACCCTTCATTTACACTGCAAGCCTTTTGAGCACATGCTCAAAGAGCCCACCAATTCAGCAGCCAGAGACTGACTGTGTGAGCAAACAGGGCTAGGGAGTGGGTCCAAGGCCTGGCACATCCTCCAGGATGCTCAAATCTCAGAGGAACTCACTTTGGGCTGAGCACTCTGCAGGACAGGGCTGCGAGGACAGGTGCAAGCCTGAACAAGGAACACTTTCCAGGGGTACTTTGGATGCAGTCCCTCTCTTTGGTGAGGGTGATTTTGCTGTACTGATGCAAGCTAGGCTCAGCCAGTTGGCCTCTGGAGCAGAAAACAAATCCTGTAGAAGTAGCCAGAGAAACTGGGACAACATCACATGTTAATTTTGGCCCAGTTTATTGTTCACAAAGGGTGAATGGATAAGTAGGGGGAGTTTAGCTTTGTGCACCACTGGAGCCCTTTGGCTCTTCCCACACCAGCAGCCTGCATTGCTGCAAGGACATTCCCAGTTCCAGGAACTCAGTGTTCCCAGATCCTGAGCTGATGTGCTCACAGGAAAACGTGCATTCAAAATATCCCTTGTAGACAATGATGTCATGTTTTTCCATAAATGCTCTTTTCTTTTTCAATCCTTCTGTGAAAAACTGAGATTCAAAAACTTGAAGACAGCACTGACAGGTCCCATAAATAGTAGTAACCCCTGTTGCCCATAGGGGTTAAATCAGTGCTCAGTCTCTTCAGTAACAAACTGGAAGACAGGAGGAGTAACAGGAATTAGTCAGCAATCCTTAGCCCTGAAACCTTTTTCTCCCCATATTTGCACTGTTGGCAAAATATAGATACAGAAACACATGCACACAAAAATTTCCATAAATATCAATACACATATACAGACATCTATTAATACATTTATACAATATGTTTACTTGCATCTACCCAATTTCTTAAACATATGCTGTAATACATATGAGTATTTCTTTAAGTTTGTTCATACATACACTCATATGCACATATAGAATACAAATAAGATACATTAAATACTGGTTGGGGAACAGTTCATAACGTACATCCTGAAATATTTTGGCAAAGGTACTCTGAAGGATGGAACTGGAAGAGTGATCTACTAGAAAAGTGCCCACAAGTGCTGCCCTGATCTCGTGTTTCCCTGTGCTAGCCTGTATCACACGTGTATGTACACACTCAAAAACTCCCACAAAAGCCAGTATGAGCTTTGATGCAGAAGCAGCCCTTTATAAGCATTTCAGCAAAAATAAAGCATGTTTTGGTTCATTTTGGTGAGTGACAGAATAACCACTCTAACTAACATGAAGAATTCTATTCTAATTCTTCCTGGATTTTTATAAATAAAAACTTTCCCAAACTAAAAAGTAGAACATAGAATCAAGTAATCACATTCTCCAGCCCTCAGTCACATATTCAGAAATGAAAAGACTTGAATGCACCTTATTTCAAGACTTTGTTGAGTGTATTCTAAGTATCTATTTTTTAAAGCTGACCATTTCTTTAGGCTTCTATTTCCAGATAGGCTGGAAATATGCTTTCAGATACTATTTCCAACATACTTCATGTTTTAAAGAGATACATTCAGGTGCATATTGCTTTTCTGGAAGTTTCTGTCTCTAAATTCTATCTACTCTGGTACCGAGTTAGCATTGGAAATGCTTCCCTTTCCTTTGAACACACAGTTTTGTACCCTGCACCACACTTGCTACAAGGACACTGAAACCAATTCCCTTCCCTTCAGGTAAATGTCTAGCTTTAAAATTTGGGTTCACTGCCCTAAGGTCTGCTTTCCTCTCTTCATACACCCTGGACTCCAACTGTCATACTCACAGCAGCATTGGTATTAAAAGCCTTAACATTAATGTCAGTGATAGCATTAACCATTAGTAGTAAGATTAAAACCTCTGGCTTCATTCTTACCGAGCCCACCATGATGCTATTTTATGAGCAAGATTTTTAATTCTCAGTTATATACAGTTCTACTGACTATTAGCCTAAAAGGCAACACCTTTCCAAGTGTCTTTTTATTTAATTATCATTGACTGATAACAGCAGAGAACCTTTCCTACAGCTACTTTCCCACAAAATGCAGCCCAGACACTTTATCAATAAACTATTCTGTCGCTAGTGATGATTTTTGCAAGATTGATAAAACCTGCTGTTTTCTCGAAGTCTGTATTTACTAACTTCTAAAATATGCCCTTAATGCTCCTCTTCAGTCCCTACAACAAGGCAATAAGCTAAAAAGTGAAATTCCTCAGGATATTAGGCAGTTTAAAAGTATGGCATTGTGATCATGCAGTGCAACATATGGAAAAATAAATGGTGTTATATTTCTCTTAAAAATAAATAAATAAGGGACATAGAACCTCACTACCATTTTGAAATAAACCTGATGATAGCTGAGTCTATAGAATTTTGTTTTCTGACAAGCAGAGCACTTTTATTTGAGACTTCTAATCAGAAATTCGTAAGCTGAGGGAAAAGCAGCTGGGCATTTCAGAAAGGGAAAGAGAAGGCTCATAAATTAACCAGTTGGCACAATCCTAACTATAGTATCACGAACAGTGCTGTTATAATATTATTGCTGTAGGTTAATGTGATCCTTTATACAGCCTTTTTTTCCTCCACAGTAGCCCATTTTCAAGAAGTAAAATGGTTTCATTTGAATTGCAAATCCCAACACATATATAGTTTGATTCTTTTGGAGCAGGATGAGTGACAGTGGTATATTAGAGTTAACAAACCTTACCCACTTTTAAATACATTTCTGGTATTGAAAGCCAACAGAGCTGAAATCTGAATGGGTAAAGGCTCTGCTCTGGCATTCATTCCTTTATTGGAGCCTTGAAAGAACCGTATGGAGGGAACCTGATAGAAATTTCATGTTGCTGCTAAATAGAACTCAGTCCAAGGTAGAAAAATAAAAGCTTAGGTCTGTCGTCTTTTGTAACATTTCATTCCTGGGGGCCACTGCTTTCAAAACTGAAACTAGGGGCTGTGCAGCCTCTTTGATTTAACTGGTCCCTCAGCTTAATGGACTACAGGCCTTGCAAAATTGCTGAATCCAGCCTTTTGAAAGATTCTGTGCTTCCTGTACAGAAATCCATTAGCACGTGCGGCAGCAGGAGAAGATTAAAAAAAAAAAACAAAGAAAAAAAAAAGGAAGCTTCAGGAAAATGTGCAGTGGGAAGTAGATAATAATCTCCTTCCAACAGTCCTGCACACTTGGGAAGCTATTTTTTAGGTCCAGTACAGAAGCTAACCTGCACATTGCCATTAGCAACAACCAAAGGCATACCATAGACATGCAGGCACAGCGCAGCCAAACAACACGAATCTGACAGAGCCATGTCAGATTGAATTCATTTGCTGCTCTTAACTTTTTTTTAAAGAAAATTCTGGATGCCAAGGGATATACAAGCATATTTTTATAGGAAGGAGAAATTAAATAGGAAAAATAAGACCCAGATAAAGCTGTGCTCAGGTGCTCTATCAGAAATACCTGTCCAAATTCTTCAGTATCACCCTCAATGTGCTTCCAAAACTTAAGGAAAAATTTAGCAGTAAGTCAATTGTACAAATAACACAAATATTCTTCTTGTAACCAAGCTACCCATCTGTTTGAATCATTGAGAAGCAGAGCACTCACTCCACAGCACGGGCACAGACTCTAACGCAATGTATCCTAACAAAGACGTTTCATGTTTTCATAGTTAATCTTCCATTCAGCCATTGTACTTTGATGTGCTCTGAAAGCAGAAGAAATTCACTCATCCACCCTTCAGGCTGCAGCAGCTGTGACACTGCAGAGCAACACAAAGGGATGGCTCTGTGGCCAGAGGATGGCAGATACCTGCCTCCCTTTGAGGCTGATAACTCATTCTGCAATTTGGAGCACCGGTGTTCAAAAAAAAACAGATTTACACTCAAAAATGGAAGTTATTAGAGTGAGAGATACATAATATATATAAAGAATAAGTGTCATACAGGAGCAGACATTAATTAAAATATACTTCAATACCAGATCAGTTGAAGAGTGTCTGATCCCATGATATTCTGACACGCATTTCAACAGCTTTCAAAGTCTTGATCCTAAACAAAGAAATCATTTATACTCATTCCTCTTTCTGTAAGACTAACACCTGTAAAATTATTTGAATTTTACTCCTCACCATGCACATGATTTTAAATGCTGGCTGCAAATGTAGAAACTAAGATTTTTAATGCTCTGGTACCCTGCCAAAATAAGCCAAAGACATCCCTAATAACATAGATATGTTATTACCTGGGCCATCCTGCATTTATTCTACCAGTTACTGTAATAATCATTAACCTAAAGGCCACGAAAGCATCAATTTTAAATGCTTCAGGAATAAATTTCCAACATAAGGTGAATAGGTGAAAGTCCACTCAGTCATGGGGTGGACTTTCATGCTTTCTTTACTAGTGGCTTTCTAGCCTGAGCAGTGGCTTTGATTCCTTCATCAACCTTGGAACCAGACAGAAAGCCAAGAAAAATGTGCCTAGATTGCTACTGCAAATGCTGCACAGACAATAGCTTTTTCACACACCACTTCTTTTAAACATTGTCTTCATTTTTATGTTTCAGGGGTTTCCAAGAGATGAATGACAGATGTAGGAAGTTGTTTTAGCTGCCAAAACAAACGCTGGTCACTTCACTCATTGTCCAAAGCCTTTGAGTAAACAGATTCATGATGTGAAGGATGCAAGGAGAAATTCCACACTACAAAATGTATTATGAATGTTGCAATATCTGTCTTTGAAAAAAAAAAAACCAGACTGAATGTGAAAATCACTTTTAAAAAACTGGTCTTAAATCTCTCTTTGGCAGCACAGACTGTAGAAGTCAGAGACAGAAAAGACCTTACAAGAAATCGACACGTTTCCTCATGAACATCATTCCTTCTAAGACAGTTACCCCTAAAATACTGTTGTTTCAAATCTATGTTTATGAAAAAATTTGCATGATCATCACAGAAAGATCAGTAACCAGTATATTGGATCACACTTTTCCTCAGAGTCTCCCCGACCTTTCCCAGTTTCATGATTCAGTTCTTTTCATAAATATCCCAAGTACAAATGCTTTTATTTTACTAGTTACTGTTTAAGACTGAACACAAATGGATACAGTTAAGCCAACAAGCTTTATAGATCCATGTGCAGGTAGCTAGTATTTTTTAATTTATGCATTTTAAAAAAATAAATATTCATTTTGCATCAGAGGTGATTGAGCATGGGGTTGGAATTTGATGGTCAAATTCAAGAACCAGGAAAAAGAGTGAAAGCAGCTGACAATAGAAAAATAATTTATTTTCCTGTATTCATTTATTTGCCTACTAGGGACATGTTTAAAGGAGAAAATACCACCTTCCAATTGATCAGGGTACTTTTTACTTGCAGTGCTCTTTGCGTCCTAAACAGGCAAAAGTACTTTGTCAGGTAACAGGAAAAAATTAGCTATTTTCACAGTTTATCAGCCAAGGTTTTATACAATCTTATGATAATTCAGGCTGTCCCTTTAGGATTGAAGAATACCAATAGTGGTAGGGTAGTAACAGAACCAGCCAATATAATGGAAGAATTGTCAGTGGGATTTTCCACACAGGAAGGGTTTTTAAACAGCGAGCAAAACAACCAGCTCATTAATTGCATTTGTCTTATTACCTGCCAAGAAAATGGCAGTGAAATCTGAAAAACTCAGGTTTTGAAGGCATGTTGTAAACATTGCTTCCATCATTCAAGCCAGAACCCTAGAAGTTGTTTTTTTTCTGTGATGTTTTATAAAATAATAATAATAAAAAAAAAAAAATGAGGCAACCAGAGATTGTTAACAAGACTGCTTCAAAGCAGGCCTCTTATTTTGGCTCCTCTCTAATTCTTAGGCTGACAACCGAATCTGGTGAATTAATGTTGGAGATTTGAACAATAAACACTCTGGGCCTTTTCTATTGCTTCAGTGATGCAAAGCCTAATTAGATGGTTAACTAGGCATATGGCTACTTTGCATCATTGTAGAAGCAGAAAGCATCTGATGCGCACACTGCTTCTAGAAATTTAAAAGCACTGTAATTGTTGGCACTTAATCTTCCTAGATGCCAATAACAAATGGTTGGGGTTGTAGAAACACAGAGCACATTACAGGTTTTTTTTAATTTCTTGTAAATAAGTATAAGCAGAAAACTGAATATATACAGCAATTATTTCTTATTGCAGACTCATAAATAAGTCAGATTCAATCAACAGAAATATACTGAGTGAAAAACAACTATTTTAGATCCGTACTTAACTTAGTCAACAACTAAGTTAACTATCCCATTTTGAAAGCAAATTCCAACTTTAAAAATTGGTGGTCACCATTGTAAATAATGCTGCAATCTCGTCAAATGTTAAAACAAAGGAACAAAGACTGAAAGCTTGAGAACAATATTTTTTGGGTTGTACAACGCTCATCTGTTTGTTTTTCAATACTGAAATTTCCATAAACCAATCACCAAGAGAGTAACAAACCAGAGCAGCTCTTTCAGAACACACTGCTGATCCTTTTTATCATTTGAAGCTCAAATCTAAAGGATCAGGATCTTCTCTAATGCCTTCATTATTTACATTTATTCATCAAATAGGTTTTTAAAAAGTTACTTAGTTTACTGGCAATTTACAATCAAATCTTAATGAACATTAAATATACAGAACTCAAGCTCTTCTTGAATAATGAATTTGTATGCTTTGCTTCTGCTTTTTTTCCTCTGAAGAAAAATTATATTCAAAATTGCATTTCCCATTCTGATTCCCTTGACTTCAAACTTGAAACTCGCATTTCTTGCTAATTTGTGCAGCTTCTTTTCAACCAGCCTTATCAACCAGCCAGTGAATGTGCCAGCACTCATGTTTGTTTGCTAAGAAAGTCACAACAATCAAAACCAAAGCATAATATGAAGAAGGATCCTAGAATTTGAATGCCTATTTATCAGGAGTTCTCCTGTCACAAGGAGTATTTTTAACAATTTGGAAACCACACGTCTACTCTGAGAGCTGGAAAGACACATTAACACATCTAGCTGGTGGCTCATGAGTAAGAGCCTCATGGATACCACATTTTTAACTCTAAAATTCCATCCAACTTATCACCCTTACTTATTCATTTTTACTATTTTAATAAGGAAAATAAGGCTGGTGTCATTTAGCTACCTATATGAGTGCTTCCAGTGGAATTTTTTACATGCATAAGAATGTAATGAGAATAAGTGACAAAGGCTTCACACAGTGCTTGTGCCAAGTCAGCATGATTACACAACCTGAGCTATCCATGATCTCACTCATGATACAAGGAAGAGGCTGGCAGTGAAGTCCCACACAGTATTCCAGTGTCATAGCTGGGTATTTTGGGCAATTTGCTATATTCCACTTACCTTGGCACAAAATCACTTTTCAGAACTGATGCATATTCCAAAGCAGAGCAGAAGGTTCAGATACATACAGTGGCCCGAGTTTTTTTCATCCCAAATGGATTTTGTTCTTCTCAGTACATATTTTTCCTAAATCTGAGTTATTTTTATAAGGCCTGGAATACTTTTTTCTCCCCTGTCAATAAAGTCATTTGAAAGCTAAAATAACCTGCATTCTCTTCCTTCACCAAGCTTTATAAACTTGGAACATCCTGCAAGTACTACTATAAAAAATATATCCAACCCTACTGTTTGGTTTGCTTGGTCCTTATATTATTAATCAAATTACTGAGTCTCTCAACCTCCCTTTACATCCTGTACTAACAAGCCCACTGAAAAAATAAACCAGATTATTACCACAGCCACCAAGATTCTGCATTCAGTAGCTGTCATTCTTACAGTGTTGCAGGCACTGCAGAAGTATTTGTGATCTCAGGAGGGCAAAGCAGAGGGGGGGGGGGAAGTGTCCAAAAGTAAAATAAAGAAGATTTCAAATTATTTCTTTTAAACATTTGAAATTAAATCAGTCAATATCAAGAGACAGCCAATGATGGTATGCAAAATAATGGCAATGGGCTTTCTCTGGTTTATCAGTTTATCAGTTAATTCCAGGGAATTCAACTCTCTGACAGGAGGCTATTAGCAAGTAACAGCCCAATAGGAGAAGATTCTTAGAATAAATAGTGCTAAAATCTCATTAATCAAAAATGAGTCCATAAGATCTTTTAGGCAAGGATCATGGACAAGGCATCTTGCAGATTTCAGTATGCTTTCTGTGACATTAGAAGAAGAAATTAAAACAATCATACAACATCCCTCCACAGACACCACAGAGTTTGCAACTCCTTTCAATGTTGCTGCACAGTGAAACCACTAATGTAAAAACATTCTTTTTTCTTTTAAAATTACACAATGAATAATTGGCCTTGGCCAACTCCTGTCTTCATTACAAAGTGGCTGCTGCCACTTCCTCTCAGTGGGAAGTGATCCATGTGAGATGAAGGCTGCAATTCACATTTTTAAAATAACATCTCTCTTCTTTAATGTGAAGTGATCCTCAATCATTTCACACAGATGAAAGAGGAAGTTGAAATTTATCCCAGTTTTTTATTCACTATTCTATAACTAGCATTTATCTATCCCCAGCTGATGTGTTTTACATGTAAAATTCAGAAGAGTCTGACAGGAATGAACAAGCTTACCTTATAAGACGGTTGTATATAAGGGAAACGGTGCTAGCTTCCTCCCAGGAAAAGTAGAATCTGCAACATGGAATAAAGAAAAGTTTATTTCAGTGGAAATTAAAAGAAATAAATCTTATGTGGTAAAAGAGAGGATTTGTTCCTAAATTTAAAGAGTACGGATTAAACAGCAGAAGGCCACCCTGCAGCGAAAGAAAAGAAAAACTTCAAGAGCGTAGGTGTTTAGTTAGAAATACCTAGTTCTAAATATCTTAGAAAGAAAATTCTGCCAGTCTGAAGCAGGATTTGGATTCCAGAAAAGGGCACTCTAAGCATCAGCGCAGAGACACCTGCAGACAGAGAAGCAGAAGTTCATCCCTGCAGCAGAAAAGAGCAGGAAAAGGTTAAGATGAGATCAAAATCAAGAGCCACAGGAGCAATTCTCCAAGGAACAACACAGCCAAACATTCACAGGAGCCATAAGAAGTAATTCACGCTGTGTCACAGAAAGCACAACCTGTTCTGTGCTTTGTCAGCTCTCACTCCCAGGACACAGAGGCCATGGCCACCCACTCAGGAACATTTCCTCTGCAGCCATGCCACCACTGGTAGCCCAGCTGTGACCAGTGACTACTGCCTGACATAAGGGGTGACATGCAGGCCACAGATTCACTCATGTGGCAAGTAAGCACAGACCCAGCCACAATACGCTTTGGAGTTGAGGGCAAATTCACAATTATGAGTTGAACCAAGATAATGCCCTCAGAGCTGAAAAACTATGAATTAAAAGGCCAAACTCTTCCATTTCCATAGTCCTAAAATTAAATATTAATTTATATCCAATACTTCCTTCAAATGTGTATCCAAGACCACATTTTATGTAAGAAACTCTCCAAGCCAAAACAATCATCTTAAAACAACTATTTATTTCATTTCAAACCACGTATCTTTTTTTCTCTTTCCTGGGGGAAAAAAAAATTATGAAATTATTTTCCCTGCATTTTTTCATCTGTTCATAAAACTGGGAGAGGCAAAAAAAAAATCCTTACATTTCTAGAAACCTCCTAATAAAAGGCATACACTGTCTCCTTGCAGACATGCACTAGCCCTTTGAATTTCCAGCTGGACCACTTGGTCCTGGAAATCCTTTCTGCAATAATGGGCTCAATGTATTTAAATACTGAAGCAAGGGAAGAGCAAAACTGGAAGTGGGCAATACACATAGAAGTGGGATCCAGATTTCCTCCTGAAGTACCCATTGAAGTTCAACATCACTTTTCTCCATTGCAGATCATCCAAGACCTGCAGAGAACTAAATTTTGACAGGTGGTGTCAGAAGGCAAAATTCTATTTAGGACACTGGAAAAATTATCAAAAATGTGTTCCCACACCTAAAAACCTCTAACTGCAGGATATTGCCATGTGCTAAAAATGATAATACAGAGCTTTAAAAAACCAAAGCATGAAAAAAATGTTGTTTGCCAATGCAATCTAACTTTATTTCTCATTTAACATGTTAGGGCACACGAGAAATAAAGTCATGAATAAATCTTACAGGTTCAAATATACCTAATATGTGTACACTTATACACAATCACCCATACCCTTACTCAGAAAATACTGTTCATATTTTTCCATTTTTAACAAACTCAAGTTTTCCTAGATTTATGCATGTGGCATTATCATGCTCTCCTCAGATTCTTGAGTGGACTGAACTGCACAAAAACCTTCGAGAAAAATAATTGAAAGGGTTGAGAAATAACCTCAGGAAGCTGGACTGACATTCTTGGAATGCAAAGATCAAGGGTTTCTTTGCACTATTTTTATTATAAACAAAGAACCCACAACAATTGCAGTGGCATCACTGGGGGAGGTAGAGGGAGGAGATGAGCAACAGTAGGAAAGCTGGAAAAAATACAGATAATTATTTGAAAGCCCTGAGTATATTCCTCCTGTACTCCTCACATCATTATGGCAATGAAAATACCCCGGGTTTTTTTACCAAGAGCTTAATTTCTGTCTGAATGAAGTCATAACATTACAAATTTTGGAGGCTGTTTAAAACATCTTTATGTGAATTCAGATGTGAATCACTAAACATTTCCCTGTTAAAAAGAAACAAAACCATCAATCAAGCACCAAAATACAAAGAAAAACAAAAGTAAGAGGAAGAAATAAAATGAGCTCAGTTTTCTGGCCACGTAAATCATCAGGAATTGTTTCATCTCAAACACTAAATGCCCCAGCCATTGCTAGCATGTAGAGATAAGACATTTCCACCTCCACATGACAGCTCATACAAACTGTTTCTTGTTTACTTCCCTATTAGGAGTTCACAGCAGTCACCAAGATTATTTCGCTTGATTTGATTCTTTCGCTACTCTCTGTGTTTGCTTTACCAAGCCCTGTACAAGGCTGTTCATGTCCCTTGGGAAGATCCAAAGTCAGCATTTGTGCTGACAAAAGCCGCAGCAGATAAGGCTGCACCGAGCCCTTGCCACCACAACGCCGCTCCTTTTGCCAGTGCTCTCACCCAGAGCACCTTCTCAGGCAAAGGGTTGGGTCAATTCTCCATGCTGCTCCCAACTCACTGCTTTTCCCACCTCTCTCAAACAAGACAAAACAGTGACAGCTAAGGTGACAGCAGAGACAGTTGTGAGGTTGGTGTCTGTGGTTGTGGAATCCCAGGTTTCCTGGTACAGCCTTTCCGTTGCAAATAAAAGTGAAAGTGCCTGAAGTACATCTGGTTAAAACCAAAATACATTCCCAGCATTTATTTGAAACTCTTCTTTTTTTAAAGACATGAAATGATGCCTCAGGTTTTAGCTTTTACATTTTTCAGACTCTGTACTGCTTTAGTGTGTAGTTCTGAGCTTCATATGAGAGGATAATAAGCTCTCTTCACAGAGTAGGGAGACAAAACAATTCCTTCTCTAGCTGGGGACCAAGGACAAATGATCCAAATCTTAGGCCCAAGAGCATAAACAACATGGACTGAAGAGAGAAAAAGAAGAAGGATGGGACTTCATAAGCTAAAGCTGTAATTGGACAATTAACTCCAATATGCATATGGACCACAACTTATTAAGACCAGATCCCATGACCGATCGTCCATTTTGTGACCATTTTGGTTCATCTTGGGTGTGGCCTTGGCTGGGCTCTTGTGCTGTCCAAGGTGGATCCATTGAGGTCTCCTAATAAATCCCTACTTTATTCTAACTCTGTCTAGCCTCTGTTCTAGGTCAGCCTTCACAAGGCACCAGAACATGCAGAAAGCATGTATGAGTGCTAGTGATGAGCCACAGCTTTTGCTGGTATTCTATTATTGCTCAATCAAAAGCTAAGGAGAATCCCATTTTATTTCACAGGAAATGCATAAAAGCAGTTTGTTCCACAACTTAATTACTAAAAAACCTTCAGCTCCAAATAATGTTCTCTGCTAGCTGAAAAATCAAATTTTCACTTTAGTTTCTGCAAATGACTTTTGGTGAGTTATTGCCAGGCTACTGTCCAACCATACACTTACTTGTACAAGTTACGTGAATGGGCTACCCATTTCTACTCTAAACTCTGATGTAGCAGAAAAAAACTTAAAAAAAACCACCGAAACAAGAAAATTTGTCAGTGTTCTGGAGAAAATGCTTTTTTCTGAAGAACACTGTCAACACCACTGAAGTGTGACAGCAGAATTGATTCTGGCACATGCCCACAGCTTGCAAAACTAAGCAAATAATAGGGAGAGATAGGAAAATAATAATTTGATAACACTAAAAAAATAATAAAAATAAAAAAGATAACCCACACAGCAAGGTTGTCTTGCACCCCTTTCTGGGTGAGGGCCACACCCTGTTTGGACAATAATAAAAGAGACTATAAGAGTTAGTTGGTAAGAATTTACCCTAATGATAAGATAAAGTAGATATGCTGTAGTACAACCAAATGAAAACAGCCAGCTGTGCTTGAAAATTTACAAATATTTCTAACTGCAAAACCTGTTCTTTACTGTACCCAAAACACAATGGGAACATTGTCAGGGGGGAGGGTATTTATTCCAATGCAACTTTTTTATTGAAGTTACAGAACAGACTAATTTTTCCTGTTAATTATTACAGGAAGAAAAACATTATAGCAGGCATAGATTTTTTTAAGCATTCCCCACATCATAGTAACACTGCATTCTTTTCGTTTAATAGTACAACTTGTAGCTGTTCTGAGATACAAGTCTCCTGAGTGTTAAAACACTTCAGTATTACTGTCTCAACTTCATCTGTAAAATATGAAATAAACTGAAATTCTAACACTGAACACTAAGCAACCTTCCAGAACATTCCAGCCTTTAACCTTTGCGTCAGAGCTCTGTATTCATATCACACACTGAAATATATAATACACACCATACTCATGAAAAAAATTGAGGCTCTGCAACTACAACTAATAATTAATTAATAATAATTAACTAATAATAATTATTTCACAGTTTTTGGATGTGATCAAAGAAAAGGGGTTTCTAGAACATCGTCCAACAATAAATGAACGAAATAGATATCTGAGCTTAGTGTGATTCATTTGCACATGTGACCTGGGAAAGAAATCAAATAAGTATTCTGGAAGGAAATCAAAGACAGAGTCAGTCTGAAAAATTTTAAAATAAGAGCTGGAAACAATAAATGATACTTAATCTAGAGTACAGCTAGTAAATACAGTAGTAGAGAGCCCGGAACTATTTTCTCAAAGGCAGATGTGCAGATAGAGGCAGTAATATTTAAAATGGACTGTAGCTGAGACAATTGACATCTCTACACACCACACAGATGCTATATACAAGCAGCTATGGCCAAGTCCCAGATGGTCACTCATGATATCTGTGACTGTTGACCTAAAAATCACTGAACAAAGAAGTTGTAGGAGTTGTTGGGCCTTTTTGCTAAGCCCTTCATTGCTCTTATTTGTTCCTGGATGCTTCTTTAATAGTGAAAAATTAACATTGTTACAGAGAATAAACCAAAACAATTGACTCGACCAAGAGGCTGGTGCACAAAGACCAACCTACAAATGCCGAAATGCAAACAAATCAGCAGGGAGACACTGAAACATTTGGTTCACCCCTTTACCCGCTCCTATCTCATCCAAGTTCAACAGCAAAGGAAATGCAATTATTGTATAATTTTAGAAACTACAGAATGTCTCTTAATCAAGAAGGCAAAAGCAGTTTTGGAGAATACAGTGCTGAGAAGTAGGTCTCAGGGGAATTCTCCTAGCTGGAGCCTAGGAAGGAAACTAGAGAGATGACTGAAGTAGACCATGGGATTAAACACTGTCACACCATTTAAAATTATTTCACTCATTTATATTTCATTGTCTTTGTCTGCAGAATTTAGCAGAGATGTCCATTTTTTCCTCCTCCCCTTCCTCAGTCTTCAATATTTTGATCTGCTGCAGACATTTCTTACAACTACATAATAAGATTGTTTCATTTTATACTTGACATTTTCTTCCATCCTTAGATGCCACTGTATATTCTTCAAGAAAAACAAGTAATCTACTCTAGATTATGGCAATTCAGAATTTAGTATGGGGCTTGCCTGGAAACTGCAGCTTTGTAAATTCAGGCAGCAACGGCATAAGTTCTGTTGAAAATAGGTCTCTTCTGGCTGAAAAATAATGAGCGCTGAATTCTAAGAATTTCTCTCTAACTGAATGTGTTTGGTACCCCTGAAAAGAAAATTAGCTTTGTATTTTTTTTAAAGCAAGAAGGAAATTATACAATTAAAGAAATGAAATAAAGCAAGGGGGATAGAAAACATAATACATGCAGGGAAAAAAAATGAAAGTATGAAGAAAATTAACAAAAATAAAAAAAGGAGTGGGGGTGTCAAATCAAACACAATATATTCTACTGGTTTCCTTTCTGCAGAAGAACAGCCTGGGGTATTCAGTTAAACTATAGATACTCAGGGCATTTCATAGGGCTGCAACCTGATGTCAAACTTCACCTGTTCTGTAAGCACCAGCATCTGCCTCACTCTGGAACCCCACTGTGCTCTGTCTTGTAGATCACATCTTTGTGAACAGCTTCTGGATAGTCTCTAGTGGGTGTTTTCAATTACAATCTGATTTTTGATCCTCTCTTTCCCATTCAGTGTTGCTGTGAGAACAGAAAAGTTGCTTCCCTCAGGTGAGATATCTCCAGGAGACTTGGAAAACCTCTGGATGTTCAGTCATGGCCTTGCAACTCTTCCAGGTATAGGACCTCACGCTGTATGATTTTGGCTCTTTGCACAAAGAGTGTTATCACTGTTAGAAAATGGCACTAGAAGGCCAAAATTCCACTTTTATTTCTAAAAGTAATTTTTAATAACTTCTCAGGAAAAGTGAGGGCTATTTTTAAAAAATATTATCTCTACTATCATCTACTTATATATGCATGGAGTCAGAGTTTTTTAAGCAAATGAAACACATTTGGACACTGAAATAAGGTCAGATTTCCAGAAAGGATCTGCAGTTGGAAGCTCTCACCACCCTCAACACACTAACCTCTTGGAAACCCAGCAATGTATATAGACACCTAAACAAGAGCTGAGTTGTTCTGAAAATCTGGTCCCAGTTGTGAATACTGACATCTCCTGACTATCCTCTCAGTGGGCTCTGAAAAGCTGACTTACCTACAGCTCCCACTGACTGGGAATCCCTGCCACTGAAAACCCACAGTTGCCTGAGTGGAGACTACTGTGGTTCCAAACATGAAAATTCACTTTTGCATTTTTAATTTGAAAATATTCATCTTTGCTCCAGCCACATATGATTTAATTTGTGTTTTTTCAAGGACCTGTTGCTGAAAGGTAGAAATTACAAGGATGTATTACAACTTATTAATGACACCCTCTAAAAATAAGCCAAACTTTCAGGGCTCCAGAAGCATCCATTTAAGTTAAACAGTTTTGAAAGGGAAAATTCCACTATATTCTAGGAAAATTAGGGAAGAGGAGAGCTTTCTACTGGGAAGTTTCAGCTGGGTATGATTATGACTCCTTTTATACACACCATAAGTATTTAATGACTTTGAAACTATCTATTTTTCCAATTAACATGTCAATGAAAAAAAGAAATGAGCAATGGATCACTCAGGGCTGGTCTTAAAAGTCAATATCAACCTTAAATCTGTGATGACACTTTATATCTTATTTTCCAAATACTTTATTTCCCACCCTCACAGAATTAACATTTTCTTCAATTGTCACTGCAGCATAATGATGTTAGTACAAAACATGGATTTTTCTCATCACTTACATATCATGAGGATGCCCTCAATTTAGCTTGTGCTACAATAATCCCAAAACGGACAAGGATGTTCCCTATCCATGCTCCTACTCCCATTCTCAGTCCTGCAGTGACTTCTGTGATTAGTTTTGCATACTGGATTTTGAAAGCACAGTAGTTATACTACTTGAAGTATATCACTTTCATTTTTAAGTGTAATAAAAAGTAAGAGCCCCTGCAGTTTCGCATCAGAATGCACTACTTCAATCTCCTTACAGAGCTTTGCAACCAAAACTATGGATTTTTTCCTCATGAGAGGAAAAATAATAGAACTTAAAATGTAATGATAAAAAGCTAACAATAAAAAATGACCCTTAATCTATTTTTTCATTAAAGCGATTCAAAAGACTGAACAATAGCTAATGAAATTGCCTCTAGAACAACCTCCTTGCACAATATAAGTATTACACCAGCTGTAAATTGAACTGCATAATTTCTAATGCATTAGGATACATGGATTAGGAGACAATATTTTCTCAGAATACCTTTGAAGAATAAAGAATTAAAAGGAAAAAAACCCTAAATTTAAGTGAGCCTCCAACAACTATCAATCTTTCAAACTACAAATTAAGTTCCCTGTAATTAATTTTAGTATGCACTTCAAAAAAAGATAAAGAAATTTTAAAAATTGTCTTAATACTTATGAATATATTCACAACCTGGACTATAAACACCAAAACTACTGAAATAAACCCATTCTATGTACTTAAGTAATTTTTTATTTGCATACAGATGTTAAATTTAAGTCGAAGTAATCAGCTGTGATTTTCATCCAGCATACACAGACTTTTCCCTTCATGACAGCAGGTAGTTTTTCTTGGAGGCAGTGCTGGAGTTTTGGGGGTTTTTTTGGAGGGAGAGGGATTGCTGATTTCAGGGATACTAGAAGAAAAGTGTATTTCTAAAAGGATATCAACCTTTTAACTCAGTCTCTCATTACAAAATGAATAGCCCTGTGACTGATGAAGACACAAACTCGATGGATTTTAGAACACCAAAGGACCATGAAGATAAATATTTGGAGAGCATCAGAGAAGGCAAAACCTGAAGAGAAGGGTGACTCCCTGTGGCAAACAGATACAGGAGAGGCCAGGCAAACTACTGAGCCTTAGTTCCAGTTTCTTTTTTCCATCTTTTTTCCATCTTTTTTCCATATGGACTCAAGCAGCTGTAGCATCAAATGCTCATGGGAGCACACTCTCCTCTTTATGCTGTGGCAGAAAATCACCAGGGTGAAAATGCACCAAAAACACACACACAAATAGAGAAAAAAATAAATCTACAGAACATCCACACAGGCAAAAAGCCTCATAGCTCTTCCTGACTTTGGGAGTTTAAAGCTTAGGCTGTAGTTTGATTTTTAATTAAATTTAATTATACCAAGCTTTTCTCTTGTCATCATACTAATATAGATACAGGCACATTTTTATGAATTCAGAGAATCAAACTGTTTTTTTGCTGAGCACCAGTTAACATCTAATCTTTCTTGATGCTCCCTTTCCATTCTCTGCTTCTAATTCTTCCAAATCAGTTCCTTCTTTCCTGCAGAGTCCTGTAAGGACTCCATAGTTCCTTTACTACAAGTTCTTTTTGCCTTATTTTTCCACATTTCCTGAAGCATGTCACTTCTAAAACTAACTCTAAAGTTATCACAGCAATAGTTGGCTTTCTGCCATTATTTAGTTCAAATCTAATCTAGCCAGTCAAATCTCTAAAAAAACTCTATTTTTATCTGAATGATGACTGCATCACCAACAGCCAAGGTAATTATATTACCCAGATAGCATCATCCCATACAGGTTGTTGAAGCATTTTCAGATGTTTCATCTTATTTCAGAAACAAATATTTTTAAGAGACACAGACAAGTTTTCTTGTTGTTGTTTTTTTTTGTTTGTTTTTTTTTTTTAAGATCTCGTTCACTTTAGATTGTTTTTCCTTTCTTCACTGGTAGAGTGAAAAAATGACAGAAAGAAATGGAGGAAATAAAATCAGAAACCAGCTACACCATGCCAATCTCTTGCTATCATTCTCTGCTTGCTTATCCTGCACATTCCTTTAATTCTATCAGATACTATTAAAGATTCAGTACATGATTTTAAATTGCATTTGCTACAGAAAATCACATATTATTGAAATTCAAACATAAAGCAAAAAATAGTTTATCCCTATAAATTCAGGATATTTATATAAAACACCACCAAAAGGACTTGTGCAAGTATGATGATACCAGTTCTTCACTTTGGGTAAAACAGGCATCTGTAAGATCAAGATAAAATAAAAAAACAGCCATATCTTAGGAAGGATAAAATTATCCTTTTACAATCTAAGTGAAAAACTTGGATTTAAGAGATGTAGGATCACTGCCTGGTTGCAGAGAACTTTTCCTGCATATTACCCTAAGAGGAAATAAGATTGAATGTTAAACAAATTATTCACTACAATGGTAAAATAAACTTTCAATATTTAATGAAAGCAATAAATAATAGATTGTCAACCTAAAACCATTTTAAAGGCAGAATAATTCTTATCCAAACACACTCAACTGGGCTAACAGGCTAAGTCAGGGGTTTTGGTTTTAAAAGACACCAAAAATTTTTAAGCTATTTTTTCCTCTGTTCTAGAGCCTGCTGTAGGCAGATGAAACCTGTCATGGTTATCATGATATTCTGAACTAGTTTATTTGAAAACAATTTTGAAGTCAAGGTCTTGTGATACTTTATGACCTTCCTTTACTCTTCCTCTGAAATATTCTTGGATGGACTTGAAAGAGGGCTGCACATATGGTCTACCGGATTAAACAAGGAGGTAGGAAGGTCAGATTATTACCAGAATAATTTATATTTCCTTTTGCATTGGCTGTGTATTACATGAGCTGTAAGCAAATGAGACCCCCCAAAATTTATAGTCAGCTACACTTTGGATTGAAAATCAGACTGGGAAAGAAGAGATTTTACAGTAACTAGAGAAACAGAAATCATGACCAAAAACTGGAGATGAGTGGATGGAAATTAGAAATATCTTTCCATGCACCTGAAATGCAGTTCTTCCTGCAGCATATATTTCACCTATTGTACTTATTAAAGTTAGTATTTCAAATTTTGAAATTTGTAATCACTTTATCAGGGAAAAGAGATCTATTTTCTTTAGCCTGTCTCTTCACAGCAGTGAAGACAACCACTCAGTGGTCATTATACTGTACCCCTGCAACTGAAGGCAACAGTCCATTCAAAGAAGCTGCACTGTTCATTTGATGGCAGCCTGATTCCTCTTTCAGAGGTTTCTTGCTAAAATTTACTGGAAGGACTCTGTTACCTGGGATAGTCTGTGGTATAGCAACAAAACAGAATCATTTTTAAACCCAGTTCTGCCTTGAGACAAGGCATCAGCTTCTGTGTTTTGAAGGATATTTAAAAGTCATCCAAAGTAATCACAGTGATAAATGCAAAGAAAATCAACTGCAATTGGTTCAGGGAAGGGTTTTCTTTCCTTAGTAGAAAGAAAACTTCAGGAAGTGCTTTTGTCAATCCCAGTAAGACTTTGACAGTAACATGTAACCTCAGTCCTTGACCCAGCAAGTCTGAGCTGCATTTAATTGGTCTGTCTGCAAAGCTATGAAAAATTTCTCTTTGTGTACTGTAAAATAAAATGCATATATTTCATACAGCTGGGAAACAATATCTACTATTCAGAGCTGCTGGCAGCACAACAGAGCACTTTCCTTGTTAAACTCTCTGAAACCATCCCCTTTTTTCCAGCCCTGCTTTTAGGTGCACTGAAGAAGCCAAAACTATAAAAGTCAACAAGTGGAAAGCATAATCATTGGAAAACTCAAAGGATATAAATCATTCTTAGGAGAAGCACAACATTTGGTGAAAATCATGAGAACCTTGCAGATTTGTTGGGTTGGTTTGTGGAGCTGGGGAGGGACTTGTCAGGAAAAAAATAAACCAACTGAACAGCCACACTGAAACCAAATCCCCATCTCTGTCCTGTCCATCCCTTTTCTTAACTCTACTTACTGGTCTTCCTCAGTATCAAGCTACTCCCCATAAATCCACAACTAGCAGCCATGTGGAAGTTTATGAGATAAATCTCAGTATAACCCAGTACAGTTTTTAAAAAACTAAGCTTTTCAATACATGATCAAATAAACATTCAAAGAAGAGCAATTCAAAGAGGAAGAGACAGAAGCTTTCTGCTCTCTAATTCTCATGTCTGTCAATGTGAGTTACCATGGCAGTTTTAACACACATTGAGCTTGTGGCCATTTTTATGGCTGGAAACCGGATGGGCTGAGGTGTATCAATGTTATAGAATGAGTTAGCCAACAAATCCATGCCAGGAGATTTCCTTGTGGAGTAGCTACAGCAGTCATAAAGATGTAAACAAAGGTAGCAACAGGACTTATTTCACTGGTGAGGTGCAGCTACCCAAGGAGTTTTGCTGGCAACAAGATCTTAGTACTGGGAGGGAGGACTTCCCAGTTTCCACTTAATATATCCAAAACCAGTAAAATTTATAGCACAGGCAGGGCCTGAGCTGTATAAAAACACAGTTGCTCAAAGTTTGCAAAACACTGGTTAAAAGGAGAAAAATGGTTATTTAAAGGATGCCAATATTGATAAGAAATGTAGACTTTTCATTGATCCCATACTGATCCAGTAATAAAATGTCTGTTATAAACATCACCACCTCATAGGTCTGAACACAGTAACACAATTTTAACTTCTTTTAAGCCTTCATTTGCTATCAAATGAAAAACAAACAGGTAAATTAGGTATGTCCTGTACAGAAAACACATGTGGATGAGATGCACATCATGTATAAATTTATACATGCACATCATGTATAAATTAGGTAATCTTCCAATTACCTTCAGATGCAGCGATAACTAACCAGAGAAAAGGTATTCCTGCATGCAAGCACTGTCAAGATGCAAGGCCATTTTGAATCTTTAAAGCAGCTCACAGTTTTAAAGTCACTGGCAGGAGAAAGGCAGAAAAAAACCAAAAATGGGAGTATCTTACTGCTAAGGGACCTGGACAATATTCTGACACAAGTGTCCTTACTGTTTTTAACATAAGCACAGAGAAACAAAACAGTAACAATTGGTAATCATTAGGCCCATTTTTCCTTAATCCTGAGCAGAAAAAGAACATTCCCTCAAGTATTATTTGGGTGGGTACTGAACAAGTGCTAAAACCACCCACTCCCTTTTCTCCCTACAGGCTGTTTGGTGCTGCTCAGCATTAAATGGTAAAGCACTAGCATTTATAGAGTTTGATATCTTCAAGCATTGGTATGAATTGAAGGGATTTTTTTCAGCCTTTTGTAGGTGTGTGATAGATACACAATGCAGAAATACAGGCTGCTGAACACTAATTAAAAACAAACCCTTAAAATACGTATTCCATTTGCTTTAGAGCATCAATTATAAAACCAGATGTTAGAGCCAGATGTCAAAGAATTATTTTTCATAAGCCACAGCTTATAGCCATGTAGCCTCCATTTATCATCTCAGATGGGAACATTTAATTTGACAGCACACATTTTGGTTAATAGCCAGTTTCAACATTAGCACTTGTTTTTGCAATTTTATGTAAAGTGATGCGATAAAACTGTCTATAATGAAAATACTGTTATTTCAGTACCTCAGCATTTACAAATCATGTCTATCTGTGCACAAGCTGAAAATGTTTTACACACTTGTGAATGTCTGCAGTATGTCTCAGAGGCATAGTCCTTTCCACATGCCAGCTTATTTAATATATATCTACAGATAGTTTGCTCCTAGGAGCTGTGCTTCTCTTTCAAGACATTTATCTTAAGAGAACAGAAAACAAAACATCTTTGCCTCTGTGTTTCTTGAACATTACAAAACTTCACTGATTGCAGTGGATAATTTTGGTAAAAAAATATTACATTCTGTTACTTTTGGTAGATAGTCTTAACAGAAATTTGGGCCTTGAGCTCTCAGGGCAGCCTATATTTAGCAATACAAGTCCTGTCTTTTTGTGTATTTCTTGCATTTCTAGGTAAAATCTATGCCAGGTTTTCAGCTGCTGTCAGGCTGGCACAGATCCCGTGACTTCAGCACTGTATTTAAATTTTTTTTACATTTGACAGGAGAAAAAAAAAACTATCTGTTCTGAAGCCAGAAATAGTAAGGAAGGGATAACTGGCATACCTCAAAAATCTGCCAATAGATATCAGTCTGCTCTGATTTTAGCCCTAAAGGTGAACAGTCCCACTGCAAGTCTTCTACTGAGAAAAACTGGGTAATCATATCAAATTATGTGACAAATTTGTAAAAAGAGTAAATTAATTTTCATTCTGCCTAAAGCCAGGATTTGACTCTCCAGATAGTAAGGAGACAGAAGTACACTATTTCAACTGTGATATTTCAGGTTTGAATTATTTTGTCCAGACAGCAAAACAGATTTTTTGGCTGCCGATCACACGCTTTCAAACCCAGACGTTAATTTTAGAATAAAACCCTCAAGAAGTAAAATCAAGATGTTTAATGAAGCTCTATCAGAAAGACATATGATATGTGCTGCCTATACTTGTGAAAAATTAGGGAATGGGCATTTTGATTGCTCCTGTTCATAAACCAAAGAATGTAAGGAACTAATACATGAAGGGACTAAGGAGGAACATAGAGTATCATCTATCAAGAAACTCCTACGAAAGGGAAATGGAGTTGAGTCATAACATACCTTTAATTCTTCAGTGGGAGGCATGGCCAGATCACAGACTCCAACTGCTAATAAGAAAAACCCAGTCTCTTAACTGCAGATTAATCTAGAAATCACATCCAACATCTTTTCATGCTGACACAGAAGAAACCATACCAGCTAGCTTTATTTTTCTATTAAGAAGGATTTCAAAAAGTGCCCTAAACCAGGACACAGGGGTGCTGAACACCTGTGTTAACTCCTCCATACACTTGAGAGGCAGAACATACACTTGAGAGGCAGAAATGCAGAAGGCCTGGGTGTAACCATGCTCAAAGAGCCTCCCAGATTCTGAGCTGATGAGGATAGGAGGGTGAAGATTCCTCCTGTGAAATAATTTTTTTCATTGGGGATTTTTTGTTTGTCCTGATTTTATTTTTCCTGTCTCAGAGATTGGCAGTTCCACCTATTAGAATTGGTAGATCAGTATTACTCCTTCTGGTCAGTATGCAAGCACAACAAAAACATATTAATAAATTAGTAGATCAGAACATACTAATGACTTCTCTTTAAGTTTCTGAAAATAAAACAATATTAAAACATCAGAGTTATTCACACACTGAAAATTCTGATTTTTCAATACCCTGTAGCAGTAAAGTCAGTTCAAGGCTTTTGAGCAAATCACAGTTTCTTTCATGATTTTGGATATTTGTATATGAATACAACATAAAGAGACTGAATTAACTACTGATTCACACAAAATATCACTTCTGATACACACAAAATAATGTTCTGACACAGGAAAAGGCCTGTATACAGTGATTGTAACGATTGATTTCAGTTGTTATGGTCTGGCAAAAGGCTTTCAACTGCTCTCATATCTGCTACCATCACAGAAGAAGGGCATTGCAGCTTAATTAACTTTTCAACAATGCAGAGGCAATGAGAAATTAACATTCCACCTTTTCACATAGATCATGCATGTTGAACAGCTCTAGCCTTCAAATCATTACCACAAAAAAAGTTGTTTTTCCAGTCACTAACATCCATGTTTTTATTTCAGCAGCCATAACACTCTAATGGCTAAATGGGTTTGTTTTCCCAGAGTGTCTGGGAAATTATTTTGCTAATCTCGGTTCACAAACTCATTACCAAACTGAATTCCAGCATCTTTTCCAGTGCCTACCCTGAATATCAAGTTTCAGGCACCTTTCACTACTCCTTATTTATGTAATTCTTTATTAAGCCTGAATTTTACAGCCTTTTTTTACAACTTGGGTGCTTTAAGTAACAAGGTTCTGGATAACTGGAAAAAATTCAGCAGCAGCTCAGGAGGTATGGCAGATTTGGGATGGAGGTGTAAAATAATTTACAGAGCAGCAATGTACACAACGCTGATGCAATTCATGTGGCTGCTGCTGCATGCATTCCATCATACACAGGAAAGCGTGCTACCTTCCTTCCCATCTCACCTTAGCCCAGGAAGTCTTTTCTGAGGAATAACAGTTCAAGAGCAATATCAAATTTCCACAGCAAGGCAACTGGCACAGCAGATAAACAATCTGCACTCATGAAGCGCTGCAGATGTTCAAAACACTGTGCAGACAATTTAGGGACTTTTGGGAGACACAACTCCCTAAACCTTCAGCATCCTTTCAGCATCCTTTCCCAGGCAGGCAGAAGGGAATGCACTACAAGCACAGTCACATGGCAGCCAAAGGAGTGCACCAGGCACGATGAAACAGGGACAAACTCCCCTCAGAGGACAAGGGACAAAAGCACAATTAGCACAAGAGGTAAATGGAAAATTGCCATTAGGGACTGGGGGAATAAAACCAGCTCTTACAGAAAGGGTGGTCACACCCTGGAACAAGTTGCTTTGCTATGGGATCACCATCCTTGGAGTGATTCAAGAATTGCTTGGGAAAGGCCCTAGAAACCTCAACTGACTTCTAAGTTGCATTTACAGCAAAGAAAACTCTGCTGTGACTAGCTTGGACCAGCCAGCTTCCCCTCCCAGCCTAATTTGTTCCTTGATTTGATCTCACTTTGCATCCCACGTTCAGGATTCCACAATTTGGGAACAGAAAAGGGAAGCCTCCACTGTGGAAAGGGGAGGCACATTTTTCTGCCACAGAGGCTGAGCAAGGCAGAAGCAGCTTCAGCAGCACACCCAAAATTCTTTTTCCTTTTAAATGTTTGCTCTATCCTCTACCCCTTTAGAAAAAGTCAGCACATACTGAAATCATAAACTTTATCACTAATTTCATCTCCTCAAAGAGTATTTTTCTCAAAGGGGCTACGACATGCTCAGTTTTCCAAGGAATTTTGAAGGGCAATGACCTCCCTCCCTGCAAACTTGAAGAATGTCTACAGCTGGAGGTATGCTGGATCCAGGAAGCCTTTCATATTCTACCCTAAATCCATCACAGTGGATATAGCATTTTAGAAAATTGCTAACTTTTGAAAATAGACTTTTGCCAATTAAATGTCTGGTCTGTGCAACAGCTATTAGCTGAAGACTTCTGCATTTTCTCTTTGCTCCTTAAATATCTGAGTTTGATAAATTCTTTCTTAAAATTTCAAATTATCTACTGGAATAATAAAAATTTTCAAGTGTCCTAAAGAACTATCTAATTTCAATTTCACTGCTGCAGTAAAATTAACAATTCCAATCAAGCATTTTCCCTACAGTTCACAAGAAAGTTAGAATTGCATCTAAACTAAATGCAAAAATAGTTTTCATCTTAACTAATCTTATTAAACAAAGTAGCAAAGTTTTCTATCACATCAATGTCTATTTAAGTCGCACAAAGAAGGAGAACTCCTAAATATTTAAAAATTGAAAAAAAAATAGGACTTTGTTTCATCCTTTCTAGCTTCTAGAAGAAACTGCACAATGAACTCCAAGATACTTCAGGTTGTTTCATTTTGGTTCTAACAATATTTCATGAGTTGGTGGTGTGCTTGCTCAAGTGTAACTTCAAGAAAATTAAATCAAATACAGTAATGCAAACTGATAACCTGCAGAATGAAAATAAAAGTTCATAAATTCTCACTTGCACACAGACATGGTATTCAGAAAGTTATTGCCACTTCTAATTATCACAAGCAAACAGCTGGCATGGAAATTGTTAGTTAGTGACCAAAAGTATACACAGATCTGTTATTTAAATTTATTTCAGACTGGAAATGGGCTTTTGGAATGAAGAAAACCTATAACTAATCGATTTATACACTCCAATTTGTTTATTTCAGTTAGAAACATTTTGTACATTCCTGAAAGACCTGGCAAGGAAAGTAACTGAGAAATAATGATGTTTCTTGCTGGAGTATTTTATCACTGCTCATTTTATTACTGGTTTTTTTTTTTTCCTAGTGGATATATGAAATATGCAAAAGTTCCTGTTATTGTAATACAGATACATAAACAGAGGAATTTGGCTTTTCTCCGACTCCATTGCAAAGGAAAATAAAATAGAATTTTACCTATTGTCAGAGTTAGGCATGATTGTATTTTTTTCAAAACTACATTAACTGCAGACCATATATGTGGGAATTCAGGTCAAATCTAATTCTGCCCATCCACTTTTCTTTCTGTCACATAGGCTCCCTTTATTTCCTCCTGCCATTTCCCAGGCTTTCTTGACACTTGGAGTAGCACCACTGAGGGGCTGGGAGGGATTATCCCAACCTATAACAGTGCTCCATCACAAAAATGGGCATTGCTCTAAGAACCACTTAATGAGTAATTAACAGCATATAACATGCAACTTGAAATAATTATATCCCAACATTTTAAGTTGAATTAAAAAAATATTTAGGTTTCTTAATACCAAGAGGACTCATTTTGAATAAATACCACTCTCTTTACTCCCATTTTAGTTCATTTTTATTTAAGTTTTTTGCTTTCATTTTGCTGGTACTTGGAAAAAATCCCAACATTTTAAAGCTTATAAAGCAAAAGGTAATGGTATGTCAACATTATTCACAAATCAACCCTACTGCAAGGCTGGTCTCGCTGTCTAAGGGTTAGAGAGCAAATAAACATTTTAAACTGCAATCCAACTGTAAATACATCTTTCTCAGTGCAGCCTGACAGTAGGTTTTGCTCCTTATGTATATATGCATGAACATTCATATAAAACTCAGAGGAAAAAGCACTAAAAACAGCACTGAGAAGATTCAGCAAGCCTAGACAGAATCACAAAAATCTTTTTTTAATGTCTTCAAATTCAGAAGTCAGACAAAACTGGAAGCGGCCATGTTCGATTTTTGCATAATCCTTATTTCATGTTAAGAGTATAAATTAGAGTCTAATCATTAATATAG
Organism: Anomalospiza imberbis; assembly: GCF_031753505.1. NCBI lineage: Eukaryota > Metazoa > Chordata > Aves > Passeriformes > Viduidae > Anomalospiza > Anomalospiza imberbis. The sequence goes on along the minus strand of NC_089684.1, from coordinate 37,912,121 downwards.
ATCTCTCAAGAACACACCAAGGCTAAACACAGAAACAAAACCATGCTGAGGGAATGGCCTGAAGTTATGTCAGGGCAGGTTTAGGGTGGATTTCAAGGAAAGGTTCTTCCCCCAGAGGGTGGCTGGGTACTGAACAGGCTCCCCAGGGCAGTGTCACAGCACCAGCCTGATAGATCTTGAGGAATGTTTGGACAATGCTCTCAGGCATGTGGTGGGATTCTTGGGGTGTCCTGCACAGGGCCAGGAGCTGCACTCGATGATCCCTGTGGGTCTCTTCCGACTCTGGATATTCCATGATTCTGTGCAGCCCCTGGGATGCACGGCTTCAGCAAGTTCCCGCATCCCTCTGTGGGGCATTGTGACTGAACCCAAAATCTGAGGGCATTGCACCTATTCCACAGGCCAGAAGGGACAGTCCAACCCCCCTGGATTATAAGGAGTTCAGCCCTTGTGCCACCAGATCCTGACTTTCACCCTGGTACACAAACACTGAATCCTGCACCTTGATACCCACAACAGGGAAGGCTGGTGGTGGTGGTGTGTGTAATGCCAGATGCTGCCAGCAAAAGAATGATGCTGGTAAGTTCAATAGGGAGTGAAAATCTTTATCTTTCAGGAAAAACACAATCCTGAATACTTAAAATTGGTTTGGAAGTTTCATTTGAGACTGTAGGTAGTACTCTGATTTTCCTTTAAGGAGGCTGACCCAAGCAATATGCCCAATGTGTCACAGAACAACTCTTAATTATTTTAAAGAATAAATGAATCAATTACCTGGACTCTTAGAGCTGGCAAAAGAATGAATTAGGACTGGCTAGTATGACTTAATGCTCAGTTGTTTAATGATTTTAATAAAATATATTACAACTGTGCTTAAACCTTTAGATCTAGAGGTTTTTGATTTCCCAAAAGTAGAAAAAGAGAAATTAAAATTCTGCCTTAAAATAATATTTTTTTCAGGCAGGCAACAACCAAAGCAAACATCCAGACTCAGCCTCGAGTGCCCCCAGCTTTAAGAGATCAAAGGCACACCCTGAATCCTGGTGGTCCTATGACAATTCCAATTCAGACCTCCCCAAGGAGCAAAGTGAGGCACTTGAAGCCCCCAGTCTCCAGCAATCCCTTTCACACACTGCAGCTTCACTTTCTGATGATTCTGAGCAAACACGTCCCTAAACCACAACCTCTTCCACAACTTCAGAGCACTTCTAGAAAAACAGACCAATTTTCCTTCAGCACTGGGCTCGTATCATCTACCTGTGACCTGTTCCTGACTTGCACACAAAGTTTGGTTCTGTCTCCTTGCACGTGAAGAGACCCACCCTCATTCTGATGGGGATGCATTTCAAATGCTGGCATGAAGAGAATGTCGGGAGCTGCTGGCTGAGAGAAGCTTGGAAGCAAATATGGAGAGAGCTGGTGAAAGGGAGCTGAGCTCGTGCATGGCTTTTCCACACACTTTTGTAAGAATTTTAGGCTAGTCCAAACAGTTGGGAACTCCCAAATGACAGATGATCCATTTTTATTACCCTTACATTTCCATTGTGGATATAACTCATACTGGACTTGTTGCAAAAAAGCACCATGCTGAAAGCCAAAGAAGATGTAACACATTTCAAAACAGTCTTTTTCACATCTCTATGGTTATTCTAAGAGGAGTTAATGTAAAAAGTAGCCAGGATGACATCTGCATTAATATATACATGCAGCACCTATGGGTTTACTCGTTAATTAAAGCAAGAGCCTTTATGTCATTTGTACAGCGTGAGGTAAAGGACATTTTTCCTGTCTGTATAAGTTTTGGTACACCAGTTTCCTCCCTAAAGAGCACATAATAGCTACATTTAAGTAAATCAGGTCAACATGTCCTCCTTTATTTTATGTTAAGGTAAACTAGCCTTCCTGTCCCACTGCAGCCTAATTTTTCTTTATAGCTATTTAAAACCTATTATAGGTTAACATTAACATTCAGACTGCTTCCTGCACTGTCTGATTTTGCTAGATGATAAACTTAATAGCACTTAGTGACAGACAGCAACTGAGAAGCTGGGGGAAGGGGGGATTTCATCTCCAACAGCAGCCTACAACACTCGTAGCAGTTTAATAATGACACCAATAAAAAGGCAGATCTACCGTAAAATGCCTGCGGTGGCAATTACTCTGCTTTGTTTACTTTGGCTGCAGCCAGCAGAGAGCAGGATCCATTCTGCTCACCACACACCACCTCTACCCTTCCAGTCACTCCTATCCCACATCTGGACAGGAAGAAGCTGCAACTCGGGGTGGGGATGAGGAAAGTTTAGAGGGTGGATACCATAATGCACCTGGCACAGACCACGTTTCTCCAGCACACAGACGCTCACCCCGCTGCTGTGGCAGGACACGTTAGCGTTCAGTGGTCCGCACACAAGCCGTAACCTTGGAAAAGACATTACCTCACAAGAAAAAAATCCTGCTCTGTGTTCATTTTTCAAGATTGAATTGAGCCTGTTTTGGTTAAATGTGAATATCAGTAGTTTGGAAACCCAAATCTGATGCATATGTCTCTGTATACTGCCTCAGAGGTTCAATCAGGGGATGTTTAAAAGCTTTCTGCTGGTAGCAGGCAGCAAAAGTCACTCAAGAGGCAAGAGGAATGATTTGTCAAGAGGTTTCTGATTCCCAAAGCTGGTATTCAGGAGCGGTTCTATTTTCAGGATCGGGGTGGCTTCTAGAGACAGCAACTCTGCAGTTATGCTCTGAGGCTGCTTTGGAAATATCATCATCTGCCAAAAGCAATATTTATAGTATGAAAGACCATGTAAGTTACTTTGGCAACACTCAGTTTCTAAAGACATTCACACTTTGCTGATACCTGACTCTTATCTTTCAGGAAAAAAAAATACATAGAAAGGAAAACCTTTGTGTCAACAAGGACAACTGAAAAACTGGCTGTTCTCTTAAAACAATACTTTTGGTGCTAAAATGATGCTAAGCTGAGCCTTCCTGTCCTCAGACCTACTTGGTACAGAGTAAAATGCATGGAATAAAGAGAAGTTTCAACAGCATAAGAAGTTATGGACTCTGGGATTTTGCTCTGGTTGACAGTTTCCATATGGCCATGGAAAAGAAGGAGAATTTTTAAAAGATATCTATGTGCCTCCTTGCACAGATTTAGCTACTTTGGTAGTGCACATAAGGAGATGTCACAGAAGACATTGCTATCTCCTCGCCAAGGAAACCAGACAGGTATCCATCTGTACACTCTATAATGAGCAGCACAAAGCAACCAGTCCTCTAATCAACTTCCTCCTAGAATTGGACTCAATTATTCTTATGGGTCCCCTCCAACCTCAGATATTCTATTGCATGATAATGCAATCAGCTACAAGTATTGACTCTTCCCCGTGTGAAAACAAAATTTCTTGCATTTGTCCCAAAGTGTCCAAAAACATCTCTAGCAAAATAAATGCCCAGAACACCTCCGGATATCTGCTTATCTTTTCAGCATATCATGACTATTTTTTTTCATCCCAAAGTATGAGACCTCAAGATGGACCCATGAGATAGGGAAGGAGGAAGCTGGGCACCTCCCTTTAAAGAGAGAGATGCTAAACTGTACATCCAGGAGAGAGCACATTTGACCACAACATTTCTAGTTCACCTGTGTCCCATGACATGGGAAAAAAAATCAAACAGTGGCAGGAAAGGAGGCAGAAGTCAACGGTGAGACGTTAATTCTCAACACATGATACTCAAAAGTCAGAATAAAGGAGTTAGCAAGGAACATAGACAGCCATGAGAATTTATGTAAGCAGCAAAGACAGGTGCTACTTATGCCCCTTCTGCTTCCATCCTCAACGCACACTCAGTTGCAGGATACAGTGGCATCCCAGGAAGCTGCAAATGCTCAGGAGTGCAGTGGCTCCTGCCTGTCTGATAACCCCTTGGAAAAACATACTGCTTCATATAAATTAGAGGAAACCTAGGAATCACATCTAAATTAAGATCTAGGTAAGACCTCAGCCAACCTAAAACATGGAGAGGCACAAAAGTGCTGCAAAAGCACCTTTCCACTCCACCGCCCTTGATCTCAGCAAGAACGAAGCCCCACACCTCACAGCTGGAGGCAAATGCAGTTGCTTAGGAGAAGAAAACTAGTCTCATTGCAAGGCAGCTCTCCAAGGCTGAGCCCCAGGAGAGGCAGTTCCTGCAGGATGTGTGCAGGTGGCACCAAGAGAGCCTGCATGCCATGGCCAGCAGGACAGTGACAGCAAAGGGCTGCCTGAGGACAGCCACCAATGGTTTCACTGCCAGCCCTGGCTGAGGGGAAACCTGGACACAGGACAAGGCAGAGAGGGGGCAAATGTTCTACTCCTTCTCAAAACAAGTTGCTGTTTTCATTTCCAAGCTTCAGACTCTTTGGATCTAATTAAATTTGAAGAAGGAAATGAGGAGTAAGCAAAATTCTTGGACAGCAGGCTGGTTTGTTCAGCTAGCTGGGGCTGCAAGCAATGCTTGAAAGGCAGTGTCAGGTGCTAAAGCAAATCTGTGTCCTTTAACAGCAACAAGAAAAGTGTGAACAAGAGAGAGGATATACCTAGTTTAGGAATGTAATTGTTTTATAAGAAACACACCAACCCCAGTGTTCTTCTAATATTGTTTTTTTAATACTCAGCACTTGTAAATTCCTTCAATCCAGGAAGTCAAAGATTTCATCTGATAGCATAAATATTTGTTCCACACCAATTTGGGGTTTTTTTTTTAGTTCTTAATGTTTATATAAGTATCACTTCCTGAACACTGGACCAGTGAAGAATTAAGGAAATATGCCCTTAACTTACCCTGTGCAGGTCATCTGCAACAAATCTCACAGCAGAGCAGAGGAGCTTCTGCAAGCCCCTGATTTACCACCACCTCCAATACTTGGTAGTGATCTTCCAGAGACCCGCCATGGAGAGGCCAAACAACTGTTACTGGTCTTAAAATGAAAAGAACAATTGCTCCATGGAGCTTAAGAGACCATGCTGTCTTGGCATAAATTCCTACCAAGTCTGCTGACAGTACAGAGCAGTAAATAATGCAGATTTGTAATTTATACCTCTTAAAAGCACAGCCTAAAAATAGGAAAGCCTCCTATAACAAAGAATCCTCCACTGAGTGCTCAAGAAAGAAATTCTTACAACTTCTAGACCACACATAAACCAGGTGGAATCAACTCTGAAGTCAGATTTTAATAGCTTTGAGTAAGATTTTCTTTCACAGTTGCATTATTGAAGCCATGTAAACTCTTGGAATCCATATAATCTTCTACCTATAAGCTGCAGAATTTAAATTTCTTGCTGTGTGGAGAAATACCTGATTCACTTTGTTTTGAATCTGCTGCCGGTCAACTTTTTTTGATCTTGTCAAAGGCTGTCTGGGGAGAACACTGTCAATGGAATTTTTGTGAAACCTACATAAGAATCTGAGGAGATTACCACATAGCTTGGATGTTAGAGGAACTTCTGCAAAAAAAATGCAAATTTTTCAGGTTATTTAACTGACTCAGAACTTTGCTTCAGCTGACAATAGTTCAGGAATTTTATTTTCTAGTGTCCCACATGACATTTTATTTTCTAGTGGCCCACATGAAACAAAAAAAATCAGCTTGTGTCCTTTTCCAAGTTCAAACAGATTTTTTTTTCTGTAACCCTGCATTATGACAAAGTAAGTGACATTCAAAGTCAGCATTCAGAAAGAGCCCTGAGAAAAGGCTAGATGTTATATGTAAAATCCCTCATTTTATATACTAGCTTTCTGTGTCTCTAGCTGCTTATATGATCTCTGTTACTACAGCCACTTCCAAATCTTTGTAAAAGTTAGTCATGTCTCCACCTTCACTTCATGGGAAATTGTGGGGGCAAAAAAATAATGTTGCTTAGTCCAAGTTCAAGCAGAAACACAGAAATTAAAAAATAAATTCTGAACATTGGCCTGCTTAAATTTTTATTTAACACATTCCAGTGGTCTCCTCCCCTCTCCTGGTGTAAAAGAAGAGCAGATTATCAGATGACCACAGATGTGCACAGTGACTTACCCAGGGACAGGCCAGGAGACCTGAAAATGTTCTCCCAAATTCCACAACAGTCCACCTGCTGTAGAACTGTTTTCCCCAACAGCTCCAAGACATCTAGGACACTGCAGGTTGGTAAATTACTGCAGTTAAAGGAGAACAGAGTTGATTCCCAGAGCTGTAACATTTTCCTAGAAGGAGCAGATTTTTAAGAGCCACCCGCATCACAAGTGGGAAGCTTAGTTAAATGCCTTGCAGTGTTGAAAGACCACATCAGATTCTACCTCTTACCAGCAGATTTCTACTCACTCCCTTACTACTTAGGCTTCATTCCCTGCTAGATTTTGGGTAACTATATAAAGAACAGAAGAAAGTGTCCTCTTCTTTCAACAAGTTTTCTTAACCCCACAAAAAGGTGAGAGAACGTGCAATAAATGCCTAATGTTCTTTTTACACACCACCTTTCAAAGATGATTGAGTAGTACAGGTATGCTACTGCTGTACTGCATATCCATCTGTTACTTATCACCTGAAAACAAAGAGAAATTTAAATGTGAAGTATGTCTAGCTTTGGTGAAAATAAATTGGCTTTTATATGGTATGAGAGACACAGGTAAAAGCTAACAATCAATGTATTACAGTATTTAGTAGCTGAGCAGTTTATTAATAATTCCTTTAAAAGTTGCAGGAATCTTTGCTACAATTAACCTTAAGCAATTTTCTCAGGGCATAAATATTAACATATAATATTTGAAGGCAACAAAAAGCAATATGCAACATCACATATGAAAGGACATTTGGCGACCACTACTAAAAAAGTGAACTACTTCATTTTCTGACTAAAAAGTTTTAAAAATTTAAAAATGTTTTAAAAATTCTTCCACACCACTTCTGGTTTCTCCAAAAGTTGCCTAAGCAATTTCACCTTTCTCAAGCTGCAAACCCATCTAAGAAGGGACTCGCCAGGCAGCAGGAAAAGAGGAACTATGGCAATGGCTAGGTCAGCAACTACAGGAATGATGTCGCTTCTCAGACTTTCCATGGAAAGTAATGGTTTCTCTTTTGCAGCAAAAAAAGGACACTCTAATAGTTCCAAACAAAACAGGGCTCAGCTCAACTACAGCACTCAGGTTTTGCTTAGAGGATCTATTAAAAAAGCAGTGAAACATCATCCCAGCTGTAACTTGCTGTTGTTAAGAGATACTTAAAAAAACATGCAGAGTGCACTTCAAAGTGCTTCTTAGATGAAAAATCACCCCATTTTGGAGCAAGTTTTAGATACTACAATGATGAATTTAATAACCTATCATTTACTAGTCAAAACAAGAATTTGTTATCAAGATTCCTGCACAATTACCTTAGTTTACAAAATTCAAGATCCTTTATGCTTCTGAGCACCATCACTGACATTATCCAGATAATAAAAACCATGCTGAAAACTCTCCAGTGGCTGGGATTTATGTGAACTATAAATAAAGAATATTAAAAGGAAAAAAAAAAAAAACTGAAGATGATATAAATTTGGAGAAACCTGCAGGATAATAGGGGCAATATCTACTGTTTTGACTACAAAATTCACTAAATAATACACATTGTATACAAACCTGGAGAGAGACATTAAATAAAAAGAAAGAAATTTTTTTCTTAAAAAAAGCACAGCTTAGTGTTGGTTCTCTTTTTCCAAAGAAAGCTTCACTTCTTGAAAGCTGTGAGAGATGTGTGAATTCTCACCCATTTATAGGGCTAGCTTTGAATTTTTATGTGTTAGACAGTTTCTTTGCTTTCTGTAATTCTTCTGTAACTTTCACACACACAGAAAAGTTAGTTCCCCAAAACAATGACTTCAAAGAAGTTTGCAACCACTCAATACACTCCACACAAAGTACAGGCATGGTCAGACTTTCATTTTTCCACAGTTCAGGTTCAGATCAGAAAACACATACGCTGAAGTCTCTCAAAGTTTCATCTGAGTCAAAGCACAATTGCAACAGCCATCAAATATTTAAAGATATTTAAAAGTCACATGCAGTACACAGCTACTTAAAAAACTCTTAAATTAATTATTGTGTGGAAGATTGCTGATATATTCACTTGATCTTATTTAAGTTAATCAAAACCCCAATGCACAGATTGTATGCTATAATGTGTATCATTAAAAATATTTCTGAAAAACCTCTGAAATAATAACAGTTTCACCTGGTTTTAAAATGCTTTCACCAAAATGTACATCATGTCCTTGGCTAACCACAACAGTGAAAAGTCATAAAGCAACAGAGAACTTTATTATGACCCATGTGCCCATGAAACAAAAGTGCAGGGCATCTGGAACAAGCTGGATACTATCTGAACCTGGGGTTTGGACAAACCCCTTTCAGCAAGTGAAGGCACATGAAAACCATGGGCCTAAATACAGTCCATACTCTGAAACGTTCCAAACTTTTGACATTGAGAGCTGCATTCCAGCTACATACACTTCTTGAAATTCAGCAATCTGCAATAACAAGATGATTTTACACTAAGAAAATTTACTCTTCATCACAAAACCACAAGTGTTTCACTCCTTAAATCACAGACATGTATCACCATATTCTTTGGCTATGGGTGCCTGCCCTTTAGCTCTCCTAATGCTTTTCCCAGCCACCTTCCACATACTCTAGCCCATCATCCCCATCACACAGAGACAGCCCAGTTGCCCACTGGCAAATAGATATTTATACATACTTAGACATCATGAGGTGAAAGGCCAGTCCACATGCTGGGGCTCTTGTTTCCTATCTTCCCACTTCCATGTGAAGTTTAATATGATAATGGTTTCCATTTTTAGAAGGCAATTTTCTGAACTACTGTACAGCTCTGAATCGTCTGTAAATAACCATGTCTTTAGCTTGGCATCAGCTCTCTTCTCTGCAGCACTAAACTTCTTTATTGCCCTAATGATTTCTCAGCCATAGTTTTCCCCAGACTCTGATAATACTAAATTTAGATCATCACAGATTTTTTTTTTTTATTATATTCTCTGGTATCTTTGCACTACAACCATTGCCTTATATTAGCTGCACTCCATTATTCCCATAACCCTTTTTCCAAGAGAGCTCTGACATCTAATTATGTGAGTTAATAGATAAGAAAAAAACCTTTTTTTTTCAGATGCTCACACGAATATAGTCATATTGTTAAATAGATTTTATCTACTTTCATCCACATATGTTTTTTCAAAAAGTAACTGAAATGGGATAGTTTAGTCTTCATTATCGTTCAGGATTACAAACTTAAATACAACAGATCTTTATTTTAGACAGGAAAAGAAAAAAAAAAAATCAAAAATACTCCACAGGTAAATGCAGTGATCCTCAGGAGTTTTTGACACATATTAAATTGTTAAAAAATTAACAAAATCTTGACCAAAACATTGTTTCCTATTTGTGGAATTAAGTCAGATACAAAGAGCACTGAAGACAAAGCTTCTTTTTAACATATTTCAAAGGACTCTGAATTAGACTATAACTAACAACCTGCTTTGACTTTAGTTTCATATTCTTTTGCACATTTAAGCTATTCAACAACTACAATTCTTTGATAATGACAGAAATAATAATTAAAATAATAATAACCCTTTGTTAGGAATGACTGATTTTTAGTCTACATCTCTGTCCCTTTCTAAACGTACCACAGTAAAAACTACTTTTCGGCTTGGTCTAACTGGACAATTTTTCTAAGATTCAGACTTGAGAAAACTATGTAACAAAGGACCAACATCAAATTCTCTTAACATGAGAGGCTTAAAAAGAAGGAAATACTTCAGACTTGACAAGTGGCCCCAGGTCTTATGGGGAAAAATCATCACTGATGACCTGTAATAAGAACCTAAGCCTACTCAAAGCTCATCAACCTGCTGATGAACCTGTTCCCATTTCTGCTCTTCCCACTATAGCCGTGCCTGACATCGACAAAGTCCCTGTCAGCACCCACAAGGACACCCTCCCCAAATCCGGAGAACGGTTCACGCACAGATCAGTGATTGTGAGGTCACAGGGACTGGTGCAATATCATCACCCGGGCCTAAGGTGTTAAAGGTTGCTGTGCATCAACACACCTTGCAGAGTCAAGGAGAGGATCGCTGAGAAGGAGCGCGCCCAAGGCTACTGAGCGAGTTTTGGTGCCTCCGAGGCAGTTCATACCCATCTTCTTCACTCAAGGAAGGATTGGTACACTTTGTCAGGAGGAGAAAGGCCAACAGTACTGTGGCCCAGGCCCTCCAGGCATTCCTCCATACCCACAATGGTGCAGCAGAACACTGCTGAGAAGTGTCCTCCTGGGAAGGAGCAAGGTGAGAGCCAAGTCTCCCTCCCCACAGCTCCTCATGGGTGGCAGAGGGGGAGCAGGCAAGAGCAGCAGAAAGGGGAAGCAGGAGCTCCACAGAATGACCCCAGAGTAGGGTAGGGTCCCTCCTCTCACGGGCCAGTGGAGCCAGGCTGGGCTGTGTGCACTGGCGCTTCCCCTGCCCTTTAGCCAGCCCAGCAGGGACACAACAGGGCCTTGGGGACAGTCCCGCAGGGACATTTCCTGAGCCTGCAGAGGTGCTTACACCACCTGCCCTCTCTCTCTCTCCAATGGGCACACTGTGTCACCGGGCAGAGGCAGATGCAAAGAGCTGCAGCCGCCTCTCTGGACAGCCAAGGCCAGACCAGACTCGTCGCCGTTCATGGAGACAGCAAGCGCAAGGCTCGGGCAGCCAGACAGGAAAACCCATACGGCTCAACCGCGTGCCACTGCTGCGGGCCGAGACCAGCAGCTCCAGCACCGCCACTCAGGAGGTGTCAGGGCTGTCCCAGGGCGTGGTGTCGGTCAGCAGCAGCTGCAGCTTGCCCTGCCGAAAGCAGGGCTTGAAGCAAGGCCACCCACAGGGAGCCAGAGAGCCACAGACACCCGAGAGCCCGCTGGCAAAGCATGGCAGGATGGACGATGCGCCAGCCCAGAGCGCCGAGACCAGCAGCTCCAGCACCGCCACTCAGGAGGTGTCAGGGCTGTCCCAGGGCGTGGTGTCGGTCAGCAGCAGCTGCAGCTTGCCCTGCCGAAAGCAGGGCTTGAAGCGAAGCCACCCACAGGGAGCCAGAGAGCCACAGACACCCGAGAGCCCGCTGGCAAAGCGTCGCAGGATGGACGATGCGCCAGCCCAGAGCGCCGAGACCAGCAGCTCCAGCACCGCCACTCAGGAGGTGTCAGGGCTGTCCCAGGGCGTGGTGTCGGTCAGCAGCAGCTGCAGCTTGCCCTGCCGAAAGCGGGGCTTGAAGCGAAGCCACCCACAGGGAGCCAGAGAGCCACAGGCACCCGAGAGCCCGCTGGCAAAGCGTCGCAGGATGGACGATGTGCCAGCCCAGAGCGCCGAGACCAGCAGCTCCAGCACCGCCACTCAGGAGGTGTCAGGGCTGTCCCAGGGCGTGGTGTCGGTCAGCAGCAGCTGCAGCTTGCCCTGCCGAAAGCGGGGCTTGAAGCGAGGCCACCCACAGGGAGCCAGAGAGCCACAGACACCCGAGAGCCCGCTGGCAAAGCGTCGCAGGATGGACGATGTGCCAGCCCAGAGCGCCGAGACCAGCGGCTTCCGCACTGCCAGCCAGGCGTCATCAAGCCTGTCCCAGGATTCTCAGTCATCCAGGAAACAAACAGCCCCATACAGACCACCCTGGCTCCTCCCCCACTCCCAGCCTGGGCCAATTCGTATGAGGCACGTCTGGCGTCAGCAGCGAAAGAAAAAGCCCTACAGTCGGCCTCAAAACCAGAGCAGGACCAGATGAGCATCAGTCCCTTGTTGTCACCCCCCCCTCACCCCTCAAAATAAAGTTTTGTTTGTTTGTTTTGTTTGAACTGAAAAAAAAAAAGTTTGTTTGTTTGAACTGGGAGATGGCACATTCCTTTTTTCACTCATCTCGAAGCCTCCTGCGACTGATCTCTATATAGGGGCCCCAAGTTCAGTGAGACACTCCAGCACGTGTGTGCCCTCAAGGACTCAACCTGTCCCGTGGCAACATCCAGTGTCATGATGTCCTATGGCCTGGAGATACCAGCCCTGCTTCTCCCAGGGAAAAACCAGAATGGTGCAAAAGAGGAGTGGAGATTTTGCAAGCATTCCTGGCTCAGACAGCCTCAGTGGGAGGGCACTGCTCTGCCGGCTGCAGGTGCCCAGGAGGGAAAATCATGGATGCATACGGATTATTCCCCTCCCAACCCAGCCCAGGCACAGTTCAATCTATCATTGCTGCCACTGGGGTAGCACATACCAGCCTGGAGAGTAGCTGGGATAAGAGTAACTTCCCAGCATCAGTGCAGCTGATGCTAGGAAAACAAAACTAAACCCAGTTCCCCCCTCCCCCCCCCCCCCCCCCCCCAGTAAAAATACACCGCACTTCTGCACAAAAATAGCCAACATCCTCCTGTTCTCTGCAAATGGGACAAAAAAGTTGAAAAAGTATAAAAAAATGAAACAGGTTTTGGAGAAGATACAGACCAGACTACGTGAGGCTGGAAAAGACTGTACAAGTTCTCAGAGGAAAATTAGTAGGAAATCCCTTCTTTCTGCTATTAAAATCTCAGGCTGTTGCCATCAGACACTCAAGCCACAAGAAAAGTGCTTCAGCACCTGCATCCAACTGAGCACATGTTTGATCCACCTCAGAGGAAAATCATCACTTTGCAAGCACAATTCTTCCTCTGAGTTACACACAACATATTTTTTTCCAACTGGAAGTGCTACTGGGTTTTGTTACCCAGCATTTATATTAAATTGTGGAAGTATTTTAAATGAAAAGGGAATGAAAATTCACAGTATTTAAAGAAAATTGTCTGGAAAACTCTAAGATTTGCTCCATTCTGAAAGGAAACCAAGGTACCACAAGCCCTAAAAGACTCACTAGCTCTCTCAAACAAACAAGGAATAAAGTCTAAGAAGAAAATGAAAAGATAGACTTAATTTGACATTAATACAGATTTAAAGAGGATTAGGTTAAATTTGCAAGACACCTTTACTTTGATTCAAAGATTTGTTTGGGTTTTCCTTCAAACTCCAGAGAGTTGGCAGGAGATCTCTGTGTGGTGTGTACAGGCTGGGCCAGCAGTCAGGGCAGGGCAAGAGCCAACAGCTCACGGGAAGCAGCAGAAAAAAGTACCATGGGATGGGCTGAAGGTGGGATGGGAACAGGATGGGTGGGGCGGAGGGAGCTCTGCTCCCACCTGGGCTGGCTTGTGGGAGTAACTGGGATGAATAAACACATAGCTGAACCCAAAAGTAATTCTGCACCCAGATCTGGTGTCCCCAGCATAGGAACATGGACCTGCTGGAGTGACTCCAGAGGAAGGTCACAGCAATGATCCAAGGGCTGGATCTTCAGCTATGGAGACAGGCTGAGAGCTGGGGTTGTTCAGCCTGGAGAAGAGAAGGCTCCAGAGAGACTTCAGAGCCCCTCCCAGTGCCTAAAGTGCACCAATCTTTTCAAATTCCTACTGTGGTTGCCCACCCCAATCCTGAATTCTCCACTGCCTCAGAAACTAGACATGGTTGCTTGTCACAGCACACATCACAGTTGAGATGGCCACAACACACAGAGTGTCACCACAGAATTTCAGAAAGCTTTAAACATTCTCCCATAGAGAGTCACACCATACCTCATCAGAAGGCCTCATGCATGTACCCATACAGAGCAACATCCAGTCACTCCAGAAGGCTGCAAGCATCTGCCCTTCTTGTCCTTCAGCCCAGCCTTTTATACCCTGATGTTGATGGATTACACCTGTGTGCCCTCAGTTCCCTTTGGAGGTTGGTCAGTGCACCTGGGCACTCCATGGCTCATTGCTGTCAATGCTGCTCACCTGCTTCTCACAGCTGTGCCCACTGGGGATGAGGCTCAGCCGCAGCCCTACCCCAATTACCACACACTGTGTGCCTACAACTGCTATCCCGCCAAAATCCTGCCAAGTTCCCATATTACTTTGCTCCTCATGCTCTCAGTATTTTTTTTCCCTTTCAATACCCTTTTACTACATTGTTTTGGCCTTTAGGATGCCCTTCAGTCATAATAGAATTCAAGGGTTTTGTGACTTTTAACAAAGGGAAAATTTGGACCTGGAACATTTGCACACTAAAGGATGTGTTCTATAGCATTATGGATTAAGAGCTTTCTTATAACACCTGTCCACTGTCTAACTATGTTTCTGGAATCCAGTATTGTAACCATGAACACACATGGGGAAAAGCCTAAATTCCAGTGTTACCCCAATTACTTGTGGTTATTAATCACAGATCAGCTTTTGAGCTTCAGCTTCACCCAGAGCTACAAACAAGTTATCTTGGTTTGAAACAGTTTAAAGAGGTGGGAACTCTGAAATGAGTAACTTCTCCTTGATTCCTACTAATCCCTTTCTACCAATAAGGAACAAGTGAAGAGATATATAAGATATAAGTGAAAAAAATACCAGTTTAATAACAAACAGAATGCCAAAAGGCAAGGGGAAAAAAAGTAAATATGTGTTAGATACCAAACTGCTAAATCTCACAATGCCACAGGAACAAAGACAGACACAAAGTGCCAGAAATACCCATTCCCAGGGCTTAGCTCATCTCTCAGCCTGAGAAAGTGTCTCAGTCCTCTGATGCTTTTTGCCAAATGTCACATCAGACTGCTGAAAAACTCTACTTAAAAGTTTTATTTAGTGGTACTTTTACTACCTTAAAACTGGCACAACCTTTTATTAACCTGGTGTGATGTTTACAAGACTGTTCTGCCAATTAGTTAACTCTGTGGAGATACATTACAGCCATATTTTCCCAAATACATCTTATTTAAACCTTAGGCTATAATTCTAGCTTTATTATCAAGATATTCCACTTCAAAATAAAAATTATCAAAACTCTATATCAATCTTTAAGCTGTTCCAGTACTTAAACCACAGATTTGAACTGAAAGACAGATGTAATGATATTAAGGAGCTCAGTCCCTCAAAAAACAAAACACAGTCTACAGGATACTGTGAATTAGAAGCCATCCATTGCATGGGAATAGGAGTTGAAAATAAAATGCAGACTACCCGTGACTTTCTGCATCTTTTAAATAGTGTGAACAGGAGATTGTTATCTCCACCACCTTCAGAGACTGAGGGACCCAAATTTGCATCTATACAAGCCTCCAAACTGGGCTGTTGTGTCAGATTCAGGATTTGACTAGGAACTATACCGGGAGCCAAAAGAACTTTTCCAGCTATAAGAGTTGTTGAAACTGGTACACCTCCATCAAAATTTTAAGTTTTGACCAATTGGCAAAATTTGATATTAAAGTGACTTTCTCAGAAAAATTCCCAGTAAACTAAAACTCTAATCCCAAACAAACCAGCCAAACTTTCCAAAAGACCATGAGGATCAAAACCCCAATGCACAGATTGTATGCTATAATGTGTATCATTAAAAATATTTCTGAAAAACCTCTGAAATAATAACAGTTTCACCTGGTTTTAAAATGCTTTCACCAAAATGTACATCATGTCCTTGGCTAACCACAACAGTGAAAAGTCATAAAGCAACAGAGAACTTTATTATGACCCATGTGCCCATGAAACAAAAGTGCAGGGCATCTGGAACAAGCTGGATACTATCTGAACCTGGGGTTTGGACAAACCCCTTTCAGCAAGTGAAGGCACATGAAAACCATGGGCCTAAATACAGTCCATACTCTGAAACGTTCCAAACTTTTGACATTGAGAGCTGCATTCCAGCTACATACACTTCTTGAAATTCAGCAATCTGCAATAACAAGATGATTTTACACTAAGAAAATTTACTCTTCATCACAAAACCACAAGTGTTTCACTCCTTAAATCACAGACATGTATCACCATATTCTTTGGCTATGGGTGCCTGCCCTTTAGCTCTCCTAATGCTTTTCCCAGCCACCTTCCACATACTCTAGCCCATCATCCCCATCACACAGAGACAGCCCAGTTGCCCACTGGCAAATAGATATTTATACATACTTAGACATCATGAGGTGAAAGGCCAGTCCACATGCTGGGGCTCTTGTTTCCTATCTTCCCACTTCCATGTGAAGTTTAATATGATAATGGTTTCCATTTTTAGAAGGCAATTTTCTGAACTACTGTACAGATCTGAATCGTCTGTAAATAACCATGTCTTTAGCTTGGCATCAGCTCTCTTCTCTGCAGCACTAAACTTCTTTATTGCCCTAATGATTTCTCAGCCATAGTTTTCCCCAGACTCTGATAATACTAAATTTAGATCATCACAGATTTTTTTTTTTATTATATTCTCTGGTATCTTTGCACTACAACCATTGCCTTATATTAGCTGCACTCCATTATTCCCATAACCCTTTTTCCAAGAGAGCTCTGACATCTAATTATGTGAGTTAATAGATAAGAAAAAAACCTTTTTTTTTCAGATGCTCACACGAATATAGTCATATTGTTAAATAGATTTTATCTACTTTCATCCACATATGTTTTTTCAAAAAGTAACTGAAATGGGATAGTTTAGTCTTCATTATCGTTCAGGATTACAAACTTAAATACAACAGATCTTTATTTTAGACAGGAAAAGAAAAAAAAAAAATCAAAAATACTCCACAGGTAAATGCAGTGATCCTCAGGAGTTTTTGACACATATTAAATTGTTAAAAAATTAACAAAATCTTGACCAAAACATTGTTTCCTATTTGTGGAATTAAGTCAGATACAAAGAGCACTGAAGACAAAGCTTCTTTTTAACATATTTCAAAGGACTCTGAATTAGACTATAACTAACAACCTGCTTTGACTTTAGTTTCATATTCTTTTGCACATTTAAGCTATTCAACAACTACAATTCTTTGATAATGACAGAAATAATAATTAAAATAATAATAACCCTTTGTTAGGAATGACTGATTTTTAGTCTACATCTCTGTCCCTTTCTAAACGTACCACAGTAAAAACTACTTTTCGGCTTGGTCTAACTGGACAATTTTTCTAAGATTCAGACTTGAGAAAACTATGTAACAAAGGACCAACATCAAATTCTCTTAACATGAGAGGCTTAAAAAGAAGGAAATACTTCAGACTTGACAAGTGGCCCCAGGTCTTATGGGGAAAAATCATCACTGATGACCTGTAATAAGAACCTAAGCCTACTCAAAGCTCATCAACCTGCTGATGAACCTGTTCCCATTTCTGCTCTTCCCACTATAGCCGTGCCTGACATCGACAAAGTCCCTGTCAGCACCCACAAGGACACCCTCCCCAAATCCGGAGAACGGTTCACGCACAGATCAGTGATTGTGAGGTCACAGGGACTGGTGCAATATCATCACCCGGGCCTAAGGTGTTAAAGGTTGCTGTGCATCAACACACCTTGCAGAGTCAAGGAGAGGATCGCTGAGAAGGAGCGCGCCCAAGGCTACTGAGCGAGTTTTGGTGCCTCCGAGGCAGTTCATACCCATCTTCTTCACTCAAGGAAGGATTGGTACACTTTGTCAGGAGGAGAAAGGCCAACAGTACTGTGGCCCAGGCCCTCCAGGCATTCCTCCATACCCACAATGGTGCAGCAGAACACTGCTGAGAAGTGTCCTCCTGGGAAGGAGCAAGGTGAGAGCCAAGTCTCCCTCCCCACAGCTCCTCATGGGTGGCAGAGGGGGAGCAGGCAAGAGCAGCAGAAAGGGGAAGCAGGAGCTCCACAGAATGACCCCAGAGTAGGGTAGGGTCCCTCCTCTCACGGGCCAGTGGAGCCAGGCTGGGCTGTGTGCACTGGCGCTTCCCCTGCCCTTTAGCCAGCCCAGCAGGGACACAACAGGGCCTTGGGGACAGTCCCGCAGGGACATTTCCTGAGCCTGCAGAGGTGCTTACACCACCTGCCCTCTCTCTCTCTCCAATGGGCACACTGTGTCACCGGGCAGAGGCAGATGCAAAGAGCTGCAGCCGCCTCTCTGGACAGCCAAGGCCAGACCAGACTCGTCGCCGTTCATGGAGACAGCAAGCGCAAGGCTCGGGCAGCCAGACAGGAAAACCCATACGGCTCAACCGCGTGCCACTGCTGCGGGCCGAGACCAGCAGCTCCAGCACCGCCACTCAGGAGGTGTCAGGGCTGTCCCAGGGCGTGGTGTCGGTCAGCAGCAGCTGCAGCTTGCCCTGCCGAAAGCAGGGCTTGAAGCAAGGCCACCCACAGGGAGCCAGAGAGCCACAGACACCCGAGAGCCCGCTGGCAAAGCATGGCAGGATGGACGATGCGCCAGCCCAGAGCGCCGAGACCAGCAGCTCCAGCACCGCCACTCAGGAGGTGTCAGGGCTGTCCCAGGGCGTGGTGTCGGTCAGCAGCAGCTGCAGCTTGCCCTGCCGAAAGCGGGGCTTGAAGCGAAGCCACCCACAGGGAGCCAGAGAGCCACAGACACCCGAGAGCCCGCTGGCAAAGCGTCGCAGGATGGACGATGCGCCAGCCCAGAGCGCCGAGACCAGCAGCTCCAGCACCGCCACTCAGGAGGTGTCAGGGCTGTCCCAGGGCGTGGTGTCGGTCAGCAGCAGCTGCAGCTTGCCCTGCCGAAAGCGGGGCTTGAAGCGAAGCCACCCACAGGGAGCCAGAGAGCCACAGACACCCGAGAGCCCGCTGGCAAAGCGTCGCAGGATGGACGATGTGCCAGCCCAGAGCGCCGAGACCAGCGGCTTCCGCACTGCCAGCCAGGCGTCATCAAGCCTGTCCCAGGATTCTCAGTCATCCAGGAAACAAACAGCCCCATACAGACCACCCTGGCTCCTCCCCCACTCCCAGCCTGGGCCAATTCGTATGAGGCACGTCTGGCGTCAGCAGCGAAAGAAAAAGCCCTACAGTCGGCCTCAAAACCAGAGCAGGACCAGATGAGCATCAGTCCCTTGTTGTCACCCCCCCCTCACCCCTCAAAATAAAGTTTTGTTTGTTTGTTTTGTTTGAACTGAAAAAAAAAAGTTTGTTTGTTTGAACTGGGAGATGGCACATTCCTTTTTTCACTCATCTCGAAGCCTCCTGCGACTGATCTCTATATAGGGGCCCCAAGTTCAGTGAGACACTCCAGCACGTGTGTGCCCTCAAGGACTCAACCTGTCCCGTGGCAACATCCAGTGTCATGATGTCCTATGGCCTGGAGATACCAGCCCTGCTTCTCCCAGGGAAAAACCAGAATGGTGCAAAAGAGGAGTGGAGATTTTGCAAGCATTCCTGGCTCAGACAGCCTCAGTGGGAGGGCACTGCTCTGCCGGCTGCAGGTGCCCAGGAGGGAAAATCATGGATGCATACGGATTATTCCCCTCCCAACCCAGCCCAGGCACAGTTCAATCTATCATTGCTGCCACTGGGGTAGCACATACCAGCCTGGAGAGTAGCTGGGATAAGAGTAACTTCCCAGCATCAGTGCAGCTGATGCTAGGAAAACAAAACTAAACCCAGTTCCCCCCTCCCCCCCCCCCCCCCCCCAGTAAAAATACACCGCACTTCTGCACAAAAATAGCCAACATCCTCCTGTTCTCTGCAAATGGGACAAAAAAGTTGAAAAAGTATAAAAAAATGAAACAGGTTTTGGAGAAGATACAGACCAGACTACGTGAGGCTGGAAAAGACTGTACAAGTTCTCAGAGGAAAATTAGTAGGAAATCCCTTCTTTCTGCTATTAAAATCTCAGGCTGTTGCCATCAGACACTCAAGCCACAAGAAAAGTGCTTCAGCACCTGCATCCAACTGAGCACATGTTTGATCCACCTCAGAGGAAAATCATCACTTTGCAAGCACAATTCTTCCTCTGAGTTACACACAACATATTTTTTTCCAACTGGAAGTGCTACTGGGTTTTGTTACCCAGCATTTATATTAAATTGTGGAAGTATTTTAAATGAAAAGGGAATGAAAATTCACAGTATTTAAAGAAAATTGTCTGGAAAACTCTAAGATTTGCTCAATTCTGAAAGGAAACCAAGGTACCACAAGCCCTAAAAGACTCACTAGCTCTCTCAAACAAACAAGGAATAAAGTCTAAGAAGAAAATGAAAAGATAGACTTAATTTGACATTAATACAGATTTAAAGAGGATTAGGTTAAATTTGCAAGACACCTTTACTTTGATTCAAAGATTTGTTTGGGTTTTCCTTCAAACTCCAGAGAGTTGGCAGGAGATCTCTGTGTGGTGTGTACAGGCTGGGCCAGCAGTCAGGGCAGGGCAAGAGCCAACAGCTCACGGGAAGCAGCAGAAAAAAGTACCATGGGATGGGCTGAAGGTGGGATGGGAACAGGATGGGTGGGGCGGAGGGAGCTCTGCTCCCACCTGGGCTGGCTTGTGGGAGTAACTGGGATGAATAAACACATAGCTGAACCCAAAAGTAATTCTGCACCCAGATCTGGTGTCCCCAGCATAGGAACATGGACCTGCTGGAGTGACTCCAGAGGAAGGTCACAGCAATGATCCAAGGGCTGGATCTTCAGCTATGGAGACAGGCTGAGAGCTGGGGTTGTTCAGCCTGGAGAAGAGAAGGCTCCAGAGAGACTTCAGAGCCCCTCCCAGTGCCTAAAGTGCACCAATCTTTTCAAATTCCTACTGTGGTTGCCCACCCCAATCCTGAATTCTCCACTGCCTCAGAAACTAGACATGGTTGCTTGTCACAGCACACATCACAGTTGAGATGGCCACAACACACAGAGTGTCACCACAGAATTTCAGAAAGCTTTAAACATTCTCCCATAGAGAGTCACACCATACCTCATCAGAAGGCCTCATGCATGTACCCATACAGAGCAACATCCAGTCACTCCAGAAGGCTGCAAGCATCTGCCCTTCTTGTCCTTCAGCCCAGCCTTTTATACCCTGATGTTGATGGATTACACCTGTGTGCCCTCAGTTCCCTTTGGAGGTTGGTCAGTGCACCTGGGCACTCCATGGCTCATTGCTGTCAATGCTGCTCACCTGCTTCTCACAGCTGTGCCCACTGGGGATGAGGCTCAGCCGCAGCCCTACCCCAATTACCACACACTGTGTGCCTACAACTGCTATCCCGCCAAAATCCTGCCAAGTTCCCATATTACTTTGCTCCTCATGCTCTCAGTATTTTTTTTTCCTTTCAATACCCTTTTACTACATTGTTTTGGCCTTTAGGATGCCCTTCAGTCATAATAGAATTCAAGGGTTTTGTGACTTTTAACAAAGGGAAAATTTGGACCTGGAACATTTGCACACTAAAGGATGTGTTCTATAGCATTATGGATTAAGAGCTTTCTTATAACACCTGTCCACTGTCTAACTATGTTTCTGGAATCCAGTATTGTAACCATGAACACACATGGGGAAAAGCCTAAATTCCAGTGTTACCCCAATTACTTGTGGTTATTAATCACAGATCAGCTTTTGAGCTTCAGCTTCACCCAGAGCTACAAACAAGTTATCTTGGTTTGAAACAGTTTAAAGAGGTGGGAACTCTGAAATGAGTAACTTCTCCTTGATTCCTACTAATCCCTTTCTACCAATAAGGAACAAGTGAAGAGATATATAAGATATAAGTGAAAAAAATACCAGTTTAATAACAAACAGAATGCCAAAAGGCAAGGGGAAAAAAAGTAAATATGTGTTAGATACCAAACTGCTAAATCTCACAATGCCACAGGAACAAAGACAGACACAAAGTGCCAGAAATACCCATTCCCAGGGCTTAGCTCATCTCTCAGCCTGAGAAAGTGTCTCAGTCCTCTGATGCTTTTTGCCAAATGTCACATCAGACTGCTGAAAAATTCTACTTAAAAGTTTTATTTAGTGGTACTTTTACTACCTTAAAACTGGCACAACCTTTTATTAACCTGGTGTGATGTTTACAAGACTGTTCTGCCAATTAGTTAACTCTGTGGAGATACATTACAGCCATATTTTCCCAAATACATCTTATTTAAACCTTAGGCTATAATTCTAGCTTTATTATCAAGATATTCCACTTCAAAATAAAAATTATCAAAACTCTATATCAATCTTTAAGCTGTTCCAGTACTTAAACCACAGATTTGAACTGAAAGACAGATGTAATGATATTAAGGAGCTCAGTCCCTCAAAAAACAAAACACAGTCTACAGGATACTGTGAATTAGAAGCCATCCATTGCATGGGAATAGGAGTTGAAAATAAAATGCAGACTACCCGTGACTTTCTGCATCTTTTAAATAGTGTGAACAGGAGATTGTTATCTCCACCACCTTCAGAGACTGAGGGACCCAAATTTGCATCTATACAAGCCTCCAAACTGGGCTGTTGTGTCAGATTCAGGATTTGACTAGGAACTATACCGGGAGCCAAAAGAACTTTTCCAGCTATAAGAGTTGTTGAAACTGGTACACCTCCATCAAAATTTTAAGTTTTGACCAATTGGCAAAATTTGATATTAAAGTGACTTTCTCAGAAAAATTCCCAGTAAACTAAAACTCTAATCCCAAACAAACCAGCCAAACTTTCCAAAAGACCATGAGGATCAAAACCCCAATGCACAGATTGTATGCTATAATGTGTATCATTAAAAATATTTCTGAAAAACCTCTGAAATAATAACAGTTTCACCTGGTTTTAAAATGCTTTCACCAAAATGTACATCATGTCCTTGGCTAACCACAACAGTGAAAAGTCATAAAGCAACAGAGAACTTTATTATGACCCATGTGCCCATGAAACAAAAGTGCAGGGCATCTGGAACAAGCTGGATACTATCTGAACCTGGGGTTTGGACAAACCCCTTTCAGCAAGTGAAGGCACATGAAAACCATGGGCCTAAATACAGTCCATACTCTGAAACGTTCCAAACTTTTGACATTGAGAGCTGCATTCCAGCTACATACACTTCTTGAAATTCAGCAATCTGCAATAACATGATTTTACACTAAGAAAATTTACTCTTCATCACAAAACCACAAGTGTTTCACTCCTTAAATCACAGACATGTATCACCATATTCTTTGGCTATGGGTGCCTGCCCTTTAGCTCTCCTAATGCTTTTCCCAGCCACCTTCCACATACTCTAGCCCATCATCCCCATCACACAGAGACAGCCCAGTTGCCCACTGGCAAATAGATATTTATACATACTTAGACATCATGAGGTGAAAGGCCAGTCCACATGCTGGGGCTCTTGTTTCCTATCTTCCCACTTCCATGTGAAGTTTAATATGATAATGGTTTCCATTTTTAGAAGGCAATTTTCTGAACTACTGTACAGCTCTGAATCGTCTGTAAATAACCATGTCTTTAGCTTGGCATCAGCTCTCTTCTCTGCAGCACTAAACTTCTTTATTGCCCTAATGATTTCTCAGCCATAGTTTTCCCCAGACTCTGATAATACTAAATTTAGATCATCACAGATTTTTTTTTTTTATTATATTCTCTGGTATCTTTGCACTACAACCATTGCCTTATATTAGCTGCACTCCATTATTCCCATAACCCTTTTTCCAAGAGAGCTCTGACATCTAATTATGTGAGTTAATAGATAAGAAAAAAACCTTTTTTTTTCAGATGCTCACACGAATATAGTCATATTGTTAAATAGATTTTATCTACTTTCATCCACATATGTTTTTTCAAAAAGTAACTGAAATGGGATAGTTTAGTCTTCATTATCGTTCAGGATTACAAACTTAAATACAACAGATCTTTATTTCAGACAGGAAAAGAAAAAAAAAAAATCAAAAATACTCCACAGGTAAATGCAGTGATCCTCAGGAGTTTTTGACACATATTAAATTGTTAAAAAATTAACAAAATCTTGACCAAAACATTGTTTCCTATTTGTGGAATTAAGTCAGATACAAAGAGCACTGAAGACAAAGCTTCTTTTTAACATATTTCAAAGGACTCTGAATTAGACTATAACTAACAACCTGCTTTGACTTTAGTTTCATATTCTTTTGCACATTTAAGCTATTCAACAACTACAATTCTTTGATAATGACAGAAATAATAATTAAAATAATAATAACCCTTTGTTAGGAATGACTGATTTTTAGTCTACATCTCTGTCCCTTTCTAAACGTACCACAGTAAAAACTACTTTTCGGCTTGGTCTAACTGGACAATTTTTCTAAGATTCAGACTTGAGAAAACTATGTAACAAAGGACCAACATCAAATTCTCTTAACATGAGAGGCTTAAAAAGAAGGAAATACTTCAGACTTGACAAGTGGCCCCAGGTCTTATGGGGAAAAATCATCACTGATGACCTGTAATAAGAACCTAAGCCTACTCAAAGCTCATCAACCTGCTGATGAACCTGTTCCCATTTCTGCTCTTCCCACTATAGCCGTGCCTGACATCGACAAAGTCCCTGTCAGCACCCACAAGGACACCCTCCCCAAATCCGGAGAACGGTTCACGCACAGATCAGTGATTGTGAGGTCACAGGGACTGGTGCAATATCATCACCCGGGCCTAAGGTGTTAAAGGTTGCTGTGCATCAACACACCTTGCAGAGTCAAGGAGAGGATCGCTGAGAAGGAGCGCGCCCAAGGCTACTGAGCGAGTTTTGGTGCCTCCGAGGCAGTTCATACCCATCTTCTTCACTCAAGGAAGGATTGGTACACTTTGTCAGGAGGAGAAAGGCCAACAGTACTGTGGCCCAGGCCCTCCAGGCATTCCTCCATACCCACAATGGTGCAGCAGAACACTGCTGAGAAGTGTCCTCCTGGGAAGGAGCAAGGTGAGAGCCAAGTCTCCCTCCCCACAGCTCCTCATGGGTGGCAGAGGGGGAGCAGGCAAGAGCAGCAGAAAGGGGAAGCAGGAGCTCCACAGAATGACCCCAGAGTAGGGTAGGGTCCCTCCTCTCACGGGCCAGTGGAGCCAGGCTGGGCTGTGTGCACTGGCGCTTCCCCTGCCCTTTAGCCAGCCCAGCAGGGACACAACAGGGCCTTGGGGACAGTCCCGCAGGGACATTTCCTGAGCCTGCAGAGGTGCTTACACCACCTGCCCTCTCTCTCTCTCCAATGGGCACACTGTGTCACCGGGCAGAGGCAGATGCAAAGAGCTGCAGCCGCCTCTCTGGACAGCCAAGGCCAGACCAGACTCGTCGCCGTTCATGGAGACAGCAAGCGCAAGGCTCGGGCAGCCAGACAGGAAAACCCATACGGCTCAACCGCGTGCCACTGCTGCGGGCCGAGACCAGCAGCTCCAGCACCGCCACTCAGGAGGTGTCAGGGCTGTCCCAGGGCGTGGTGTCGGTCAGCAGCAGCTGCAGCTTGCCCTGCCGAAAGCAGGGCTTGAAGCAAGGCCACCCACAGGGAGCCAGAGAGCCACAGACACCCGAGAGCCCGCTGGCAAAGCATGGCAGGATGGACGATGCGCCAGCCCAGAGCGCCGAGACCAGCAGCTCCAGCACCGCCACTCAGGAGGTGTCAGGGCTGTCCCAGGGCGTGGTGTCGGTCAGCAGCAGCTGCAGCTTGCCCTGCCGAAAGCAGGGCTTGAAGCGAAGCCACCCACAGGGAGCCAGAGAGCCACAGACACCCGAGAGCCCGCTGGCAAAGCGTCGCAGGATGGACGATGCGCCAGCCCAGAGCGCCGAGACCAGCAGCTCCAGCACCGCCACTCAGGAGGTGTCAGGGCTGTCCCAGGGCGTGGTGTCGGTCAGCAGCAGCTGCAGCTTGCCCTGCCGAAAGCGGGGCTTGAAGCGAAGCCACCCACAGGGAGCCAGAGAGCCACAGGCACCCGAGAGCCCGCTGGCAAAGCGTCGCAGGATGGACGATGTGCCAGCCCAGAGCGCCGAGACCAGCAGCTCCAGCACCGCCACTCAGGAGGTGTCAGGGCTGTCCCAGGGCGTGGTGTCGGTCAGCAGCAGCTGCAGCTTGCCCTGCCGAAAGCGGGGCTTGAAGCGAGGCCACCCACAGGGAGCCAGAGAGCCACAGACACCCGAGAGCCCGCTGGCAAAGCGTCGCAGGATGGACGATGTGCCAGCCCAGAGCGCCGAGACCAGCGGCTTCCGCACTGCCAGCCAGGCGTCATCAAGCCTGTCCCAGGATTCTCAGTCATCCAGGAAACAAACAGCCCCATACAGACCACCCTGGCTCCTCCCCCACTCCCAGCCTGGGCCAATTCGTATGAGGCACGTCTGGCGTCAGCAGCGAAAGAAAAAGCCCTACAGTCGGCCTCAAAACCAGAGCAGGACCAGATGAGCATCAGTCCCTTGTTGTCACCCCCCCTCACCCCTCAAAATAAAGTTTTGTTTGTTTGTTTTGTTTGAACTGAAAAAAAATAGTTTGTTTGTTTGAACTGGGAGATGGCACATTCCTTTTTTCACTCATCTCGAAGCCTCCTGCGACTGATCTCTATATAGGGGCCCCAAGTTCAGTGAGACACTCCAGCACGTGTGTGCCCTCAAGGACTCAACCTGTCCCGTGGCAACATCCAGTGTCATGATGTCCTATGGCCTGGAGATACCAGCCCTGCTTCTCCCAGGGAAAAACCAGAATGGTGCAAAAGAGGAGTGGAGATTTTGCAAGCATTCCTGGCTCAGACAGCCTCAGTGGGAGGGCACTGCTCTGCCGGCTGCAGGTGCCCAGGAGGGAAAATCATGGATGCATACGGATTATTCCCCTCCCAACCCAGCCCAGGCACAGTTCAATCTATCATTGCTGCCACTGGGGTAGCACATACCAGCCTGGAGAGTAGCTGGGATAAGAGTAACTTCCCAGCATCAGTGCAGCTGATGCTAGGAAAACAAAACTAAACCCAGTTCCCCCCTCCCCCAGTAAAAATACACCGCACTTCTGCACAAAAATAGCCAACATCCTCCTGTTCTCTGCAAATGGGACAAAAAAGTTGAAAAAGTATAAAAAAATGAAACAGGTTTTGGAGAAGATACAGACCAGACTACGTGAGGCTGGAAAAGACTGTACAAGTTCTCAGAGGAAAATTAGTAGGAAATCCCTTCTTTCTGCTATTAAAATCTCAGGCTGTTGCCATCAGACACTCAAGCCACAAGAAAAGTGCTTCAGCACCTGCATCCAACTGAGCACATGTTTGATCCACCTCAGAGGAAAATCATCACTTTGCAAGCACAATTCTTCCTCTGAGTTACACACAACATATTTTTTTCCAACTGGAAGTGCTACTGGGTTTTGTTACCCAGCATTTATATTAAATTGTGGAAGTATTTTAAATGAAAAGGGAATGAAAATTCACAGTATTTAAAGAAAATTGTCTGGAAAACTCTAAGATTTGCTCCATTCTGAAAGGAAACCAAGGTACCACAAGCCCTAAAAGACTCACTAGCTCTCTCAAACAAACAAGGAATAAAGTCTAAGAAGAAAATGAAAAGATAGACTTAATTTGACATTAATACAGATTTAAAGAGGATTAGGTTAAATTTGCAAGACACCTTTACTTTGATTCAAAGATTTGTTTGGGTTTTCCTTCAAACTCCAGAGAGTTGGCAGGAGATCTCTGTGTGGTGTGTACAGGCTGGGCCAGCAGTCAGGGCAGGGCAAGAGCCAACAGCTCACGGGAAGCAGCAGAAAAAAGTACCATGGGATGGGCTGAAGGTGGGATGGGAACAGGATGGGTGGGGCGGAGGGAGCTCTGCTCCCACCTGGGCTGGCTTGTGGGAGTAACTGGGATGAATAAACACATAGCTGAACCCAAAAGTAATTCTGCACCCAGATCTGGTGTCCCCAGCATAGGAACATGGACCTGCTGGAGTGACTCCAGAGGAAGGTCACAGCAATGATCCAAGGGCTGGATCTTCAGCTATGGAGACAGGCTGAGAGCTGGGGTTGTTCAGCCTGGAGAAGAGAAGGCTCCAGAGAGACTTCAGAGCCCCTCCCAGTGCCTAAAGTGCACCAATCTTTTCAAATTCCTACTGTGGTTGCCCACCCCAATCCTGAATTCTCCACTGCCTCAGAAACTAGACATGGTTGCTTGTCACAGCACACATCACAGTTGAGATGGCCACAACACACAGAGTGTCACCACAGAATTTCAGAAAGCTTTAAACATTCTCCCATAGAGAGTCACACCATACCTCATCAGAAGGCCTCATGCATGTACCCATACAGAGCAACATCCAGTCACTCCAGAAGGCTGCAAGCATCTGCCCTTCTTGTCCTTCAGCCCAGCCTTTTATACCCTGATGTTGATGGATTACACCTGTGTGCCCTCAGTTCCCTTTGGAGGTTGGTCAGTGCACCTGGGCACTCCATGGCTCATTGCTGTCAATGCTGCTCACCTGCTTCTCACAGCTGTGCCCACTGGGGATGAGGCTCAGCCGCAGCCCTACCCCAATTACCACACACTGTGTGCCTACAACTGCTATCCCGCCAAAATCCTGCCAAGTTCCCATATTACTTTGCTCCTCATGCTCTCAGTATTTTTTTTCCCTTTCAATACCCTTTTACTACATTGTTTTGGCCTTTAGGATGCCCTTCAGTCATAATAGAATTCAAGGGTTTTGTGACTTTTAACAAAGGGAAAATTTGGACCTGGAACATTTGCACACTAAAGGATGTGTTCTATAGCATTATGGATTAAGAGCTTTCTTATAACACCTGTCCACTGTCTAACTATGTTTCTGGAATCCAGTATTGTAACCATGAACACACATGGGGAAAAGCCTAAATTCCAGTGTTACCCCAATTACTTGTGGTTATTAATCACAGATCAGCTTTTGAGCTTCAGCTTCACCCAGAGCTACAAACAAGTTATCTTGGTTTGAAACAGTTTAAAGAGGTGGGAACTCTGAAATGAGTAACTTCTCCTTGATTCCTACTAATCCCTTTCTACCAATAAGGAACAAGTGAAGAGATATATAAGATATAAGTGAAAAAAATACCAGTTTAATAACAAACAGAATGCCAAAAGGCAAGGGGAAAAAAAGTAAATATGTGTTAGATACCAAACTGCTAAATCTCACAATGCCACAGGAACAAAGACAGACACAAAGTGCCAGAAATACCCATTCCCAGGGCTTAGCTCATCTCTCAGCCTGAGAAAGTGTCTCAGTCCTCTGATGCTTTTTGCCAAATGTCACATCAGACTGCTGAAAAACTCTACTTAAAAGTTTTATTTAGTGGTACTTTTACTACCTTAAAACTGGCACAACCTTTTATTAACCTGGTGTGATGTTTACAAGACTGTTCTGCCAATTAGTTAACTCTGTGGAGATACATTACAGCCATATTTTCCCAAATACATCTTATTTAAACCTTAGGCTATAATTCTAGCTTTATTATCAAGATATTCCACTTCAAAATAAAAATTATCAAAACTCTATATCAATCTTTAAGCTGTTCCAGTACTTAAACCACAGATTTGAACTGAAAGACAGATGTAATGATATTAAGGAGCTCAGTCCCTCAAAAAACAAAACACAGTCTACAGGATACTGTGAATTAGAAGCCATCCATTGCATGGGAATAGGAGTTGAAAATAAAATGCAGACTACCCGTGACTTTCTGCATCTTTTAAATAGTGTGAACAGGAGATTGTTATCTCCACCACCTTCAGAGACTGAGGGACCCAAATTTGCATCTATACAAGCCTCCAAACTGGGCTGTTGTGTCAGATTCAGGATTTGACTAGGAACTATACCGGGAGCCAAAAGAACTTTTCCAGCTATAAGAGTTGTTGAAACTGGTACACCTCCATCAAAATTTTAAGTTTTGACCAATTGGCAAAATTTGATATTAAAGTGACTTTCTCAGAAAAATTCCCAGTAAACTAAAACTCTAATCCCAAACAAACCAGCCAAACTTTCCAAAAGACCATGAGGATTCTTCTGGTTAACAACTGCTAATTGCCATTTAAAAGGAAGATACACTCTTGAAATCAAGAACTTAACAAAAATATTGGAACAGTGTAGATGGAGCTGACATGCCTCAAAATTATGAGATCCTGACAATGCTCTCAGCACAGGAGTAAGTAAGACTGCACTAAAACACTAGAGAGTACACAGAATCACAGAATAGGCTGAGTTGGAAGAGACCCACAAGCATAATCAAGTCCTGCACAGCACCATCCCTAGGAGTCACACCTTGTGCCTGAGAGCATTGTCCAAACACTTCTTGAACTGTCAGGATTAGTGCTGTGACACTACCCTGGGGAGCCTGTTCCAGTGCCCAACCACTCTCTGGGTGAAAAACCTTTTGCCAATATCTGCCCTAAACATCCCCTGACACAACCTCAGGCATGAACATCTGAATATTCTTTTGCTATGCTGATTCTGTGTCCAAAAAAAAAAAGTCACAAACACATAATTATTATTTTTAACTCTTTTCAGATACCTCAAGAGGAGAGGAAATGGTAATGTGACAAACCTGCATCCTAAACTAAGTTTCCATGGCCTAGAGACAGACATATACGAGATAATATTTTGGTTAATTGAAAGAGCTCATTCTATTTTGTTTTCCTATCCATAAACTCCCTGATCTCTCCTAAATGATGAAGGATAGCAAGTGAAATGTCTGTTGTATACCATACACATCTAATGTCAGATTCTTAAGGCACCCCAACTGGACCAGAGTTTTATGGGTACTGCACACCTTGTATTAGTTGCCCTGTGAGGTGGGTGTAGGCTCCCCATTAGGGTAAACCCCTGCTCACCATTTTACCTACTGCATTTCTAGGATCAAAATCTCCAGACCTCCAGAGTCCCTCCCCAGAACGTCACCAAGAGTATGTTGTATTTTCCTGTGAAAAGCTTCAGGTGCCAAACACAACCTAAGGAGCAGTTTGAGCAAACTGTCTCGGAGGGAATGTTGAATGTGCACAAACACGTGCTCTGTTTTTGCAAGGGAACCAGCCAGATCCCTGCTGATGCATCAAGTGCAGGAAAATATTTGGCACCAGCCCTCAGCCCCAGAATTTATCCCCTTGTAGGCAGTGGAAAAACATTCCATTTTTAGTTGTTCAAGCATGTTTGGTCTATACATAAGCAAAGCTTTCTGTCTATCTTGTTATGCAAAGACAGTAACCCTGTCCACTTCTCTGGTGCTTCTAGGCATGGCAAGGCCCAGAGGACTGAACCTTTCCTTATCATATTTTAGCCCCTCTTTAACCTGAGCTGTATTTGCTGACAAGAAAGAATCTCAGGACAGATGGGGTCCCTGCACTCCAAGGGCAGGCCCTGATTGCCACTGAGCAGATCTGGGACTACGACTGGACCCAGCCATACCTGGACTCCATCAGGAATTTAGAAAGCCAAGGGGTCCTCTCATAACCTCGTGACTCAATGGAGGGATCTCTCATACCCTTTGCATGCCTGGCCTTCATGCAAATCATTCCAATCAAATTTTCCTCTGTGTGTTTCTTTTGTGTACTAAGCAACAGAGTGACCCTTACCAAACTCTGTTAGGTCTTGCTTTCAGAAATTTATATTTAAACCCAGTTTTGTTACTATCTTTGACGGTGGTTCTTTAAGTGGCCAAACCCACTCATTTGCAATGGGCTCCCACAATGGAAACTGAAATGAAGTGGGGAAAGGCTGGGAAATGCCTGAATTTTGTCTTGATGTAAAGTCATGGGAGCTGGGAAGCACTGCAAGTTCATTACCATAAAAGATGAATAGAAAATAGTTTGCTTTAATTAGTTGGGGAGGAGGTCCCCCAGAAATGTGTGAAACTGAAGGATGCGGGAAATAAAAAAAAAATTGAAATGCCAGCAAAACCAGCCAGGAACAAAGACAGCAAAGAGCACCATGAGAGAAATAATGAAGCCCTCAAGGCAGAAAAAGAATAGAAAATAGGGCCTGAAAACCTGAGCTTCTGATAAAAGAGAGAGGCAAGAGCACAGTTCAACCAAAGCTAACAGGAAAGACTAAGAGTGCTCAGACAGGAGGAAGAGCCAGCGAGGTTAAAGAAAGAAATGTGCCATGGCCAGACCTCAGTGCTCTATTCCAGCTTTAACACTCTCATTGGTATCTTTGGCAGCACTGGCAACTTTATTTTAGTCATGCTGCACAGCCCCAACCTTCTGTACTCATCCAATACACATCAGGAAAATCTTTCTATGTGTATTTGTACTTTATAACTTTAATCTAATTAGACTAAACATGCGTCATATAAGTAATTTCCAGTAAAAAATGAAATATATATGCCTCAACACACTGTGTTTTTGCCTATCATGAATCTCCTAGCATTCAAACATCCCTACAATGAACCTTTAACAAAAGATTCAAAGGGTACTTTGTAAATGCTTGGAACAAATATAAGCAGAAGGGAGACAATTTCCTTCTTCTATTAAACAACGCAGCAAAGTGTGAGACCTTCCAAATAATAAAACAAATGTTTATGGCCTCCCTTCTTCTTCCCATAACAATCTCAACGTTAAGTAAGAAAAACTTTAGTTTGTCACAGGCACATTTCTTTTCAACATCTCATGCAGTACAGCCAAAAAAGCACAGAAGTACTGGTTTGATGGGGGCCTTCTGACAGAAAGGTTGAAACAGCTGCTGTATTGGATAACACAGCGAATCAAGATTTAAGGTATTTGGAAATATACTGTAATGCAAATAACAAATGAGGGAAACAAAAATTTTACCTTGCTCAGCTCCCTTCAAGTCATGCTGAAGTTTTCACTCGCACAGAACAAGCTGCTTTAGCAGACACAACCAGGTTTCCATCAAAAGCTGGTTTAATAGAAGACCAAAAAAAATATGAAGTGGAAGCATGTCCCATCTTCACAAACAGCATCTACACTTACAGTGCACAGAGTGGCTGCCACATGTTCTTAGCATCAGAATAATACAAATCTTTCTATTTAAGATGAGAAGTCTAAAACCCACCCTTTCCTTCACCTAGCCACTATGGAGTGAAGACAATCACACACAAAATCTGGATTTTCCTGTCCCCACAACATAAGACAGGTCAGCTGTAGCCTTCAAACTAAAAACAATTAATTAAATTGCCTAAAATAGGGAAGATTACAAAGGAAAAAAATTCTGGAATTATGTATCTCCAGTCTCTTTCTACAGTTTGAGACACATTGGCAAGCAGATTGTTATTTTGGCAAATCTATTCTAAATTATCATCCCATGCTTACAAAAGATAACTCTGGACATGCCTGAGCTACAGATAATTATTTAAGCATTCATCTGCTACTTCAAGTTAAATTGCATCCAATGAAGTTTTAAAAGATCAGTTGCCAAACCACCTCTTTTCTCACTTTCGTCTGTTTTCAAGGTCTTCTAACTATGTTCAAATGAAATTAGTTGGTAGCAGTCTGAGGAACATCACAGTAGTATTTTTCCCTCTTTTCAGCTAGGGTAGGTAGGTTTTTTAAGCAGTTTCTATTTTATAGATTTAAAAAATAGTCAAAAATATATAATTGACGTCAGGGAATGAAAATATAATATGAATAACTTTTGGCCTCTGATATATTTCAGATTTAAAAACACTAAGCATATGTCATTTCAATGTAACTAGTATTCTTGAGGTTGGAAACAAGTTTCCCTAGGAATGGCCAATGGGAGAGGGGAAAAATGAATCCTAGCCAAAAAAAAAAAAAAAAAAAAAAAAAAAAAGGCTTTCTAAAGAACTATTAATAAGAAATCTTAAAGAAGGGCATTTTTCTGCCCAACTGAGTAAATATGAAGTATTTCCACCATTAATTTTCTCATACAGCAAATCACTAATACATAGACCAGTATCAAGAAAATACCCTGGAATCAACACATCTCTGGTCCAAAGTTAGTTGGTAAAAACAATTCAGTGATTATTCCTCTTACAAATAGGGTTATGTCTTAGTTCAGAACAAATTTTTAAATGTTCCAGAAAGGCAAACAGCCATACAAACAGCTTGTTGAATGACATGCCAACTGAAACAAGCTCGTAATAATGTTGTGAAATTACATTATCTGACACGTTTCAAAAGCTTATTCAGGTGCTTATTTAAGCCCATAAAACCTGTAGGGAAATACAGACAGGATGACATTTCAGTCAGCTTACCATAACATTTTTCTAGTGAAATTGCATAGCAACATATTAATGCTGAAAAAAAGTGTCAGCAGTAAAAACAAATGCCAATAACCTACACACTTCCGTGAAAAAAAAAAAAAGCTACCAGTAACATACATCAGCACATTACAAAGGCACTACAGTCTTAACAGCAGTTTAGAGCATCAAATATATGCTCTAAAAATATCATACAGCCTCTTAACTGCATTCTTAAATGAGAGAACAAGGCAGTTTATACCACACGCCGTGTGAAATCTGCATCTCACATCGTTCTGCCAATACGCACAATTTGGAGGAAACTATCAAACTTTTCATTCCTCTATGAACAAGTAGACAGCAAGAATGGCTGCCAGTGTAAGAGCTTTTCATAGGTCATGAAACTCAACACAACTCAGTCATCAATTCACACACTGCAATGAGAGACACCATTCTGCCCAGTACGTTTCTGGTCTGAAAACCAAGATAGAAAGTGACAATCAGTTGCTAAAAAAGGTCCTCCTTGTACCTAACAAATTATTTCAGTGACAGAAATATCATGACAAAGTATCCCTTTCCCCACAATTCAATTAATCTGCCAGTCAATTCAATACTTGGAAAGTGCTTAAGGTGAAATCGGACAGGTGATAAGCCTGTAAGAGAATTTAAATCAATGTCATGTGAATTGAAATGGAAAAAGGTGGTACAATTCTTAATAGCACAAGTGACACAAAAGACAATGCCATTCAAGATGCGTGAAGTACCAAATCATCAATCATTTTAGTCATCTGCTTCCCATAGCTTAGTAACAGTCATCCATATATTATTTTCACACCCAAAAATGCCACTGAAGTTGCACCAAAAGGACTGTCAGATCAAGATCTAGATGGTCAATGAATCACAACTGGGAAAATGCAGGCAGAATAAGTACTTAACCATCTGAAATTTTATTCTTCCAAGCTCTCTCAAACATGCAATGCACTTTTCCAAATCTACTTCCCAACCCATTCTTTACCCATTATACAACCTCCCAGGAGAGGAGTCTGTTGCCTTGACTAGGAAAAAGACATATGACTTCAAGAACCCAGCCAGAGATGAAAGTTAACCATATTTTATAGTTACATCCCTTGGACACTTACAAACAGCAATACGATCTCCTTGCTGCAGTTGTTCTCTCTGTGGTCTTTATAGTGCCTTTTGTTCATTTTTAGATCTCACTTGCATTATTTTCTAGCAGAGTCTGATCCTTACACTCAGCACAAACAGATTAACGCCACTTAGACAGCAGTACTGATATCTTGGGTTGCAAGCTGCCTAGCCCTGAAGGAAACTCTTTATGTGAAAAACATAGCACATTTCTGAATTCATAATAATTCCTTCAAGGGATACAACCAAACCAGTGGAAAACATTTTCCTATATTCTAATAAACACCTGTTTGTTTTTAGTCAAGAGTTTCAAAT
The DNA here is from genome assembly GCF_031753505.1 of Anomalospiza imberbis. NCBI lineage: Eukaryota > Metazoa > Chordata > Aves > Passeriformes > Viduidae > Anomalospiza > Anomalospiza imberbis. Next base: position 37,876,707 of record NC_089684.1, on the reverse strand, counting down.
ATCTTCCCTTTAGAGCAAAGGAGGACCTTACTTGATAACAGCAAAGGAAACACAGCATGATCACAACACCATCCAGCAACAAACTAAAACAGGTAAGGTTTGAAGGCCCACAAACCAGTTTGAATCCTGTCTGGATATAAACCTGTGCCCATAAAAGGCAGTGGGCAACAGACTGAACCCAGTGTGGGGATCAAAACACCAGAGTCTGTGAGTCCCCAGCCAACATAATTTTTTTGCCTTGGCCTTGATACAGCAGAGGTTACCAGAGACAGAAATGAGGAGAACAGAGGAAAGAGAATATCTGAACAAAGAACAACGGGGAAAAAAGAACTTCCAGCTCTAGAGGGATATAGAGAAGAATTTGCCTTTGGACATCAGTGGTAGCCATCAAATAGGTAATTGTGATAATTATATTCTTAGGCATAAACACAGATGCCTCGTACAGGTAGCAGAACTAAGCCCCAAATATTCTGCCTACAACATTTCTGAGGACCTGAAGATCTTAATTACAATGCACCTGAAAAGATATGCAGCCCCAGGAGAAAAAGTCACACCTCTTAATGGAAAAAAAACCCTTCACTTTCTGCCAGCATTCATGACATCAGTGCTAAAATGAACAAGCACCAGGCTGTGCCACCTCTGCTTGGCTGCCACTTGTGTTCTCACACTCCCTCAGATAGAAGTGATGACATGAAGACTAAATCTGAATTACGGGGCAATTCAGCAAGAATACCAGGTTCTTTGAAAAGAGCATGTAATGTGGCAAGTAGATCTGGATTTTCTTCAAGCCCCCATCTCAAGCTAACTAACTTAGGTTAATTTGGTTTAATTCCAATAAATAAGAACTCTGAAAATGGGGATATTTAGTAAAAGCTCCAAAGGTTTCTTATATAATATTAGTTTTCTAAAGTAGATATTCAACATTCCTTCAAAAGGAAAACAGAGGATTTAAATACTATATAAAAATCTTTGTGAACACAGTTAACACTCAACAGAGATCACTTATTCTTGTACCTTTCATAAGATATCAGTAGTGAACAAATGTCATGAATCTCAAAATATTCTCTGACTACTAATAAATCTCTAAATGGCCATGATCATTCCTTAGCCAAATGAACTTTAGCAAATAGATTGTAGAATTCTATAAAAACTGGAATAAAATATTAATTACAAATTTAGGAAGGTCTTTAGTTAAAGAAGAACAGATGTACAGCTAAATGGAATTACAGATCTAATACTGACAGAAATTCCCTAACTCTCATCCACTCCTCTACCCACATGAAAATGTATCAAGTTTATAAAGGAAAAGAAATTACAGATATTATCAGATTTCTTTTTAATTTTTTTTTTTTATGTGGAAGGAAGGATTCCAGCCTGCACCTATACTACTGATTTGGCTTGCAGCAGTATCATAGTTTGCAAGTGAATCCTCTCATTCTTCACACTCACATCCATTGGCTCATTTCTCAGAGCACTTTAATGCAGACATGGCTGGACTCACTCTTATCTGTAGAGAGCTAGCGAGGCTATGAAGCTTCTCAGCCTCTGGTGTTAGATCCCACAACCAGCAAAAGAGTTGTCAGAACTGCTGTCAGTTTATCTGGGCTTTTAGTGGAGGAGGAGAGGGAGTTTGCAAAGGAAAAGAAAGGAAAACAAAGCAACAAAACATCCAGAAAATGGTTGTACCAATTTAACTGGACACATGATTAGGTGTTGCAAGTTAATGTTCTAACGCTCTCTGAGAAAAGTGTCCAGTTAGGACACAGGAAGCACAAGAAAAAGTTTGATTTCTACCCCCTTATTGTTTCACACAACTTCTTTGGGAAACGATTTAGCATAGTTTAGAGATTGACTAAATCCCCACTGGAGCAGTAAGGCTGTTTCAAGGTGCAAGGAACATTTCTTTCCTAGCAAAGTGAAAATAAAATATGTACATATATATTTAACTTTCACGTACTTTGGCTGTCTTGAATCTTCATGACAGTTGCAGACCACTTGAACCATGTCAAGTCTTGGTCCTTTGCAGAATATATAGCAGTGAACGTGGAAACTTATTTTCTTTTCCTCTAATCATATAGCCAACATTTGTCTTCTTACAAAAGTAACCTGTTTTAATTGCTAAATTCTATTTTCAAGAGTTATTTCAGTATTTGAGAGTTTTGAGTTTTGTGCAATAGCACAAAGGACTTAATCTGGAATTTCCCACAAGTGATTCAAGCACAATTTACCCTTAGGAAACCAAAGTGGAGAAAGGAGAAACAGTAATTAAATGCCAAGCATCATAGATAAATATTTGCTAAAGACAAGGACAGGCAACTCCATGGCAACAAAATTTATTGCACAAAAAAAAAAAATCACTAAAGGCTTCAGTGATACCCTTGTTCAAAAAAAAATAATTCTCCCAACATAAAGCCACCAGATTAAGAAGAAATTTCTCAAAGTTATTCATTGCTCAAACTACAATGAGATCCAAATCTGATAAATGTAACATGGAGATTTACGTAAATGCTTAGTTCTGCACTGGAGAAACACAAATCAGACAGCTAGTCATATTCCTTTTCATCAGCAAAATCCAGGTTTTCATCTCTACTCTTTCCCCAGCAGGGTATAATAATTACAGAACCATAGAATGGTTTGGAATGGAAAGACCTTCCAGATCATCCTATTCCAACTCCCCTGCCACAGGCAGGGACACCTTTTGCTAGACCAGAATGCTCAGAGCTCCATCCAACCTGGCCTTGAACACTGCCAGGGATGGGGCAGCCACAGCTTCTCTGGCCAACCTGAGCCGGGGCCTCACTACCTTCACAGCAAAGTCAAGATTACTGGATTGTGGCTAAAAGTTGGAAATAGAAAATCATGGAAATAAACCTCAAAGGTTTTCTAAGAACACACCCCTAGTATTTTAATTATTAAAAAAAAAAAAGAAAGGCAAAAACTGACATCTCCATTACTCTCTTAAGCCCATAGATTTGTCAAAGTATCCAAGCAAAACATGCCCATGTAAAGCTTTAAGCAATGGTAAAACCCTTAGTAGAATTCCTATTAATTTCTAGAGCATATAAGCATCCCATTAATAAGCTCAATTTTCTCATTTAACAAATTCATTTCCTTTCTACAGATACCAAGACTATCTAAAATGAGCTTAGTTAAAGCATTCCAGTGGTAGACATATTAAAACCTTCAAAACTTCAGCCAAAAGCCAACTGGCAGGAAAACTTTAAATGAAAACATTTACCTCACATCATAATCTGAAGTGCGCTCTTTGAAGCAATATTTTTAGATCAAATCTATGGTAAAGTAGGACTTAAGGAGATTTGTTCATAGCATGCTAATGTATAATGTCCTAATCTTATTTATTCCAAAACTTGGAGCTTCCAGTAAAATTCCAGTTTTTCCCCAGCAGTACTTTCTTTGGTTGTCTTCTGAAGATTCCTTGTTGCTGCATATCTGTTTGCTATTACCTTTCAGACATGAACATATTTATCATGATTTAAGGGTGATTCTCCATCTCTGTTTCCCTCTCCTCCCACCTAAAATTTCAGGTTGAAGTTTTGGCTACTTCACCCTCTCGCCACCGAGTGCATATTTACTGAGACATGCATGCTTTAGAGACAACTGGATCATTTGTGCACTGGTATAAAAACATAGCAAAACCAAGGCCACCCTTCATGGTCTTTGAATTGTGTACTCTAAAAATCCTGTGTTTTTAACAACAGACTATATCATTCATATATGTATATATATATATATATATATATATATATATATATCACAGACCTTTAAATTCCAATACTGCTATGTAGAGGAAAAATTCAGTGTTTTCTTATTATATTTCCAGTCATAGAAAACCTACATTTTAATTCCAAGCTAAGAACCCAAAACAAACTCCTGACTGGCAATAAGCCTTTTTCTCTTAGCCAACAATATCTTAATCAAACTTTCCATTTCCTTTGTTTACAAAGTTTCTTCTAGCTCCCATGTTACATTCAGCACAGATCCTGAGAGCACCATTCACCTAAGAAATTGGTGCTAAATGGGGCAGAAAAATGTTATGTGCAAGAGCACTGTCACTGCCTATAGGTCCCCCAGGCTTTCTTCTACATCATTTGTATACAAGTGACAGAACTGAAGATATCAAACCCCACCTCATTTTGACCTTGTCTTTGTTGCTTTTCTCTGCAAACACCTACATTTTCTCCTCCTTGAGGCATGCTAGAAAGCAGTCTTTAAAAACAAAAAATTTAAAACTACATTTGTGGAAAATGCAACAACAGTGGAAAAAGCCAAAAGACAACAAGAGTATCTTTGGAGAAGGTTCTGCAGTGAACTGCCTCAACTGCTGATAAATCTCAGTCCTTATCTGAAGGAGTTGCCTTGAAGTCAATTGTGGATAGTTGTCTCCTTGCCCATTCATTCCTTGTTAAAGCTGCCAATTTTGCCTCTTTACACAAAAGACCACAAATCCAGTATTTGCTTTTTCTTTTGAAATTCAGCTATGCAAAGCAGCAGAAAAAGTCAATGTGCATTCCAGATTAAGAACGTAAAACCAGAAGTTAAATCCAAACCAGTTTCTTTCTGTGGAGTACAGGACAGGTATGGTGTGTGTTCATTCTCTCCAATCCAAACAATACATGCTGGAAGGCATCTAGTGGTGTTCACTGCCTGCTCTGGGGAGGCTCCTGCTCTCTCCCAGCCTGCTACCAGGGAACACCATAATCACCCCTATTAAAGCTGTCCTTATCAAGTGTTAGGACAAGCACAGAGGCAAATCATGCAGCCTGGATCTGCTAGCACAGCTTTTACATAAATGTCAAATCTGCCCAGTTGTAACAGGCACAAGACATTAAGTGAAATAAATGCCACAGAGCGATTTGGCTTCTCATGCGCTGCAACAGACACGACAGATTTCAAATATAGAACTTGCTGATTGGAAGACTTTTTTAATTGCCAAAATGCTACCATCTGTTCTTTTAGGTTTACTGAGAAATACGGGAAGGGTTGCTGCAGCCAGTGTTTGATAAATTGGTGCTAAATGACAGGTAATGGCTTTAAACTGACAGAAGCCAAGTTTAGATTAAATATTAGGAAGAAATTCTTCAATACGAGGCTGATGAGACACTGGCACAGGTTGCCCAGAGAAGCTATGGTTGCCCCATCCCTGGAAGTGTTTCAGGCGAGATTAGATGGGGCCCTGAGCATTCTGGTCTGTTAGGTGGCATCCCTGCCCAGAGCAGGGAAGTTGGAACAAAATGGCCTTTAAAGCCCCTTCCAACTCAAACCATTCTTTGAAACCTTTAATTGTACATCTGAGGCCTTTCCCACCTGCCTTAGATTTGTCCCCCTGCTCTGCATGTCCGATCATTTATGCCAGACCTGTGCATGAGACTCTTTGTGGAACTTTGATCACAAGTTTCTTCTCAGTGCAAGGAAGCTCCACTTCTCACATGGTCTACAGGGCTTCTTGCAGGTTTAAAGCCTGCTGCAAAAATCTGAGGGTTGTTAGAAATCATTAGAAATTGAAAGCTGTAAGGAAAAAAAAACCAAAAACAATAGCTCCAAATCCCTGACCTGGTCACACAGCTAGAAGTCCTAAAATCTTGAAGGAAAATCAAGGTCATGACAGCAATCCTTTTAGGAGAGGCTTGCAGCAAAACCAGCCTGTACTTAAAACACTCCAGCCAGCCCTACTAAAGACAGAACTGAAGTTAATCCACTTCACATAAAAAGAGAAACAGGAAAAGCCATAGGTGTCCTGGGAGGCAATGCCTCTTCAAGCTCAGAAACACTTCTTTGACACAATTTGACCTGCTGTATCCTATTTTGGAGCTGTGGCACAAGGTACAATCTAGCTCTCCGTGGGAGAAGTATAAATGTGGTTATAAAAATCAGACAGATCTAGAGACCTAAGCAAGGAGACAGCTGAATAAAACTGAATTCTTGCAGTTTGAATAGTTGAGGCTGGTAGTTGTCAAGAATGGGATACCGAACTAGGTGGAATTAGCCTGCCATCATGGCAGTCCTAACTTTCTTATATTTCTAAAAGGAAAGGCATGCTGTATTTCTTTCCATAAATCCTAAACACAATTCAAATGCTAGACTGTAGATAAGAGAATAAGTGTTAAAAAGCATAGCTGTCTCCTAAACAAAAAGCTAAATTTGAAGGAAATATCTTTGCCAAAATATAATAGCAACCTCTCTTTAATTCCATATCTGGCTTCTGTTTAATCAAAGCAATCCCCTCCTCCCATTAAAAGCCACTTTGGCTTAGATCTCCAGAAAACCCAAAGTGCAAGGTCGGCGCTGGAGCTGTTACTTGAAAGAAGTGCCATTTCACCAACACAGGGGCCATGCTGTCACCACAGCGTGGCATTCATCATACCCCATTCCATTAATCTGTGAAGCAATAAAACTCTGCATGCTGCCTTTTGCTCAGGAATTAAGAGTCCCCATGCCAAACCATGGAGCCTTTTCCATCTTTCAAAAAGTAGTAACCCAGCAGCACAATTGTCTCTTTGCTATGAGCAACAAACTAATAGCAGTAATGGTTCTAACCACAGCCTATTTTCAAAGGTTTTTTACAGGTATCACTTAATGATGCTTCAGAGTGAGATTATCAAGTAATCCCTCAAAAAAAGCAAAACATTTTAATTCCTTCCACATGGGCAATACACTCCAAAATTACAGATCTGATTAGTACTGCTTGGTGTTCCTATAGTTTCAGGGCTACATTACGATAATGTAAAATTTTACCCTCAGAGAAATGCCAGATTTTCATTCCTTTTTCATAACAGATTATCACACTTTGTTTAAGGTTAGGGTGAATTAACATTTCTGACTTTGGAGATGAACAAAGTTCCCATATTTTTAAAGGATATAATTAAGAAACATCCTGGGGTCTCCACTGTGCAAGCAAGAAGCTTCAATTTAGCTTCTCTAAAATTCAGACGTTTTAATGAAGCTCTCTAAAGCAGCTGAAGTCTGATCCTGCTTTGTATGTTAAAGGACCTATCATTCATACTTGAAAAAAAACCACTCCTTATGGGTGTATACACTGTAGAACATCAAAATACTTTTTTTTTTAAGAGAACTCCACAAGCAGAGCACTGAGCTGAGTTACACAGCAGCTTAAGGCTACAATAATCTTTTGCTTTAATAGGATCAGTAACCAAAACCAAGTATTAAACACTGTGCTTGAAAAATAAGTGTCCATTTCAGGAGTCATTTTTACGGCCCAAGGCAATATTTCAACATATTTGTATTCTGCTATAGAATTTCTGTTTCAGCTTTCCTTTCTCTTGTTTCATTCACGGAGCAAAATTACATGTGGATGAACTCTGCTCTTTCTTGAGAGAAGGAAATACATTTTTAATTAATTTAACAAATTAGTCCCACTGCAGAGGCATAAATAACCTCTGTACTAATACCAAGTTCAGTAGCCCTTTCACAGCAGCTGTTAGCACCTCTTCTCACTGCCAGAAACTTCCGGATGGCAACTTGGAACAGTCTTTCCATTTCACAGCAAGATAAGCCATTTTAATTCTTTCTCTGTTGGAGCAGGACAACAGTATTTTAGCACTTTAGTATTTAGAAGAAAAAAAAAAAGAAAAAATACAAAGATCAAAATTATGAAGTGAAAAATGTGTAACTGAAAACCAATACATTCCTTTTCTAAAACCAAATAAGAGAGTTAAGTTGAATGAGAGCCCAAAAAGTAAAAGGAAACAGGCAAAACCATGGAAGAAAGTCAGAGTGGAGAAGTAGCAAGAGTGTGTGAGTAAGCACCAGGAGCTGAGGGAATCAATAAGAAGGTTATGAGGGAGAGATACAAATCTACACAAATCATATGCCATAATTCAACTCCAGCTCCAGATGAGCAGAAATGAAAGACAGGAAAATATCAAAGTAGAAAGAGGAGGAGGAGAGAGAGAAACAGAGAACCACAGAGATTATTTTACTTTAAATAATGTATGGTTTATTAGAAAAGCTCAGTGATAGTCTGCAGTCAGCTGCAAATTTCATCTGCAACGGCTCAGCTTTGCCCTTGTGTATTTAGAAATTTTAATTAAAATCTCACATATTTCTAAGCAATTTTTGCTAATATGTTTCTGTTCCAATTTCAGGCAATGAAATGGGGTCTTACTCAGACCTCTAAAACAATCAGTAAGTTCCATAGAGTGTGTGCTGTCAAAAGGCCAAAGCCATAAAACTCATGATTCTCTTACACAATATGAACCAAGCATTAGAAAATATCCTGCAGGGAATGATCCTATGCTGGCAAGCAGACAGACAGAATGGCTTAACAAGCCTTTTCCATCAATTTATATGATGTTATCAGTGCTTTATCATTATAACTATATATATTTTATATATATATATATATATATATATATATATATATATATAATTATATATTATATATATATATATATATATATATATATAATTATATATTTTATATATATATATATAATATATATATGATAACTACCTTATCATTAGGGTAGTTTAAATAAATTGCCATATTTTAAAACATCCAAGGAGGTTAAAGCTTGGTGATCATTAGACCATCTGACCCTATCACTTGCTGCTGGACATAAAGCATCTCCTCCCATTCCTTCCATGTTTCTGAAATTAAAATTAAGAATTATACCTAGACCACCTAAATCTCCCTGCTCAAGTATGCCTCCCCTTCTACAAAGCAGGAAGAAACTGGGGCAAAAATCATTCCCCTATCCCAGCCAGCACTGCCAACCACAAAGTGAACACCTGAACTGATTTGCTCCTGATGGAATTTTCTCAGGTGGAAACATTTCACTGTTGAGATTATGTTTACCTGTCTGTAGTAGCACCCATCTGGAATAAATCAATGGGAATGAAACTTGTGTCTCTTCACTGGGGTCATACAAATGCAGCAAAGAAGAAAATTTGTCAAATTATCATCTTTGATAGCTCACCTAAAGCCATAACCACTCGCTTCTCCATTCAGCTTGGAACTGTTTCCTTTCATTAAGATAAATTTTCCCAAACAGCCTCTATCATGGAATTATTTTGCCCTCACACTCAATGATTCAACTCCTCCACATCCTGAAAGGAAAACAGCTGTCTAAGCCCAAACTGCTTTACTGATCCAGCAGAACTACTGTAAGCAAGTCAGAAATTCTTGTTGTTCTTTTATTTGGAGACTTAGGGAAGATTATGGAGTAAAGCATCCTCAGCTTGAGCCTCCTGGGGCACAATATTGATTCCTTCCAACCACAGCCAGTTGCAAAATATCTGACTTGTGCAGTTCTTGGTGGATAGGCTGCCTTGCCAAGCAAGCAAGAAGATTAAATTAAATAATAAAACTCAAAATATGAAATATATTCCACTGTTCCAGGGTCTTTTTCCTCACTGGTTGCAAGTGAAGGCAGAAAGATGATCCTGCCACAGACTGCTCTGAGGACTGGGTGTGCAGCTGGCAGGTACTCAAGCCTATATTTAAAAGTATAGTGGGGATGAGGGAGAACTGAGATGAGGGGGAAAGGGAGGGTTGCTGAGAAGGGTGGGCTATTTTGGGCTTAAAAAAAAAAACAAAAACCTTTGTAATCAAATCAAGTTTGTTTTTGTTTTTTTTCCTGGGGAAATGGGAGGTGGGGGAAGAGAGAAGGAGAAGGAGAAATGTTTTACAGTTCCTTCCAAATAGTTGAACAAAACAAAATCCTTCCAAACTTAAAATATGTGAAATCTAAATGCAAGTGTGTTTAAAAAACAAAGTACTGATAATTTCTCCATCAGAGTGCATAGAGAAGCTCTGTCACTGAGAAGATAAACACTAAGTGTACAGAAAGAACATGAGTAAAAAAATCTTTCACCCTTAGAAACTGTATCTGCTCTATATGCATTTTAAGCACATTCATAACAGATTTACTGAGGGTCTTCTAGTGGTCTGACAGGTAATTAATTAGAACAAAAACTACTCTACCTAAAAGAGCACTGCATCAGACTTCTATGACCTGATAAATCCGTAGAAAATATGTTAATTTAAAAGGACCAAGCCAACTGAAACTGAAGATGGTATTTCACTTTTCAATATATTGCTAGGGTAGGAATATTTTCTTTGTAACTGAAGTTCCTCAGAGATACCTTCTCATTTTTTTAATATATTTTAAAAATACACTTTATTTCCTGACCAGCAGACCATACTGCTTTTATTAAAGATTATTCCTCTGACAATACCTTTTTTTTTCCACTTTTTTAACCTCTTTTTTGGGAAGTTACTTAAAACACATAAAGATTACTTAAGATATGGGTCAACAGATATTGCTCTTATAGCAGTTACTGTATTGCCCCAAGAGACAAGCATGAGGAATAGTTACATAGTATAAACTGCATGGCAAAATGAACAGTATAATCAAAAAAGCCTTTACATTGTGAGAGAATCTTAAAATGGTTCTAAAAGGACTGGAAGAATGCCAGGAAACCTTGTAGTGAATAAGGTTGCCTTGAATAAAATGTTGCCTAAAATTAGTAATAGGCCCATCCTGCTTCTTTTAAACCAAATGAGAATTAAAAACTGGGAAATAGACATTACATTTAGGAGCAGAAAGGATGAGAATAACTTTTGAGCATGAGAAATACGCTACAATTACCTATGTGCAGTAGTGCACATAGCAGTGGTTTCCATTTCCAACTGTGCTGTCTTTCTAACCCATTTCTTCACTCTCCTTCCCCTGATTTCTCATCCATAAATAATATCATGGAATTCTTTTACCTCCTCGACATGGAGGAGGTAAATGGTGTCTTAGAAAATAGTGAAAAGTATTAAAAAAATAAAAAGCATCATAAAAGCAGCAGCTAGCATCTGAGAGCTACAGACAGGTAGGAGACCCTTGCTATCATCAAACTAAGAGTCAGAGCAGTAATGCCGTAAAAAACATGTTGGAGTTTCAAGGAGAAGAATGATCAAGAACAGAGAAGGGAGACCCTGCAAAAGATTGATACTTAGTTTAAAGAGACTCTGGGCATTGGCTTATGTTCTCATTAAATCTAGAAGAATCAGAAGGTCTGCCAGATACATAATGTAATAGAGAAAGTATTTTAAAATAGAAGCCTTCCTTCCCACAAAATGCATTTTCCAAGCCTCCTATTGTGCTCTTCTCATGTCATGATTACAGCTCTCTGTCCTACTTGTTTATAAAAATATACTCTCACTGGCTTTCTTTTTACGTTGCTTCTCAGTCTGTCCCTCATGATTCATTCTTATCTCTTGTAATACTGCGTCCTGTATCAAGATTAAATCCAGATAAGAGTTCCTGACAAAACAGAAATTAATTCATTCATTGAATCCATCTGCCAACAGATGTAATGGGATTGAAAATAAGAATCCTTTAATTTCACTATTGCTCTGTAAAATATATACTTTTCTTTCAGGAAGTTTTGTTTTTTTTATCATCTTCAAACTGGAGTCCAAAGAATAGGAAATTCACACTTCAACTTTATTCACCACAACCACATCATTTGAAGGGGAGATAATCTCAAAGATGAAGACTGAGGGCGGGCCTCAGGTTACAAGTTAAGTGTGAGACCAGGTACCAGTTGCAGGACTGTACCACCACCATAACAGGGGCTGATGCTCCAGGGGCTCTGCCTTTCAATGATCTGATGGCAGATGTACCAGCACAGTCACACAGCATTGCAAATTTCGCAAGATCATTGCCAGTCTTGCAGCTTTTTGGGGGTTTCCTTACTTTTCCAATAGGTTTATTGCACTCTCAGACACATGTACCTGTGCTCAAACCTGTGCTCAAATCAGCATTCAGGTAAAGGAGACTTCCTTTTGTTTCCCAAGTACTTCTGTATGAAATAACAGAACAGTCAAGAAACATCATCTACTTTTTCACTGCAGCCTCGGTCTAGTATAATGGAACAGAAATGTTGGATACTCCCAGATTGCACATCCTTTTAGTAATTAGTAGGCAGAAAAATGCATTTCAGGGAAATGAAGGAAAAGAGAGATAGAAATCAATCCCATAACAATCAGCCAGTGCATCTGGATGTTTTGCCACCTCATCAAAGAAGAAGGGTTGTGGATGTTTTATGTAAAGAAATGAAAAAGCAATAGGAAAGTTCTGGGAAATTTGTCCCAGAAATATTCAATCATATTGGTTTGGTTTTTTTGTTTTGTTTTTTTTTTTTTTCCTAATGCCTTAAGGAGAAAACAGCTGGCCTTTTGTGGCTATAGACTCAAATTTCCAACAGTAAAAAGGCACTGGTAAATGAAAAGCATCTTTTGCACAACTTGACTGTTTAACACTTTCAAGGGGTATCCTTTGATTTTTCCCACTAGTTAAGGGTACCAGCAGAAATATGCCTGTCTGCACTTTATATATAAGAATTTTTCTCAAGGACACTTTAAATGCACTTACAATACACATAATTTACTGTATACTGGTGATAAATGAAACAAAAATTTGTGTATTGATAATTCCAGACTTTATCAACAAGTATTATAACAACACATATTTTGTTGCCAGCAAAATATACTATCTGACCAAAAGTGGAGTTCTTTAAAAACCTTTCATTTCCTTGAGCTTGTTGGCACCTGCAAGCCAATGCAGAATACATTTCTGACTAT